>NC_139809.1:322295-787468 GCF_963457635.1 Microchirus variegatus | reverse complement strand
AATCTAATTTCAAGTACAGCTGTACGGTAAATGAGCAAATTAAGTTAACATTTTAACAGATATTTACCGAAAGCCAGTAGCTACTTTGTGCCATGTGATAGTTTAGCTGTGTGTTGAAATGGGAAGGGAAGCAGTTGAGCTACAGTTTGTCCCACATGGATTTGAACTCTTCAGTTTACTTCTGAATTTAACATAATAGTGGTTGAAACATGGAACTGTAACAACGCTCTGCTTGATCTTTATGTTTTATATGCATTCCAAAAGGGTTTTAATGAAATTCATGTGTATTTAGATGTGTGTGTTGGACAATGAGTGAGAAGAATAAGGAAAAAAAAAACTGAAAGGGTATCTCCTCTGGTGTCCTGACAGCAAAATGTTAGTCGGTCAGCTGCTGTAACTGTTGTAATTTGCTTCACATGAGCTGCTGGTGGGTCTTAATTAATAAGCATAGCAGTCTCATGTCTGAACTTTGCTCTTCTGACTCCACTCCGCCCCAGATCTCTACTTCCCTCCATTAGACACACTCATGCCTCCTCCCCTCTGCCTGGTGTTTTAACACTGTTGTGTTTTGTGGCTCAGAGGACGTTCATCTGAGCCCCGAGGCTGAAGCTGACATGGCTCCAGAAAAGGATAGTAATGGTCATGACAACTATGCATTTGCAGTGAGTATTTATTTATTTAACGTTCTACAAGAAAATGTAATGCATGCTTTCATACATGTTATCATAACTTCATTATTTTCTTGAGAAGCTGTTCACAGTAAGTGGTTTAACATTGTTACATTACATTAACATCATGTATAAATCCAGTGATTTACTTTGAAATCTTTGAATGTGAGTACATCTTATTTGTATATCTGTGTATTATTTAGTGATTTGTCAATGCTATATATATATATATATATATTGACTTATTTTGGAGAATAGACTTTATGGTCAGTCAATAACTGACACTAGAGTTTATGTGTTGTACTTTTTTGTTGAAGCATGTTGAGGCATTTTGTTATTTGACACGTATCTGCACCATGATCCATCATTTCCCACACGTATGTTTGAGTCGCCTTCTGTCTTCCATTCTCTTCACTGATAAATCGAAGCTTGAAGGACGCTTCTGTGATCTACCTGACACGAAAAAAGAGGAAGAGCTGAACTGCTCCATGGACGGAGATGACAACAAGCTAGCGTACTGTGTAACAGATGTACCTCCTTGGTACCTGTGCATCATTCTAGGCATCCAGGTATGTCAGAAAAGGGGTTTGACAATGAGTCTGCTTCTATTTTGTACCTGTTTTTCTGATGTTATATCATGCAAGCATGAACACAGAATCACATGAGCGGTAACATTTGATGTTGCAGGAATTTTTCCGCATTAAAAACTGTGCAAGTTGCTTGAGTTACAGTCGAGTCTGTGGGTGTTTGTTTCATGTTTATTTGCACAACATTATTTTTCTGCTTTTAGATCATCTGTCCATCCTCTTCTTATTATTATGTTTTTTTTATTAGTGACAATTTTTTTTTAAATCTGGACGTCTCCCCTGTCTTTGCACTCCCTTTCTCTCAGCATTGCTTGACTGCATTTGGAGGGATCATTGCCATCCCATTAATCTTGTCTCAGAGTTTGTGTCTGCAACACGATGGCCTCTCACAGAGTCACCTCATCAGCACCATCTTCCTTGTCTCTGGTATTTGCACTCTGTTGCAAGTCACCTTTGGAATTAGGTAAGGTGCTGAGGTCATGAATATATGTTTGTGTCATTACTATTGATTGTAGCCAGTAAATTGATTAAAGTTAATTCATTTGAACCCACTAAATGGATGCTTTTTATGAATTTGTTTTGTTGGGCATCCCATAATTATAAACCTTCGATTACAGACAAGCTAAAATTGCACTCTTAGCATTCCCTTCACCTTTATTGATGCTCTTTACCACGTCATTAAATGAATGCGCCACTAGGCTTTGAGATTTGAGGTTCATCCTCATTTCTAACATATATGCTTTGTTTTAGTACTATAAAGGCATTTTTAAACACATACTTTGGAGACTTGAGTCACTAGAATGTGTATTATGTTTTATAGTTATTCAGGGTAAACACTGCTGTATTTTCTCAAAGTGAGCATAGAAGATGGAGCGAATGGTAGCCACAGGGAAAGTTTATCAGAAAGTTGAATATGTTGGGTTTCTGCAGGTCTATAATAATGTTTCGCTCCGTTTCCATCATTTTGAAAAGCACACCAGCGGCAATAATTATAAGAATCATGTTGCACCTATTTGTTTTCAAGTCATTCTTCGGTATCTTGGATCCGTTGATCTGTTGCCAGAAAGTCATGAGCTTTTTCTGTGGTGGTGGGGGTTAAGTTGAGCTTTAACACAGGACAATTCCAGCAGGGTGCAGTACAGTGTGATTAACTGCTTCCTCTAATCATAAGAGACAGAACAACATCTAAGATTTCCTCTTAACCTCTCGTGAACCGTGCGGCCTATCTGAGTCAGAACAACTTACAATGGTGAACAATGCATTTTACTGTGTGGACACAGCTGCTATTTGAAGACTTATCGGGGAAAATATGAGATAGTTGAACCTAAAGTTGCTTTCAAATGAGAGACAGTTATTAGACAATCATAAGTCCAACCAATGGCTTCTTAAAAAAGGTGAAGCCTCTAGGTGTCTGACTATAGAAGACACCATATCAACAGGCCCCCTTAATAATAGCAAATAGGAAAAACTATGTGGTTTTACTTAATGCTTAAAACTCTGAGATATTTTGCTTAACTTTTTTAATCAGGGCAGATGTGGAGACATATTTATAAGGTGTCATTGGCCTCAACAGTCAACATCACGTCTTGTGATCTAATGTTAACAGCGAGACCTCCATAAATACACACGGGAGAACGGACCTGATTTATTTGCAAACCACAAAACTAAACCTTGTTTTTTTGGAGTTCTCAACTTGACAAAGTGCGTGTGGAGTCAGATGACTGAATATTGGTGTCACAGTAGGATTAGGGAAAGAATTTCCATCTTATTACGTTTGGAATCTTGTTCCTGCTAAATCCACATTCCCCTGGCACAGCACCACTGATGCTTTCTTGTCTCTCTCCAAATACTTGGAGGTCAGCTTAAAGGAGAACAATCAGCTTGTTCAATAGCCATTTTCTGTTCCATGGAAAAGACAAAAACTTGTATAAAAACTCTTCAAGAGTGTATCTTTACTATTACCTCAAGGTTTCCAAATTCCCAAAAAATGTGAATGTTGCACTAATTTAATTCATTTTAATGTCTACGTCAGTGAACTGATGTTTCTTCTTAACCATTTTTATTTGCAGGCTGCCCATCCTGCAAGGTGGCACATTCACATTACTGGCCCCCTCCTTGGCAATGCTGTCCATGCCAGAGTGGACTTGTCCTGCTTGGACCCAAAATGCAACCATGGTTGACACCACCTCTCCAGAATTCACCGAAGTGTGGCAGAGTCGAATGAGAGCAGTACGTTATCCCACTGATCTTTCAATCACAGCTTGAAGTGTAATTTGCTAAAACTTTAGTTAACAGTTAAATGGTGATTGTGTCTGACAATGGTAAATTGGTATTTATAACACATCTAGCTGCACCTATAGAGCCTCAGTAGCTGACATCATGCAATCCTGTCAATGAACATTTTGAACCAACTCTGGCTGTATTCATAAAAAGTAAAGATGATGGAGGATGGATCCCCCTGTAGCTCCAGGGAAAGTTGAATATGATGGGTTTCTGCAGGTCTATAATAATGTTTCACTCCTTCTGTCGCCATCATTTTGAAAAGCACACCAGTGGCATTATAAGACTCTGTTGTATTCTCTTTGTCAAATTCTGCGATATTTTGCTGGATCTGTGTGGATTTAGAGCATGCAGTCAACTCAGATGACTTGATAATGGCACTGGTGCTTATTGTTTTTTTGTAGAAGCTTTTCCTGCCAACATGGCGGTGTAAACAAACAGAGTCATCATGTGACATCTGGATCTCCATAGTGCAACACAACTTCAGTGCATCATCCAGCAGACACCTCTTTACAGAACCGTCTGAGCTGTGATGAAAAACTGACTATTAGTAATTACACACATTCAACTTTAAGCTGCTTCAATTTATATTGTTGAGTGAACAACAGCTCTCAGTGATGCGACAGGTGTTGTATGTAATGGTATACAATATTGTTTTCAGTTTTTTTTTTAAGTTGTGGTGGTGTTTTTGTTTTGGCACAAAGGAACTATGTTATTTTCCCTTTACAACAATGAATAACATTCACCCTGTAGGTTATCTATTGCATTTCTCATTCAGGGAGTGAACAAAACAAAAGAGGCCCTAATGGGAAGTTCTTATGTCCTTAGTGACATCCTTGTACTGCGCCATTCGACCGTGACCGAACGTGAAGTGCTAGAGACATTAATATTGTCAATTCAGGTCACATTATGTTCCCTTTGTTAAGTGTGTCCCCAACATGCAATTATGAGCATGGATTTAGATGATCTTTGTTGACTCATGCTGAGACACATGTTCATAGTCTGACGTTCAAGCTGCATAGCAGCAATTTAATTATACATGCTTACTTCATGCTAGCTTAAGCCCTATTGCTCCATAATAATAATAATAATAATAATAATAATAATAAACATCATCCATTCAGAGCTTCTTGTTGTTGGTAAGGTGGTGCTCTGTTTTTTGTAAAGGTGTTGGACTACCACATTATACAAATAAATCTGTCTTCCCTCAACAGACCTACAAATACAGTAGCAGTAAATGCAACTATAATACATTTGAATGGAAACATATAGCTCTCATTTTGAAGAAAAAGCTGGCATTGTGTCATTCTAACTTTGTGTCCTTCTCCAGCTGCAGGGTTCCATTATGGTGGGTTCGCTGTTCCAGGTGTTTGTTGGTTTCTCAGGCCTCATTGGTCTCTTCATGCGCTTCATTGGACCTCTGACCATCGCTCCCACCATCTCTCTAATCGGACTGTCTCTATTTGACTCAGCTGGAATGAGTGCCGGAGACCACTGGGGCATTTCTGCCATGTGAGTAAAATTCCCCAAATCATACAAATTGGCATTATTGTGCTACAGTGTAAATATTTTATTACATTTGGATGTTTTTGGAAAATTAGTTTGTGCCAGTTTACTAAACATTTTTAATAGCTTATGTTAAATTTGCCTCCACGCCTGCCTCAAATGCAGCCAACTCTATAAAAATACCAATTAAGTAGAAATCTGTACACATTTTGAATCTCTTGGAAGGGTTGGGAAGCCTATTAAAAGTTCTTGCTCGACAACAGCTTTTTCTACAAAGCAGCACAGTTGCTGACATGCAGTGCTCCATCTCTCTCTCTCTCACACAGGACCACAATTCTGATCGTCCTGTTCTCCCAGTACCTCCGTCATATACCTGTTCCTATTCCTACGTACAACAAAGACAAGAAACTGCACACCTCCCGTGTCTACATCTTTCAGATTCTCCCTGTACGTATCTAACAATATGCTTTCCTTGTTTGCCAGGAAGCTTCCAAGACTTACAACATAACATAACTTTTTTTTTTACTTCTACGTATCCTCAGGTTTTGCTTGGAATCACATTATCTTGGCTCATCTGTTATATTTTGACAACCTACAATATATTACCTACTGACCCGAGCCAGTATGGATATTTGGCCCGCACCGATCTAAAGGGAGATGTTATAAGCAAAGCTCCCTGGTTTAGTTTTCCATACCCAGGTAAGAGGTTGTATGACTGGACTAATGTTTTAGTAACATAACAATTTGCAGAAAAAGTATTGCATGCTAAATGGCGTGGTTTCTTTTTGTTTGTTTTCAAACGTAGGTCAGTGGGGCACGCCCACTGTGAGTCTGGCAGGAGTGGTTGGTATCCTCGCTGGTGTTATTTCCTCCATGATAGAGTCTGTGGGGGATTACCATGCTTGTGCCAGGCTCTCTGGTGCTCCACCTCCGCCTAAACATGCCATCAACAGGGGGATTGGTATTGAAGGACTGGGCTGCCTGCTGGCTGGAGCCTGGGGGACAGGCAATGGTACCACTTCATACAGCGAGAATGTTGGAGCTCTTGGTATTACAAAGGTATGATCTAATCGACATAGACTTTGTCAAATGACCATTGTCAACTGAGCTCACACAACTCTCTCTGTGTTTCTGAATATATCAGCGTGGTGTTTATGTATCTATGGTGAAACAGAGTGATGCATTTTACAAATTGTCCACAGTTCTCTCAAATATGAGTGAGGTGAAAGAAATGTTGAAAGAGAGCTTTAGGTTAACGAGTTCACCCTTTTTTCCTGAAATGTGAGTGAGGACGTGAGATATAAAATTGCCTTTAGAATTACTTTAAAAGACGCTGTTGCTTCATTTCTCAGGTTGGCAGTCGTATGGTGATTGTAGCAAGTGGAGTGTTGATGGTCGTGATGGGTGTGTTCGGGAAAGTGGGTGCTATCTTCACCACCATCCCTTCACCTGTGGTAGGAGGAATGTTCATGGTCATGTTTGGTGTCATCTCTGCGGCTGGGGTTTCTAACTTGCAGGTAAACGAAAATATTAAATGTCTTTGATTTCAAACTACCCGAATACTGCTTAAAAAACTGGAAGCTAAATAATTATCTCTCCTTTTTTCCCCCCAGTATGCAAATATGAATTCATCTCGTAACATCTTCATTTTCGGGTTCTCCATGTTCTCTGGTCTGGTCATTCCGAACTGGATATTAAAGAACCCCAATGTTATTGCTTCAGGTGTGTGAATGTAACAACTGTATTTTACTGGAAAAGCACTAAAATGGTATTGTTTTAATTGATTATTAGAACAGAGGTATACACTTACATTGTGTTGTGTTCAGGTGTGGTAGAACTTGACCAGATGCTGCAGGTACTTCTGACAACCAGTATGTTTGTAGGAGGCTTCTTTGGCTTCCTCTTGGACAACACCATTCCAGGTTTGGTTATTACTTCATTTATCTCAATACTTTTGTTTTAATTGTTGAAGTAATCATCTGTCAAATCCAATTATAAGACATATTCAAATCTGGAGCTATATCTAACCAAGATCAAACACTCAGTGGTAATGTTAGTCAAGGGGGGGTAATTCTGTTCATTTAACCAACATTCACTGCAGAGTAGCTTGTGAATGTCTGCCCTGGGATCAATCGAGTTGTATCTTGGTTGGTATCAACATCATTTATTTATTATACCATTAAATACAGAAATACAACATTTCCTATGGTTGGTTAACTTTATTGTTATAACACTGTCAGTGTACAACATTCCATCATATTTATGAACATCAGTGATGTTGAGTTAACTGTACTCGTGTGGCTGAATGCATTTATCACGTGTCCAACAGGATCCAAGCATGAACGCGGCATTCTCGCCTGGAACAAGGCTCACGAGGACGATTCTAGCAACACACTGGAAAGTGGAGAAGTCTACAACCTTCCCTTCAGAATCAACTCTTACTTGCCCTCCTGGTTCCGGTACATACCATTCTGCCCTTCTGATGTGTCCGACCCTCAGGATACTAACTCACTGGAGCCAAAGCAGCAACTGGGAAACGCAGATCCGTCTCAGATCATTGTTGGAGTTGCTCTGTGAGCTGTGTGCACATACCATTTTGGGTATTTTTTTTTTTACAAAAGACTCCCATCAGAGCCAGCTCAGTTCATACCTCATGCCTTCTTTTAAAGACATTGTACTGTAACAATGTGGTGCAAATAACTTCACGTGACCTTCTGAAATGATATTTGCAGATGACCTCTTATCAGAATAGCATATTAATGATAACAACTGCATAACTAGATTTTCTTGGTTCTTATCATGTGAATGTAAGTAATTACTGGATGTTCAACGCCGTATTCAACATGAATCCATTGTGTAGTTTAATGTATATACAGTCACATCTGACTTTTCCTATTTGTGTTAACAATTTCTGACTGTTTTTCTTTAAATTATAAAGCTAATTCAAACATTCAGCTTGTCAGGTCCTGCTTGATTGCTTTGTACAAACTAACAAAAGACTCTGCCCAAACATCTCGTTGTTGTTCAGTAGTGGAGCTGCCCATCTGCTGGGTGATGTACACCAAGGTCAGCAAGACGCGTTCAAAATCCTCCTCATGCAGGCGACCGGTGTGATTTGAAAGGTTTGAGATGAGCCTCAAAATATCTGTTGGTCTTTTGGGAATGATCTCCTCACAGATGATCTCCAGGTTTTGTGTCTTGCGCAGAGAAGCCAGCTCAGCATCTTTCACTGAAATCTCTCCACTGTCCTCAAAGTGTATCCCAGTCAATAGGATCTATATTTGGTGAAATGAAAGTAAATGTGAGTGAGTAAAAAGTAAATTGCTGTAGGCGATCGTTCAACCTTGAGTTTTTTCTGATTTTATACTTGGAAAATGTCAGTATTTGTAGACATACCTCAAATAGTAGATGAACATCGCTGAAGGAGTTGACGAAAGTGGGGCTCATCACAATCGCAGCCCCTCTTTTTGTCCTGCTCACAGCTGGAAACAGGGCTTGTGAAGAACAGAAGACAAAACCATATCAGAAAACCCTGGACAAATTAAAACCTTGACTTTTAGGTTTAACCCTCCCCCCAAACAAACATCAAACAAAAAACTTACAATGGACCAGAAAATATATGTTTTACTGGTATGTGCTGATCATCTGGCACGTATAACAGATCCATCATCGTCACATGCTGCAGTTAATCTATCACATCCACGACGTGCATTTCACCCCAAAGAGCCTTGAACATAAGGATGGCTTTTCTGCAGGCTATGAAACATGACCTCAAAACTTCAAAGACTGTGCGAGGAATCAAAGGTGGAGGAACACATGGACGACACAGCAGGTCCAGACCATTTCACCGTGCACTACATGGCCTTAGAATTCCAGTCATTTTCACAGCATCCCTTAAAGTCACAAGGTGTTAGCCACAAACTTAAGCTGACACAGATTTCAATCGGGTGAGTCTTTTATCAGGAGGCTAAAGTGTGTTTTTGTTTGATCCTGTTCAGAATCGTGTTTCACTGAGCTTGCGCTCGCCTCAGCACAGGGAGAACACAGAGGGCAGTCACCTGTGTGAGAGACACTCACTATGAATAAGTAGCCCATAACACTTCACACACTTCAGAAATACCAAAGTGTCCATTTAAATCTTCAAAGACATAAATAAAACTTTCTAAAAACATATTTGCTATTGTGTCTGCTAAAGTTACCTCAAATCTCATTCGTGTTATTAGAGCAGAAATTCTTCTGCACTGCCCAGCAATTATAGAATTACAAGTAAGGCATGTTTTCATCCAGCAAATATAATGAGGTCAATCTAGTGGCAAAACTATGACTCATCTGGTCTCTTATTCTGTTTTCTGTGAAAACTTCACATATGTTTGGAAAGAAATAAAACACGAGGATCAAAATTCCCCTAGGGATTCATTTAATTACTGTTTAATAAATGCTAGGATTTCTAGTTGGGATTACATATAATTTTAGTCACAGCAACACATTTTTTCTGCATCCCATAATCACGAAATGACACACCGTTAACACCTGATCAATTCCATGACCTCAAATATCATTAACACCACCACTAAGTATTCTCCTTCCACTGTGAAAAACAATTAGATGCAGATAAACCAACAACATACAGTCTTACCTTGAGTCTGACAGTGTGTGATGCTTGTTTTGGTGTAGCCGCACAAAATTCCAACAATGACCATCCTCCAAAGAAGCATAGTGACCAGTTGAGTGACAGGAGCCTGCTCAACAATTGTCTGACCCTTGTTTCTCTCTGGCTCTCATCACCCAGGGTTGTCTCTCTGTTGTCCCTGAATGTCCCTTCCTCTCTACACTGTTCATATCTGCAGCATCACATACCGTAGTATTGCCCTTCATCGTTTTTGTGTTCTCTCTCTCTCCCCTCCCATCACTCTCTCTCTCTCCCTCGATCTGCCTCTCTCTCTTTGTCCAGACTTCTAATGTTTCAGCTGGTTGTCATCAGTGTCAGTCTTTTGGTTCAGACTTCTGCTCTTACCTTTTTTTGATGTCTTACTTCTACCACTACTACTTAATACTACTACTTAGTGTCAACTTCATATTGTTGATCTCAATTAAATGAATTTGGTCACACTCAAATTAATTAAGTTCAATTAACATGAACTCATATACAGTAATGATTGGGCCCTCGTATACCCATGCAAGTCGGGGAGTGCAGCAGTTCCCTGACCTTTTTTCGAGGCGATCGGTCAAAGTATGGCAAAGTAATAGGGCACTATTCAGCAAACTTGGTTTGACTTGGTTGCCGTGGCCATGACCTTTTGAATCCACAAAACCTTTCCATAACAATTGCCTTTGAAGTGTCTAGTACAAATTGTCATGTTTTTCTTTTTAATGTCGGTATGACAAACACATTCATACGAGTTTCATTTAAGAAGTGTGCAAATGGTCAAGATGGATGCCACATTGAAAATGGCAGACTTCCTGTTGAGTTGAGGCCATGGTACCAATTTACTTTTTTTGTCCATCTTGGGCTATCACAAGTTCCCACCAAGTTTCGTGAAATTCGGCTTGCTCCATCCACTTTTCACCTTAGGGGGCTTTGGGCCAGGAGCCATTTCAGCCCCTAGCATTCCCGCTCAGGCCCTAATTTAGGTGTTACAAATTGAAGTAACTGATGTACATTTGTCAACCAGTTTCTGTTTTCAGTGATTGTCATCTTCATCACTAGCGGCAGCACTTTCTATTCTGAATCTCTTCACTGCTTTTATCCCTTTAGTAAATCAAACCACTAATGATTTTAATGATCCTCATCGTCTTAATTGCAACCAGCAAACAATGTAGTTTTGACCAGTATCACTCACTCCTCATTCTTAACTGTGACTGTCATTGATCCTGATCAGCCTCGATCGCAGATTGCCATGAAAAATATTTTTCACCAAGCACACATTTGTCTTGGCTTCCCTCTGAGGGCTGAAGAAGTGAAAGCGAGTGAGAGCACATTAACTGTCCCCATGAGGGTTGTGTTCATGTACCGATAAGGTCAGTTCAGGTTCTGCTGTTTACAACAGCGTGTTCTCAGCGGGAATAATCACGTGTGATGATGCAAGAATGAGCAGTGGCAGCAGCTCAGTTGGTGTTCCCTCGGCAGGACAAATATGGAACGTTCATTCTCCCTGAACACGAACGCTAGGAGATGTTTCTAATTATAAATGACATGTTACCCAAAGCGCTGGACAAAACACATATGCAAAAACCACAAAGAGTGACTTTGTTCACCAGCTGGCAGCGCATCACCTTCTCCACAAGCCTGGGGAATATTCATAAGAAGTGCAAAATAAAATGAGATTTATTTGTTTTTACCACTGTTTTAACAACAATTTATTTCCCCCGTGGGTATACACAAACTGATGCCAGCATGTGAGCACAGCACACATTTACATTATCTAGTGTTATTTTCATGTATTATATATCACATCTGGACCTTCAGGATGAGTTTCTGTGGCAGCCAGAATCAGAGAGATGTGATTGTGTCTGTGTGGGTGGATGTCATGCTGCTGCAGAGGAATGCAAACACATGGCCTCTGTTAAACCCCCGAGTAATTTCTTTTAATAAAATGAAGTCTGGAGTGAGTGACTCGGTGGAGAATAGAGCTCGGCATTGTTTTTGACTGTATGGTGAAAATACAATTCGCTGTAATTGATTACCTCAAGTTTATGTTGATAAAGCTGCAGTCAAAGTTTCCAAACAAATCCAAGACGGCACTGCCTCGGCGAACAATACTCGTCTTTTATACTCATCTCAACTTATAATCTTCATACGAGCCAAATGGTAAATGTACTGCATTCAAATGTTATTTTAACTGAAAGTGCACTTGCACCTATTTCAATTCAATCATCTTCATATGACATGCAAAATAGCAATAAAAAACATTTCTAGTGAGAACACAGTGCATCATCTGGGGGAAATGATGTGGTGCACTTACATTCATATGAAGATGACTTCATTTCATGTCATTAACCTTGTTCAGTCTAGTTTCCTAGTTTGTGTCTTTCCTCTCTGTCCTCATCTTGCAGCTGCAGGATCCAGATCCAGCTTCAAGGTTACTATCATTAGCATTAGTATTATTACCATTAATATTATGCTATAAAGTTGATATCTGTATAATTTTAGTTGGCGTTGTAGTGCTATAAACATGTCATAACTGAATCTAAATCTATAACTTGATACAACTATTCTGTCTCTAGCTCACATCCCTCTTTCACTTTGTCTCCCCCACTTCTCCACTTTCCCCCATTTCACCTCAACCAGTCGAGGCAGATGGCATTTTTGAGTCTTGTTCTGTCAGAGATTTCTTCCTTGAGTTTTTCCTCTATCCACCAATGTCTAGTGCTTGTTCATTGTGTGACTTGTTGGATTTGTCTTTGTCTCTATAATATTGTAAAGTTTTCTGCCTGACTATGTACAGTGCCTTGAGATAATGTACGATGTGATTTGGTGCGATACAAAATATATAAATTGAATTGAAAATCATTAAAAAGAGCAGTGTAGGTGTAAGGTGTATGATCGGTATGGTTCTTTCACTTTGTACATCACTCTTTTATACCATGTACACACTACTGGTACTTTTGTGTTCAGTGTTTTGTCTGAGGATACTTGATATGGTACATGATAGGGAATTGAACCAATGACCTTCCTATTAGTAACTGACTGACAACAGCTCCTGACCCCACAGCCAACCAAAAAAATGAAAATATAACATATTTGCATTCGCCGTACTTTACCACTAGATGGAAGCATTTATCTGTTAAGTTTCACATGTGCAGCGTCTGCAACTGTTCAGATTTCTTTCAATTTTTTTTCAATCAATAATATAATAATCATAGAAAAGTGCACGTAAAGTTAATAAACATCATAATTCTGTCTGTGTTTGATTTTAGGTCTAATGAAAATATTTGGTAAAATTCCACTCAGGAAAGCTCAACTGAACTCTGAATCCCTTCCTAAACATACAATATAAATTTCCTTCTCAAGACATCAGCATTTTCTCAGCTCAAAGTTAGAGCCTGAGCAGTTGCCACTTCACAGCCTGGTACTGCAGCTTTCCCAGCATGCTCACAGACCATCTGTCATCACTATGCAGTTGTCCTGTACGCTGCTGTCTTCAGGCCAAACCCAGTTTATGATCCGTTGAGCCGTCGTCGTGATTTTGCAGACATACTCAACGTTTTCTTACTTTTTTTTTTTTTCAGACATGCCCCCTGACCGGAGCGCTGGCTGGTGCTGTTGACAAACCCATCGTCCATCTGTTCTTCATAGACACAGAGTATAAGAGCAGAGCCGTGACTACAATAAACAGAATGGGGAAAGTTCAAAATCCCCACTGACTGTCATCAGAACGTGACTTTCAGGGACAGTCTGCATCCAAATGTAGAGCAGAAATAGACAGTGTGGGAAGAGGACAGACTTTGGATTCTGGACCCAATACAATTACGTACTTTGACAAATGACCTGTTTTTATGCCTTTTGGGTTAGAGTTGCAGAAAGTATCCAGAGCCCTATCAGGACCCGAGAACAGCAGCTATATTGTGATGAAAATAAATCTAAGTGCTCTGATGGTTTCCTTTCTCTCACACAAAGGCTGAAAAAAAGAGAAAGAAAAGCATTTGTGTGTGTGCAAATAAATCACAGATGGTGAAAGTATGAATATACATTCGTATGCAAGGGTTTTATTCTGCTTTCAGCGAATGCTTCTAGGAGTGATATTTTAAATACTTTTTTTTAAATTTTCATGTTTGAAGTATGAACAACCAATGTCAAAATTAAAGCACTCAGAGAGAGAGAGCAACTCTACCAGTTTTCCACAGTCCCCTACCCCTATCACGGGGTTAAACATTATTGTTTTAAATCTAGTTTTCAGTTTTTCCTCGGGCCATAACTTACAAAACATCCCCAGAGAATTTCGTCAAAATCCATCCCTTTCGTTTTAAGTTAAGCTGTTTACAAGCAAACAGAGAAATACAGCCAAAACCAAAATCTCCTTGGTGGAGGTAATCATATTAAAATGTTGGGCACTATAGTTGCTCTGATGAAATGTTTGAAATTAAATTTAAAACTGAATTTTGCATTTCATTTTCATATTTTAATTGTATAAACACAAACTGGGCATCTATTAAAAAAGAAAACTTGTTTTCCATTTGAGTTCATTTTCTGCATTTTTCGTATTTACTTTGCCCGGGACACATTATGATGTAACTTAATATAAAAAAAAGTTGTTTATAAGGATGAGACCAAAACTTACTTTTATATCTATGTTTTTCCACATTACTGCATTTGGAAATTTACAATTTACACAAAACCTGTGTTTCTTATTTCCATATGTCCAAAAAGTTGACTAAGTAATATGGTGTTTTGAGTTATTGCTTCTTGTTTCATTTCATTTTTTCCATTATTGTATTATTCAAAGATTTCAATCTTGAGCACTAAGCCTGCAGACAGAGATGCAGACTGCCTCACATTCTGTGTCCTTCCTGCCTGAATCCTCTTCTTATCTGTGAGGACGACAGATGAGCTGTCTGCAGTGGCAAGGCCTTGACCGTGGCCCTCATCATTCACACTCACCTCTCTGCATCTTTATTTAGAGTTTGTGAGCATGTGTGTGCCAGATTTTATTAGTTTTATTCTCTGTATCTGCAGCCAAATCAGCAATAGTCAGTTATGTAAATCCAGGCTTTATTTTTTTTATTTTTTTGCTCTTTTCACCATATACCCCTCTTCCTCCACATCCTCTTTAGCTCTTTGTGCTGCTTCCTCTTGTCTACCTTGACCTTGACTGTCTATAGTCAGACGTCTTCCTTTAAGATCAAAGGGAAAATGTGAAGATTTGAAGCACAGATGATGTTGAAAAATGACAAAGAACTCTTGTATTTTTTTTTTTACTACTATACAGGGAATATTCTATTTTTGTGTGGCCCTCTCACATGTCTTTGGAAGCAAATTTCTACTCTATTAATCCTAGTTAAGATGTGGTAAATGGCTCAATAATGTGCATGAGTGACCGTAGGACTCAAAGTCTTAGACCGCAAAGACTGCTGCAGATGAAGGCCATTACCTCAGTTATAATTGGGGTCCTGCTGGGATCTGAGAGGTGGGTCTGAATCTCAGCAAACGGTCTAAAATTAGAATATTCTTTTCATGTTTTACTGCTTCTAAAAGAAAATATTTCAAGGAAGAAGCAGAAGGCTGCAACACTGAGTGAGTCAATAATTTTATATACACCCACTTTCCAACATTTCACTTGTGCATGCACACAGATACTTAACATGCTGACATATAAAGTCTCAAGACTATACAGTATATATGGGGCTAATGTTTATGTCGCTATAATTGATGTGACATTGAAGTCAATACTCTAATGGATCCTGATTCCATTGACATTGCATTTAAGGCTATACTGTATTTCAATGTGAGCTCTTTCACAGGCTGATGGAGATTACATTTACCCCTTTTTAAGCTTTTATTGTCTACTTCACTCTTCTCGCTCTTATTCACTTGACCTAAGTCCTCTAGTCCTTTCTCTTTGCTTTTAATTTAATTTCTTCGGCCATGCCGTCACGTGACTCGAGGGAAACCGATGTCAGTCTTGTTCAGGCAATCGTTTTAGTTTAGACTGATATAGTATCTCAACAGCTATGAGATGGATTACACTGGACGTGTGTATAAAGCTGCATTATCCCAGGGGGGATAAACCCAACTGAACTGTCATCATCATGGTCTAAAGTGAACTAATCATATTCCCTCCAGCCTCAGCTCTACTTTGTGTTCAGTGCTACTTAAAGTACTCTTTGGGTAACGTTCCCATTTATTGTTGTATTATTAAATGTTTCAAATCCTATTGTATAGTTATGTGAGATGAAGTATAATCTTATTATGGCGTCTTAGCTGTAAAAAACATGTGATCTCTTCCCACCACCGTAGTAATCAATTCATCCCATACACCTGTGTCTTAGGTAAATTCACCTCATGGGGCCAGTTGTTCAAAAAATGTAATAGTCTATAAGTCTACAAATGTATACACTAAATGATACAAATTTAGTTGGGGTAGGGTAGGGTAATCCTGTTGTTTTGGATCAAAGTTATCCAAATCCTACCGAAAAACACAAACTGAACATTAGATCCATTTCTAAACTAGGATTGGATTACATGATCTGATTCAATTTCAGAATCCTTCTTTCCCTTTTGAACAACCCATTTTCCAGATTTGATCCAATCCGATCACCAAAATCCGATCAGATTACCTTCGAACAACTGGCCCTTGAACGTATGGCTGTGAGCTTCTTAACCTACAACGCCCCCTAGTGTATACCATCACCGTTAGTTTAAAAATCACTACTGGCGCCCACATTTTTAATATCGAGGAATGACCTCAGCCTCAGAGCTGAAAACCAGTGTGGAAAAGTCTTTAGTATTAGTTTTAAATGGTTTTAGCTTATTAGCATATTGTAGATATAATTGTTCCAGACAGCGTTGGAAGGGAAGTGACAGGACAGCATGCACACAGGAGGAAGTTCAGAACATAAGAGAGCAAAGGAGTAAACAAAGCAGAGAACAAACTATAAGCGCCAGAGATCTTAAAGGGAGCCGCGACGTTTACCACAGACGTCTGTAACAATCTGGCCATGAGACGCTGGAGAACCAGGAAATAAGTAGAGTCTTGATGATTTGATTGGGAGCAGGTTTGTTTGTACCGCAGGTGAACTGATTGCAGGCCGGGGTGAATGCAGCAGAGAAAGGAGGAGACTCAGTAGGTGAAGGCGGAGCATGACAAGACCATCCCAGAGAGTAAAACTGGTTCTTTTCTTCCTCCAAGTCCATCTCTAACATCTCACTTTCTGTATGACAGGAACACTCTGAGCCGGGTGTTTTGAAATAGTAGCCTTTATCCTGTCAGTCTAATGGCTTTCTTTCTCAGCCACTCACAACATCTTACTCACACATTTTTTAGTGAACATAGGAAGAAGGCTGTGCAAGCATGTACAAGCCATGGTCCACAGGTCTGGGAAATAAATGTGAAACAACTGTTTTCTTGTGTACTCGGTGTTCATTATGCTCGGTGCTCAAAAAATGAAAGGAAAGGACGGACTCGGAGTGAGTTGTTTCAGCAAACAGGACGGGTTGAGCCGTGGTGTTTACACGGGGAGGAAGAGATGAAGGTCAGTTGCACGTGATTGATGATCTTCCCTGCAGCGCTGTCATTGAGTAATTGACCTGAAGTCATCTGAGCCGTTACTATTGAATCGAGCATCTGAAATGAAATCTTAGACCCAAGCAGCGCTAAACGAAAGGAAGAGTGATGATGCTCCTGCTGTGTTTAAGTCTCGTGTCCCTGTGTGGGTATCCTGTTGGGACTTCAGTGGGAGAAAGAAAGTACCATATTCATCATAGTATATACATGCTATTCATCAATTTTTTCATTCATTTTTGTCTTTTTCTTAAAAAAATTAAGAAAAAAAACATTGAAATCTTGAGTTTACAAGTTTAGATCTCGAGTTTCCAAAAAATTATGTAAACATTTTTTTTTTTTTTTTTTTTGGAAAAAAACTTTGAAATTTTAAACATGAGAAAAAAAAATGACGAAAAAAAAAAAAAAGTAAATCTCGAGTTTCAAAGTTGAGATCTCGACTTTCCAAAAAATTATGTAAACATTTTTTTTTTTTTGGAAACTCGAGATCTCGACTTTGAAACTTGAAACATGAGAGAAAAAAAAATGACGAAAAAAAAAAAAATTTTAATCTCGAGTTTTAAAGTCGAGATCTCAAGTTTCCCAAAAAAATGAAAAAACATTTTTTTGAAAAAAAATGTCTTTTTTTTTTTTTTTTTTCTCATGTCACTTCGGGGGCTCCGTACTTTTCAAATAAAATACATTGCACGATTTTTAAGGAGTGTGTGTTGAAATATACATACGTGTCTCTGGAGTTACATGCATTCAAGCAGGATAAGCAGTTATTACAGAGGACTTGTAGGAAGAACCGTTAAGGCACATAACTTAAATAGTTAATAGGAGGAAAAATGATAACTTACTGTTTTTAAATGTATCACAGCAGTGGCTCTGACTCTATGCAGCATAATCAAATCCACAACTCCAGTGTTTTTCCACCTTGATGACTGACAACAGAAGTGTTGGACACATTATTTTACTGGAATCAGATTTGAGCAGACTCAGGTATAATTCCTCCATCACATGCAATACAGTTTTAATCCAAACAACTTTTCTGTCTGGGAATGTTGGGTGAGTGGCTCACTCTTCCTCTTCCTGTGGTCTGAGCCCTGACTGTGTCACGCACTAGTCTTTAGTGTACAGTACTGACTAAAAATGAAGGATGTTGCCTGTGACTCTTTCCTCATTCAGCAATTCTCATGTAGTTTGCAGAGTGCGTGATCTAGTGAGGTATCATAATAAGCAGTAACAGATGGATGCAACGGGCAACGAGACCCTCGGTGCAAGTGGAATGGTCAACACAATGTGACTAAGGCTTTGTCAGAGGTGGAAACAAGAGTGTGAGCAAAACACTGATCGTAAAAATTGGAGAGTCGACCGCAGGTTACACAATCTCTGCTGCCGTGGAAACAAATCAATATTGAGTCATCATTCATTGGGCAGGACATCCACTACAGCTATGTAAACCGTAAACAGTGTAAAAAAATGTTTTCACAAGGAGGTTTAATGTGTTGTTTATAATGCTGGGATGTTTGCACAGTTAGAAATACCTGAAACTGTACTGTCTGCTTAAACAAACACAAAGGCAACATTTCTTTATCGAGTGGCCTCATCTGTTAAGAATCTCATTAATCTCATCAATATACACTCAGATTGTTTGCAGTAATGATTTCAAAATAGAATGAAGTATAAAACGAAGGCCAAAGTGTCATCATTGCAGTAATTAAGAACATTACGGTGCTTTTATAATCCATTATGTATGTGGATCAGAATTAATAGATGAAGCATGAATCATGCCATGGTTTCCTACTCCAGAACAAACGAATGCCTACACACAGAGAAATGACTTAACATTTTATCTACACTTTTTTTTTTATTTCATTGTTTTATTTTCGTCTGGTAAAAGGTTGTGTGTGTTAGGGCTAAACTATGCAGCATCATTAAAGGATTCCTGTGTGTCATTCTGGCTCGGAATTGGTTTTGGTGCAATCCGTTAACAGTGAGCGTGACATTTCCTCACTGATTGTATCTACATGGACATTAGTGGGATTTTGGTGTGCTGTGTAGTGAAAGGTGATATGTGCGAGCAGCTGTTTGCTTCTCCACAGCTCTTTTGGATCATCTCAGCTAAGCAGCTGATAAGTATGTAGTCCACGTGTGTGTGTGTGTGTGTGTGTGTTATTTCTGGCATAAACACTCTCCTTGTTAGGACCAGTAGTCCACATTGAGAGTAGAATCGGGTTCTAATGAGGCAGAAGGTGGCAGCTAAGATTTTAACTGTGGTTAGGTTTTAGTTTGGGTTTGTCATTAGCTGGTTAGGGTTAGAGATGTTAACCTCAGGGTTAACCTTTGTGCTTTGTTTAGGCTGTCCTAGTGGATGGAAGTCAATGTAGCGTTAGATGATAACTTGTTGTGCCAACCTGTGTGTGTGTGTGTGTGTGTGTGTGTGTTCTTGTACTTGTGGCATACTGAGGACTAGTGAGGGTTTTTAACCAACAAAGTGAGGTAATTTTTACAGAGTGAGGACATTTTGGCCGGTCCTCACTTTGTTTTCATTGAAATCACTTCCTGAGGTTGCTATAACATGCTATAGTCAATTTGTAAAAAAAAAAAACATTCAAATTTTGTATGACGTTTTTGTCAAATTTTGGACCAAAACATTTTAGTCAAAGATTTATTCAAATTTTGGACGACATAGTATAGTATAACCTTCTTGTCAAATTTTGGACCAAAAATTTTGGGAAAATTTTTATTTCAAATTTTGGACGACATAGCATATTATGACTTCTTTGTCTAATTTTGGACCAAAACATTTTTTTCACATTTTTTTTCAACTTTTGGACGACATAGTATAGTATGACGTTTTTGTCAAATTTTGGACCAAAAATTTTGGGTAAAATTTTTTTTTTAAATTTTGGTCGACATAGTACGGAGCCCCCGAAGTGACATGAGAAAAAAAAATTAAAATAAAATGAAAAAATAATAATAAAAAAAAAGTTTTCATCATTTTTTGGGAACTCGAAATCTCGACTTTAAAAATTTGAGATCTCGAGTTTCCCAAAGAAATATGAAAAAAAAAGAAAATTTGAAATTTTTTTTTTTTCTTTTTTTTTCAAAGTTTCAAAGTCGAGATTTCGAGTTCCCCAAAAATGATGAAAACTTTTTTTTTTTTATTATTTTTTCATTTTATTTTAATTTTTTTCACAATTTTTGACTGGCAGCCGTTATCACAACATTACAATATCGAAAGTTGAAAAAAAAAAAAAAATTTTTTTTTTTTTTCATATTTCTTTGGGAAACTCGAGATCTCGACTTTGAAACTCGAGATCTGGAAACCGGACTTTCCAAACAAACTAGGGTTTGATTAAGAAGGGCTGGTGTAATGCATCCATAGAGAGACCAACAACCATTCACACTGGTCATTTTAGGGTGTCCAATTAAACTAAATCAGCAAAGTCCATGTTTTTGGGTTGTGGGAGGAAGCCAGAGTACCCTGGTGAAAACATGCACCACACAGAAAGGCCCTCACTCGAACTGAGATTCAAACTGGTGACCTTCTTGCTGTGAAGCAACAATGCCACCACTGCCCTGCCATGTGTCAACACAAGGCACGTAACTCTTAAAGTGGAGTTGTCATCATTTTGTCATCAAACCTGATGCTTCTCTTGTTTGAACTATGGCAACATGTATAAGAAATAGCAGGAAAACACTTTGTCTCTGAATGTGCGTAAAACAGAGGAAACTTAATCATAGAGTAGATTTAACGAGCATTTACGGGTAATGTCACCCTGTCTCTATTTGTAGTGATGGATAGTCTAAACAAAGAGATTCTGAGAAGTCTAGAGGAAGTAGCAGCAAAAGTGCCATTGTTTGTTTACTGCAATAAAACCCAGACCTCATGATGCTTAAATCAAACGTTTTGCCACAACCTGACATCCCACTGGGTGCAAACTGGGACAGAGCTCAGCCCAGCAAATGGAAAGAAAATGAATTAAAAAGAAACATAACAACAAGATTTAAAGTTTGACAAATTTGTGCACCAACATTGTTTTTTCATTGGTGTAAAACCTCAGCACACTGTGGACGACACTGTATGGTTGAGGGCACGTTTCACAAAGAAATTATCCCAAAATGGAACAGTCTGTGCACATGTATAGATGCTAACAATGTTTCTTAAGCTAATCAGTGTTAAAAAACAAGTCTGAAAGAGAATCAAACTCTGTAAAGTGTTTTTTTTACATGTGGTTTTCTTCATAAAACATCACTTGTGGAAGAAATTCCATGTGAAAGTGAATCCTCTGAGATTAGATGGGTGGACACATTTGGACATATATTTATCTACATTTTCTACATAAACATTTGTGTTGCTATATAAATGAAAATAAAAGTCTGTATAAGCAGGTACTGCTAATCTCTTGTTGAACTGAGGACCATAAGCACGAAAGATTAACGATGGCTTGAATCTGGACCTGCTCCATGATCAGATATCGTTCCACAATCCCACAAATCAGTTAAAACCAACATTAAAGCAAGAAAAGAGTCAAAGTTGCACAGGTTACAAAAGGAAACATTCCAGGTTTGGTGTTCATTTCCACAGCAGCTGCTCCTTATGAGGATATGCTCGTTACACACTAATGTCTTTTTAATAACAATTTTTCTCTGCGATTTTAACTTCGGCTTTTGTTGGCTTCACTGAGGGCCTAACGTTGATCATGGGATGCCGTGTATGTGCGTTACAATTTGAAATCATTATATCATTATCACAATTATGTTTCATAACAAAGCGGCTCCACACTTTCAACCCTTATCCACTGAGTCAGGGCCATTTAGCAGCTGCTGAGAAACGCTTGCGGTTGCTTTTCAAAACAGCTTTGGGTATAATATTTGTTTGACATGACATGGAGTACAGACCTCAGGTGTTGCTGGGGTGTTTGTTTTTATTGAGGAATATGACGTTGTGCTCTTGCAAGTCTTAATGTCCAGCACACAGCTGAGGACCTTCCCTTAATGTGGCTAAACGTGATCAACGCTGCAGGTATTAAATGCTTTATTACATCAGGACACGCCTCATGTGTTGTGAAACTCTATCGTATCGTTCTCCTGCTGCGTCAAACACTGATCCTCCCTAAACACGATGAGTCTAACCCAGCGCACATTAGTCTTAATTAAACTAAAGCGTTTTCTCTCCCCAAACCACATCCTCCCTCTTCCCCTCCCTCTTCCGCTCTCTTTCACTCCCCCAGCTATTGTTTTTTCTCTGCCCCTTTCTCTTTTCTCCCCTCCGTCCTTCCAGTA
The DNA here is from genome assembly GCF_963457635.1 of Microchirus variegatus. Taxonomy (NCBI): domain Eukaryota; kingdom Metazoa; phylum Chordata; class Actinopteri; order Pleuronectiformes; family Soleidae; genus Microchirus; species Microchirus variegatus. The sequence goes on along the minus strand of NC_139809.1, from coordinate 764,938 downwards.
AAGCCTCATCTCACTTAATGACGTGGTAGTAACAGTAATTAAAATAATAGTTTGAGGTCCCAAAATATTAGTTGTTTATGAGCCTTTGCGTTAACTCTTTATTGTCATACTCACTGTGCGTGTGATTGTATTTGTTACCTCTTGATAATCTAGCATAAATACTGACCTTGTCAGTGCCATAATAATCCTTTTGGAGGACAAAAACCTGGTCCCAATGAGACAGAACCTCAATTCTGACAATGCATGAAAAATGAGAGATTAACAGCCCTGTAAACTGGCCTCATGCAAACACCCATTGGATGACACACTGGATATTTGAAAGCAAAGGCCAGCTGTGATTGGATCGCAAATCTGCTGCTTATATACTGGTAATACTGATTAAGATAAGTTTAAGACTATGGGTTAAGTGAATGTGTTATAAGACTTCATTTAGGCTGCACAAATTAAAGGATCCATGTGTTAGTTTTCAGATAATAAAACAAATAAACAATAATAATAATAAAAAAAACAAATATGCATAATGTATAAATACATTCAACTGAGGCCTCAGTAACAGTAACCTACTGCTAACCTGCAGTGGCAGAGGAAACGGAGCACATTGCTCATGACACTCATCAGTGATGCTGGATGTGCTCAGATTATTCGTAAAAGTTTGATAAACTTGATAAAAAGTGAAGTGAGATTGTGTTGAAAAATAAAACTGCATATTTTACACTTTTGTTCCTGAATGGTTTGCTGTAGTTTTAGTTGTTCTAATGAAAAAAAAAATCCTGTTTGGAACAGAAAACAAGAGGCATTTAAGTTAACCATTGTTTGGCCACTTTAATATTATAATATAATAATATATAGAGAACATTATACATTATATGACACAAATGTGTATCCAGCTGCAGTCTATAGACTTTACAGTTAAATACCATTGTGGACAGGCAAATAACACGTTAAGCAGAATTAGATTATTTTTTAAAAATGATTGCATTCTAATTTCTGTGGAAAAATCTTGATTTGCGTGCCTTTTAAAAACAACATGCCTCTGTTTCATTGGGGCGTCTTGTCCACCAGCTTCCTTCCTGTCCCTGACCTCACAGGTCATTCAGCATAATGAGCACACGCTCAGGTTTCTCGGGCTCCTCTGCGTCACACTGTCACTGTGCCTTTTGCAAAACATCAGCGCCTGAAAACTGTTCCACTTACGCTGCCTCAGTGTGACTGCCTGACTGTGAGATTTTCCTCTGGTGTATATTTAGGAACAAATGGCCAGCATTTATGACAATGACATATGGGGAAGGGGGAAACGGGACTTGCTGCAGGAATATACCAGATTATGATGAAAATAAACACATAACTCAGCTAAGCTGTACATGGGAGCACAACAACAGTGGGTCGTGGAGTTTGGTGAACCTCATTAAATTTCCCTGAAGAAAAAAAGGCAATTTTAAAAGCTCGGAGTGCTCTATAAAAGATAGTTGATCGATAAAGTCTTCATTTGTCTATACGCAGCCTGTCAATAGGTAATTTGTGCTGTTTTCCTGCGAGTCACTTTTGATTTAATGTATAATCCATTTTAATGCAGAGTGGAGTGAATCATTTACCAAAGGAAATGGTTCCATTAAAAAGTTAATGCACCCAATCTGAAAGTAAATTTAGATTTTGGAAGCATTCATTCTTGCTTTTCCTTTATATGTCACTGACAAGTAAAACACTTTTAGTGATTGCATACATTTCATTTTGATGCTTGGAATTTTTTCTTACAATATACTAAAGTATACAGTCAGTAAGAGAGGAATCTTGCATATCAGCCGTATTTGTTCGAGTAGACCTCCATTGGTACTATATGCACTTACTTACACTTAGTGCTGCTGTGATATTAAAGGTCCCATATTTTATCCTATTTCTCCAAGTGAACCTAGTTCCCTGGTGTCCTAATGAACATGTCTGTGACATGCTTTGGTCAAAATACCATAAGGATGAAGCACCACAGCAGTTCAATCACTCTGACAAAACAGCCCTGTTCAGAACGCTCTGTTTAGTAGTATCTCTTTAGGTCCACCTTAAAAAAAGTAAAATGAAACAAGGGACAGGAACTGACATCAGCCACAGAGGCTCCTGGGAGCTAACAGCAGTTAGCATTTGGAAAAGTGATAATTGCCGTCATATATAACATGTATCCACTGGACAGATAAATATTCTGAGGCTGGAAGTTTGTGTAGGACTCTGTGCTGCACTGTGGAGACAAGAATGGAACTTTTCGCAGACTTTGCGGACTTCTGGTTTTCTGATACTGTTGCCCTCACCAGCACTCTTGTGTGTTTTACGGACAACAATTCCAGGAATTTAGCGCATTGTGACGTCCCAATGAGTGCTGAAGTCAACATCGCATGTTTTATCTCCTGTACTGAGACTGAGGAGGACCACAAAAACATGAGTGAGTCATCTTTTTTCCACATGTTGCCGACTGATAGGACCTCCAGAGTCCCAAATATAAGGATATAAATGATTAAAAAGTTGATTTTGCTTAATAAGTGACCTTTAAACGTTATATTATTAAAACCCTAAAGGAAATTTGATGTATTGCTTTTTGATGATTATACAAAACAAGACAAACAAAAAAAGAGTCAGTTAAGCTGCATCAGCACTTTGTATAATGTTTGCTCTCTTGATTTTCAGTGTTTGTGGAAGAACAACATGTATCCGTCAGGTTATACTTTCTGAATCTGCATGTGTACAGAGGTGTGCCAGGATCTACGTGACGTAAATGTCATCATTCTCACCTTGGTTTGTCTGTTGTCTGCGTGGACATGTTTGCACACCTCCAGTTTAAGTCCATGTGGACCATTATGTGCAAGCTACGCTTACATGCTTTCCACTCCCATTCTGTGGTCAAAAGAGACAACGAAGAAGACAGTAACCATGGAAACCTGCTTGGGATCATAGGAGGAGGACCACTAGTACCCACACATCTTAATAATACAAGAAGATACTTTCCTGGTGGGAAATTGCTGCAGTACACATGCATGCAGTGTCAGTAAATACCATTTACAAAACTAAAATCTTAAGGATTACAACTTTATGTACCCTTACAAATAAAAAAGTCAAATAACAATGTCGTCGGTTGAGTTTTTCTTTTGCTGTTGTGAAAGATGAAACCCTGGGGGAGGAACGATCAACGGTTTCCTCAGAGATACACGAGCATGTGTGGAATGTCTCTGCGTCTGCATGAAACTCTCTCCTTGTCCCACTGTGCTGTGGATCCCTTTGGCAGAAAAACAACAACAAAAACTCTCAGTCTCTCAACAGTCGTGCAGAAATCCGTTGCCCACAGCACAGTTTCATTCTCTGCCAATTCTTTTCTTTCGGGCAGGGAATAAAAAGTGTCGGCTGAGGCTGCTGCCGACAGAGGTTGTGTCCTGGTGGAGGAGTGATGTTGCCTGCTGGTGGATGTATAGCTGCAGTGTGTGCCGTAAATTAAACATCAGATGATCCTCTATCACCAGTCAAGGCTGTGGGAGTGTGGGAGTCGGGATGTAGAGGTTGTTCAGGGTCTTAGTAAATAACAACGCAGCTGAGGCGAGGAGTTGAAACACAGAGATGATATGAAGAGGAATATGCTGCTTACTAAGAATTGGGAACTCTTTTTTTTAACAGTGTTTGAGAATATGGATAAATAACTCCATTGTATGTATTTTTTTTATAAAGGGGACTTGTGTTCTTTCTTTAACTCCTCCTGTAAAAGAACCACAGAGGCCTTAATGAAAAACAGGCCCCAGAACAGGAGCTGCCCCCCCCCCCCATGATCAACAGCCACTTTTAGTTTTTTGTCTGCACTTTGTATCTCATCTCTCACCTCAGCTGGATCAAGCTGAAGGTCTGGCACCAGACATCCTGATAATGAGGAGAAAATGAGAAGAGCGGAAGCCATGAAAGGAAATATCCCTTCAAATACAACCCCCCCCCCCCTTCTTCTATCCTCAACCTCCCCACTCCAGCCTCTATTCCCAGGCTGCACACACCAAGCTGGGCCCTCCGTGGAGAGCAGGAAGCACGGGCTGGTGTTTGGGAGCTTGCTGTCTCCGAGCCAAGGCAAGTGGGTATGTCAGTGTGTGCCTATGTGCCAGGCGACCGTGAGCCAGAGTCAAACTGACAGCCATGTTTAAGAGACGCAGGAGGAAATCTCACATCTAAAAAACCTGAGTGCATGGGGGCACAGCGTGAAAACCAGCATCCAGTAGATGAGAATAATGACACACATTGTGCTCACCGGTTCCCTCTTATGGGAAATAATTAAGCAAATCTGGATGTGGCACACAGAGAGTGCCTGGGAAAAGATTTGTTGGCTTATGTGTCTATTGGGAGGTTAAGTTCACCGCAGTCTAGAGAACTGTAAGAATCCAAGTTTTGTCACCAAGCAGAAGCCACTGAGCTTCATCCCATGATTACAGACATGCATTTGCTGTTGCCTACCACATGTTTTATGGACGCTGATGAAACATGTTGTTTCTGCCAAAAAAGGGAATTTTATTTATTTTTTAGTGTCATACAAGATGTGTACTTCTAAAAAAAAAAAAAAAAATCCCAACCTTGTATGCGTCATTATTAATCATCACAGAGTTCATGATTGCTACTGTGGTGTTTTGAATGAATGTCCACTAAGTCATATGCAGTTTGATGTGAAAATTAGAAACTTGTGTCAAGTCACTCTGGTTGTGTGATTAACGGTGGTCGAACAAAGACATGTTTTATTTTGTGAACTTTATTGAAAAGGGGCATTACGTAGAATCCAAGACAGGCAGTGAAATGAAGCAACCTATGGTTGAGCTGGTTTCATTTAATAGAAAACACACTGTTCATTTGCATTCTTGTGGCTGAGAAGAGGCTTGTTTTCAAAAGGTTAACCTCTCTTTTTGTCTTGTGTGTGTCTTACTTGAATTACAGCAGAGGAGTCAGATTTAACATCCTTCTCTCTTTTCTCACCCCGAATGCTCCTTTAAGTCTTTTTTTTTTATTCAACCACAGCACCACTGCGGAATGTCTGAAACATTAGTTAGATGTTTGGAAATTTGCTTTTTAAGTGTTGTGGAGAGCTGTGTTGTTGTGTTCTGTCTATGGGGTTTTCATGAAACATGTTTTGGATTTGAGTTTGAACTGAAGATGTGAGCCCGGTGGGATTGTTGGGTTTAAATTGCCTTCAGATGGTTATTTATGACATATTGGATAAAAAAGGAGAAGTTGAAACAAGAGAGTAGAATTAAACCCTCACTAGATGTAACTATCTGAATCATAATGATCCCAGTCTTGAAGTCATCGTCCCTTTAAAAGGTCACTTCACCTATTTGTTGTCAGTGACTACTGCATGTAGAGTATTTAAAAAAACAACAACATCCAATAATTCTGGCAATACCAGAACAAACGAAGACAAATGAAAATTAGTCTTTGGAAATTACTTTTGAGAAAAACCCAAAAAACTTATTGTCACTGTAGAATGTTGCTGTAAAATCCAGATTTACTTGAACACTGTTTGTGAACGTAATCTGTTGAAAAATCACGATAATCACAGTCCATAAATAATAGTCCAAACAAAAGACATCTGAGACTCTTCAATGTAGATTTTTCAAAATGGCTTATTAATAAACTGATATCAGAAACCAAGCCGTTTTAACTCAATAGTCCTCGTGACAACACACGTGTGCCTCAGATGGTGATTTCTGAATATACAACTGCTCTCATTCTTGCTGATGTTATGCAGCACTCTCGCCTTTTTTTGGGGGAACCAGCCACAGTCATGGATGGCAGTGTCAGTGGGTTCACCAATGTGAAATTTGGTCCAGACCGAAATATCTGGACTGGCGTATGGATTACACTGAGTTTTTCTTTCACTCCTGCTCCCCAGAGGGATGAGGCCTACACTGACCTTGGTGAACCTCTGAACCAAGAAATTAGGTTTGTGGTTTTGAGTAAAATGCAATAGACGATAACGTCCTTTTAAGTAGGAATCTATTACTGTATGTTGTACATGTAAAGCAGGTACGGAAAAAATCACATATCTCATATATTTTTGGGTGTAACTTGAATAAATTAAACTTTTTTTGTTCAGTATCTCCCTCTCCATCATTGAAAGCTCTTTTACTTGTAGTTCAGGGTGACATTTTCTGTGTAAAGCTCTTTCACTCTGAAATTATGTTTCCAACCAATACTGAATAATTGTGTGTGTGGTTGACTGGCATCAGAAAGTTTTTTTTTTTGGTGTGGTTATAACTGTGGTTGTGTTAAAAACCAAGGGTCTATCCCTGCCCTTATTTTTTTCCCTTTAGTTGCCCGCTGCTGTCACATAACAAATGATTGATTTTTCTCAAAGCCCCGTGAGAATTGACAGATGCTCCCTCATCCCCTCAGTGGCCTCACTAACCGGAGAGCTATAATCATTTCTGACTGGACAATATCTGCCAGGTGTGCCGGGTGTCCTGGTTGTGATATGACAAAGATATTAAAGGAATCCGTCTTCATTTTTATCTTCTGGGAGTTTTCTTTTTAATCCAACTGAAGAGGCCACTGCCATCTCTGTGTGTTCTCCCTCTTATCGGATATTGAAGGATGAGAGCCTCGTAAAGTGAGAGTGAGAGAGAGAGTGAGAGAAATCTTGTTATTTGTCTGAAATATTGCAGTGTTTTCAGAGCAGATTTCAGGGGTCATGTAAAATGTGCCAACAGAGACAAGGGAAACTTTACCTCTTTGAATTTTTCTTCATCCCGTCCTCCATTTCTAAGCAGGAATACATGACAAATTTTGCACCGGAGGGATGCATTATTTAAACGAGTCATAGTATACCCTATTATTCCAAGTTAAACTAGTTCCCTGGTGTCCTAATGAACATGTCTGTGACATGCTTTGGTCAAAATACCATAAGGATGAAGCACCACAGCAGTTCAATCACCCTGACAAAACAGTCCTGTTCAGAACACTCTGTTTAGTATTATCTCTTTAGGTCCACCTTAAAAAAAAGTAAAATGAAACTTAAAGGACATGAACTGACATCAACCACAGAGGCTACTGGGAGCTAACAACAGTTAGCATTTGGAAAAGTGATCATTAGCAGGTTCTAGCAGGCACATTGCTGTCATATATAACATGTATCTACTGGACAGATAAATCCTCTGAGGCTGGAAGTTTGTGTAGAACTCTGCGCTGCACTGTGGAGCCAAGAATAGAACATTTCGTGGACTTCTGGTTTTCGGATACTGTTGCCCTCACCAGCACTCAATCGCATGTTTTATCTCCTGTACTTAGATGAGGAGGACCACAAAAACATGAGTGAGTCATCTTTTTTCACACTTTGCCGACTGACAGAGCCTCCAGAGTCCCAAATATACAGATTTAAATGATTAAAAAGTTGATTTTGCATAATATGTCCCCTTTAAATTAATCCTGATCATTTCAGTGATTCTTTTGCAGAGCCGCTGATAATTCCTCATGTACATCTACATATTCATGGTGTTGAGAACTATTTACAGTTGTGTACAGATTCTCATTGTACTTCCTTTCCTTTTCCACACAGACAGCTGACGAATTGTTTGATGCTATGAGCCTCACTGAGTGCCATTCTCTTTTAAAACTTATATAAACAATGTGAAAATAAAACAACTAACTGAGTAATTGAACATACGTTCAGGATAAAACAACCCTATGTATCTGAAACTAACACTGGAGGTTTCACTCTCAGTTTTTGGGATGCACAGTATATATAACATAATTCAAGAAATGATAAACAGATCTATAACTCAGTGCTGGTCTAGTCTGTTGAGAACAGCATCACCACAATGTTCGTTGGTTACTGTGAGAGACAGAGAAGGAAGGGTAAAGGAAACCAGATTCTAACATTCAAATTCTTACAGATTGATGGATCAGTGCGAGTTGAAAGTAGGATTATGTCTTTGGACGCAGGCCGTCATTTTGGAATCTTCAGCTCCTGTGACTTTCTGCCTCCTCCTCATATTTCAAAGCCTATTACTCAATGAGCTTGACATCCAGGGACAGGCACGGGCATCATGAGGACTTCAGATGAGCTTACCACATTAATAGGGATCAAGTAATGGGGATTTTACTTGATCTCCACTGGGACTAAAATCAAAAGTTAGAATGCTGCTCCAGCACACGCAAGAGTCAAAGTTTAGTAAGTCCCTTAAAATTAGCCGATAATGATTAAGAACAGGACTTGAGGTCTGGAAAAACAGCAGAACCCACGTCATTGCCTTTTACATTATAGCTGTCTCTCAGTTTTGCTCCATGCTCTGTGGTCATATAACCTCCACGTGTATAAATAAATGCTGACAGTGGTCGTCACCCAGAGCAAGAAGCAATAAAGTTTTGTTGGAGCACAGCTGTTATCACACAAAGAGCCCCTGAACTCACCTTCAGGATACAATGGGTGCTTTTTCTTTATGTATTTGACTTTTACATGGTCATGAAAGTAGGACAGAATTCAAAATTATAAGGTGCGGCAAGACAAGTCATTAAAGTGAGACTCGTAGAGCTAGTTTTTGCAGGAAAATAATCTCTCTGTCTTACATATATACATGCTACATTAGTATCATGATAGTATATTATACCCTTTTCCAAAACTTTGAAAATTAGAAGAAAATGAGGATTTGATGAATGAGAAAAATGTAATATTTTTAAAAGACCATTTCAGTTGTAGTTGATTTCATGTCTCATTTTCCCTTTTGCCCATGGTTTTAATAAATGCACATCATTAGGTGAGCCAGTCCTTTAATACACACACACATAAACACAAGTCTTTCACCCTCATGATAACAATTTCATCATGCATTTCTCTGGTATTCCAGCAGAGGGACACAGACTTGCTTGCTGACTTTAATGTGCACCCAAACAGGCTATCCTGTCTAAAAAAAAGTCATAATGAAATGTGAAAGGTTGTGTAATGTGGGTCAAGTTTTTTTATGTTTAGTTTGTGCTTTACATGTGCAACATCAGTAGAGGCCGTGTGTGATTTAACAGAACCTGCAAGGTTTAGCTTTGAACAATTTATGATCGGTGCAACCAGATGAGATGAAGGTTGTGGTGGTGGCTGTGGAGTCTGGGCTTCCCAGAGGCAATAAAAGTAAAGGACTTCCTGTGAGCCATTTCCTTTCTTTTCTAAATTCACATGGTCGGTTTAAATCATTCCTTTTAATGGCAGGGACCTATAGCACAGACACGTTGAAAAACTCTATTTCTAGTTGATATTTTCTTCCAAATTGAACGTGTTTACTGTTCTAGGAGCAGTTACGTTGATGTTATCCAGTACCATAGAAAATGTACTAATAATTGTACATGGAAATGATTAATACATTGTTAATTAATGACCACAGTCACACACATATATGTTTCTGCAGCAGTTGTAGTGAGGACATTTGCGAGCCCCTTACCCAAACCTCAACCATCACAACTAATGGCGCTTTCCCACTATACAGTTCCAGCACGGCTCACCTTGCCTCACCTCGGCACGGCACGGCTCAACTCCACACAGTGGTTCTCCATGACTAAAGAACGTGAGTAGAGTCATCATAGAACAGCTGGATGCCGTGTTTTACACTTGTAATGTCTTTTTGATATTCTGAATCAAAAGATTTGGTTAATTAAAAAGATTTGTTCACAGAATTGTTCAGTACTTCCTGCACAGACTCCGTCTGACAGTGAACTGAAATACGGCAGAAGGTGTTGAGATTTTAAACATTTCCATGCTAAATGCTGGAGATTAACGCACGTTTTCAGGATTTATAGGTCTTTTTAACCGATCTACAGTTCGGCATTGTTCGGTTTGATTCTTGTGTCGGACGTCGCACTCATGGGTCTTCCAGTGACAAGGTCTGACGACCTCACATTAATAGACTCAGCTCACTTGGGACCTCATCAGTGCAGGTACAAAAAAAAGTACCAGGTACCATTTACTATCGTGAATGAAAAAAAAAAGTGCCGCACAGTGCTGGAACTAGTTAGGGGAAACGCACCATTTGTGCCGAACCCAATTTTAACGCTTAACCCTCAAAAAGCCATTTTAAGGGGTGACAGAATGTGAAGACCAGTCAAAAATATCCTCACTTTCCCGACATGTCATCACTCTCTAAGTGTTTCTGGTCCTCACAAAAATACCCATACAAGAACACACACACACACACACACATTAAACCTTGAAAAGCAACACCTTTCATAAGTAAACAATATAAACGCCTTGGCTCAACTATTTTGCTATTTAACTGCCTTGAAAATGTTACTTTGTGCTGACATAAATACACTTCACCCAGAGAGAAAATGATTAACTATTAATGCTTAATCTACGTGAGGACATGAATGGCCTTTTAAGAATAAGGCAGACTTTGTGTGCTATCTGCAGGAACATGCTTCATAAAAGTCAATAGATCCCCCTGAGGTGTCCCTGCCTTTCTCTCGCTGTCTGCTGCTCTTTTTTTATGTAAATATGCATAGAAACCAAATACACAGGAGCTTGTGAAGTGTTGATCCTCCATCTGCAGGAACGAGCTGCAACCGAGGCACAATTACTGTGGTGGTTGAAATTCAGCATCAGTCAGAACTTGAGATGTTCGATGAGACATCAAATAAGCTCCAGTGGAGAAAAAAAACCCTGTGAATGTGAAGATTCTCTGACTTGTCTCTTGTCCTTGGTTGGTCGTTAAACGGATGAGGATTATAATGAGAGAGACATCCAAGAAAAAAAAAATCCTTTCTTTTAACGAAACCTGACTGTGCATCAATGTCACTGATCAAAGGATATTGTCCGGCTTCTCTGTCCCTGTGAGGAAGCTGCTTGGATGTAATATATCAATGTTTTATGTGAACATTGTGGAACTTTAAGGAGTAAAAAGAAGTGCCTAAATCCTGACATTTTCTTGCATATTCATCTTTACGGGCTCATCTCAGTTGCCGTGAGGTTAGAATAATGGGAGCAATAAAGTAATGGAAGATATTGAAACAAGTGCCAAGAGTTGTCCAGGGGCTTGTATACAAATACTCTTGGCAGCTTTTCTGCTGTATTTTTTAGAGTCTGCACACATTTGATAATAGCATGCAGAGGCTCCGACATGTTTGTGAAGCTCATCAATCACCAACCTGCAGTGAATAAATGACAAAGCCTTAGACTCCTTTATTGCCTGTGTGCTGTGATATGAGGTCGTCCACCTGGGTAAAATGTGTGTGATTTAACCCGTTCCTTGGATGACCTGACAGCTGATGGTTGCAGGGTGACTGTGCACATGCATGGCGCGATTCACCAGCAGGGGCACACACAGTGGAGGCCACCTCAAGGCAGATGGCTGAGATTCTGTTAACATCTGCGTCAGACTGCCCCTGCTGTAAAATACATTTCCCTTTTAGGCCTGAGACACGACTTTGTCTTGGGGAGTGTTAACATGCCATGTAATCACACTGCGTCTGTGAATGTCATTAGCTTCCCTTTGATTTATGTTAGGGATTTGAGGGAGCGAGGGTAAGGTTTTTGCCATAAAACAGGTGTGTGCCACTTCACAAAAATAAAAGCCATACATAGTACAAGCACAAGTACAACAGGCCTTTTCTTAATCCAAATGACATTTATCAGGAGAACAAGACAGGACTCAGGAGCGGTGCAGTGTTTCATTGTGGATGCTGTGCCAACGTCTTAAAGAAACAGAATATTTAGTAGCCACAGTAGCCACTCCAGCAGCCACATACCTTACATGTAAATGAAAGTAATTGTGATTATGCACTAATGAGCACTGGGAGGGAGGCCACATTCCACAATGGTTTGCCTTTAATTTGTCAAGTTAATGCTGCATTCAGCAGGAAAAGGGGGACCACAGAGACTGACCTGGCAACAATCCTTTTCGTCTCCTCTCCTTTCGCTTCCTTTCCTTTCGAGTACGACTAATTATGTATTCCACGAATGGGACAGGCTTTTTCCGTCTCGCATGTCAGTCTGAAATTTACGACGCTGACGTGCAGCAGGGGTATTTGCCCCGAGTGCTAAACGGAGAGCGGTGGAAAGGGCATTTTTTGCGAGCTGTCCTCTGACATGCCACCCACACAGTCTTAAGCGTGGTGTTATCCTCTGCCATAAATCACTCGGGTCATTAAATCACACCCCAGACACTCTTCTGGCCTTTCTCATCACAGGGGCTTCTCTTCATCTTTATTCAATTAGGGAGATTAATGACCCAAGATACAGCAGCCAGGTTGACATTCTGTTATGGGTGACATGACTGAAATGTCATGGCGTGATGGGGACAGGATGTGAGAGGATGGGCAGACGACACTCTTTAACACTGGCGATAAGCTCCACTGTGGGAGCACTTCATCCCTGTTTATGGATCCACCTGTTGCTGCTGGAGCGATATGACTTCAGTCAAAATAATACTTCTGTGCGTCTTCCATTACACACCGATTGTGAAATAGTTTTGAACTTAGATTTATGGTGATGATGACAGATGGGCCTTAACCACTGTCATCAACACCATACATGAAACTTATCATAGCATCATGAGCAGCAAACATTCAACTGTTAAAATGAGCAGTGGAGCGACAGACCTGTTAACATGGGAGCTCATTCACTGCAGCTGAACAACTGCAGAGCCCAGACATGACTGTGGCGCAGAGCAGTCTTTCATCTGTCAAAAATATATATAAAAGAATCCCTATTAAAAGACTACTGTAGCTTCTTGTTAGTCCTTACACAAGAACCACCAGTGAGATGTAAATGAGGTGGTTGTAAAAGGGCAGTATAGGGTAGAAATATGAAAAATGTCAATAGGAGAGACAATAAATTAAAAAGTTTCCTATTGTATTGTGCCGTGGCAAACAAGAACAACGCTATTCAGGGATATTTCATTCTGAGATATACTGCATTATATGACACATAAGCAGGATTTGTGGCGATGGGATTTGGTTGACAAGCTCCTTAGCAGAGGAGCTAATAACATTATCCATTATTATATACATTGTCTGGCAGGTAGAGTATATTTGTCTATTGACTGGTTATTTAGTTGTAGTTGTAGACCACAGAAATGACATGTTCACCTCTTCTTATTAGAGACATTTGGCAGTATCATGATTAGTTAGGGTAATGATACTGTTTTGAGTTTTACATCCCTTATATATCTCACATGATATGTGATTTTGTGAGAAGAACGTGTCATGAATACGTTCTGAAATGTGTTTTTCTGTGAGGACGAGGTGGCGCTGGACCCAAGAGCAGGCAGTCGAAGACAGACAGTGATTCAATGGCGAGGGAAAGTGTTAGTGGCAGCATGCACACGGGAGGAAGTTCTGAGCATATAGAGCACAGGAGTTAACAAAGCAGAGGACAAGTACACTCAACAAGAATATAAACGCACAAAGAAAAACTTGTAGTTATTGTTATGTGACAAAACAGAGGAACTATCCAAAAATAAAAGTACCACTTTATTGATAAATCGGCTTTAATTTGCGAGCATTAGGATCAATTTCAAAACAAAAGTCCTGGAGTAATGGCAGGAAGAACACAATGGGGGTCGATGATCCAAGTTCACAAACTTCAATAACGTGTGAGCAGTACACCGGCGACACATGGACATCACCAGGTTGTCGACATTCAGTTGTGTCAGCACTCAGCATGTCAATGTCACGCTCCCTCATGATTTGTGACATCTGACATCAAAGTCCACATTTTGGTGTGCCCTTTTATTGAGCAGACCATAAGGAGTGTCTGTGTACTGCTCACGTATATTGACCACCACTCTGTCATGCTCCATGACTCTGATGAGTTGGAATACTCAATCTGAGATTGTAGTCAATAGGAGTGACCAAGTGACACTGGACTACTGTGTTTGAGCAAAACAAATCATTCCATAAACAAATGCATCAAGAATCTGAGCAAATGTCATGACGTTCTATTTTTGTTCACCGTTTCAAGTTTGTGCGTTTATATTTTTGTTGAGTATAAATAACAAAGCACCAGAGACTAGATATTGAGACTAGATAAGAAAGCCGTGACGTTACCATACAGAGGTGATGAGAGGCTGGAGAACCAGGAAATAAGTAGAGTCTTGATGATTAGATTGGCTGCAGGTGTTCTCCCGCCGCAGGTGAACTGATTGCATGCTGAAGTGAATACAGGAGAGAAAGACGGAACAAACTAAGAAATTCTATATGTCCTGATTCATTATTAATGTTAATAATGAATGTAGTTTTTTCTGTGGACAGCTACAGCTGTCTGATTTTGTTATTGGCTTCTGTTTGGACTGTCTGTAGCTGGAGCTGTTGTTGTTGTTGTTTGCTCCTGCTCTGTCCTCACGTGGCAGGTGACTGACAAAAGCGAACAGTCGGTGCTGCCATGGTGTTGTTCACGGAGGCAAATCTCCTGAGAACCACGGAGATTTATAAAACCTTCACACACACAGACAGGATTGTCTACCCAGTAGTTAGTATTCATTCCTTTCGCAGACTGCTTGTCAGGCTCTGAGTAGCCATTACTTGCTTTGTGTGGGAATGTGTTAATAATGTGACAGTTATTATTTGTAAAGCTGACTTGAGAATTACATTAAGCTTGTTAAAGCCAGCAGAGGAAAATTAAATGATAAGGAGTCATAATGGTAGTGCAACATGCAAATAGAATGAATCATACAATACACGGTTTAAAAGCCAATTTCTGCAGCAAGCACAAAGGAGTCCTTTATACATTGTTTATGCGATTAACCTTTACTCGTCTATGCAAGTCAATGTGCTTTGGCTGACGCAGATGCAGTTTAAATAAACACGTTTTATGATTATGCCTCACAGGTGTAACGCAACCAATTAATGATCTTCTCCATTTACTCAAATCACTTCCACCTCATACGCCATGAATATGTATTATAGACAAGTGATGCTCTAATTCAGATGCTTGGCTGCACTGTGTTTGCTGATTTCCTGTGGGTGGTGCATTGCCAAATAAAAACGGATTTTCCGTCAGTCTGGAAGTGTCTGTCTTCATATTCACGTGTATCAAAACAAGCACGTTAGCGCGGGTGTTTCATGAATTTGTCATGTTGTATTTGCCTGATTAGAAGGTGTGATTAGCAGCTTGGCACAAGTTAAGCTTAAATCCAGGCTGTGAGTTTTTTTTTTGGCAGTCAAAGAACATGCATGCACACACAGAAAAAAACTTCCAGAAATCACTAGGAGGGTCCAGGTGCAGTGAGAACATGGTAGACAACTGCAGAAAGAGAAGAGAAAAAAAATATGCTGAAGCAACACAATGTCTAAGCTTAGTGCACATGTCTAAATTTCATGTGGCTTTTCTAAAGGGATAAGTTAAATCAAGTTAATGTTTTCCTTTCCATGAAGCATTAAGAGAGCTGATATAACGATGGTGATTGGTGGACCGCTGGAAGTTGCCAGCATCTGCAGCCCACACACTAAGTGGATGAAGGTTAAAATGGTCTCTTTTTTTTTTTTTGCTGCTTCTGAATGTTGTTAAGCAGATACAGAAGTACAAACTGACATGTTCAGTCAGAATAATCTGCTGCTGCTGCTGCTTCTGGTGCTATGTTGAAGGTTAAAACACTGAGTGAAATTAAGCCATGGCAGTGAATGGAAATTAAATAACGGAACTTCTGGTACATGATAGTAGCAGTGCCAGTGAAAATATGGGATACTGCCTGGGTTTTTCCAGCGTGGCCACTGTTAGAGAGCAACTTCAAACACAATTATAGCCGTCTTTTTTATTACATGGCCATTTATCACTCTTGTGAGGAAAAAAAAAAAGCGCCCTTCATACGTCACACTGTGTGTCATCTTGGAAGCTTCTTCAAAAGTATGACCAGCAAATGTCAAGGTGTGTCCTCTATGCTCTGCTGGGAATCACACAGGGCTGTAATTGAATGTGTCCACGTTTGACAAGAAAATTGAATCAATGTGATCATCCAGATGAGACAAATGCAACTTGAAGGAAGGAGGAAAAGGCTGAAAGTCACGTGACAGAAAGAAAACCTTTACGCCAGAATATCTCACACTATGGTCTATGGCTGCAGCAACATGAAGGCTTTTATGCTCAATAATAAACCCAATATGGATAAGAACGTGGTTGAATCTCAAGCCAACACAATCCTGCACAACACAGGAAAAGCTGAATGACAATAATCAGTATTTTTTGTTATTTCAACGCCAGTTGTGCATTTCTCTGGAAACCAGATTCTTGGGTAAAATATACGTTCAGAGTCTGAGCGACACCTTTTTTTCCCCTTTGCCATTCTTCAACAGGATTGATACTTAGTAGGAGGGGAGGAGAACAAACAGCCTGGCAACTCTATTAGCATAATTGCATCATTAATTTTGAATCCCCTTTCTCTCTAAGAAATGCTTGCTGGTACTGTGTGCAGCTTCTAGTCAAGAGAAAGGTTCAACACACAGCACTTCACAACAAGCCAGAAAAAAATGCCTGCTGCCTCATTAGTGCTCGATCCTTGTGGGCCTCCTTCTTTGAATGCAGAGGGGTCTGATGCCTGTGAATGACAAACCCTTGGTGTTTGGTGGGATGGAAGCATTCAGGTGAAAGTTATTACGCTTTTCTTCCCACAGTCAGCCGCGTAACTCAGCTTTAGTGTTTCCCCCACAGGGACACTCCAAGGTCGATTGCTTCTCTCCAAGTAAACGCAGATACCAAACTTATGTTGAAGAGTGATTCCCAAACTGCTGTCTCCTCCATAATGAGGACTCTCTCCCAACATTCCTGGCTGTTGTGAAACAGAATGGAAGAAAGACTGTGTGAAGAGGATGAATGAGTGAGTAATTAGGAGTGTTAGACTCGTCTTGAATTCGCAAAAGGAATGACAAGTGTGGAAGCCGGCACTTTATTGTGTGAGCGAGAGAAACCTGTTGAGTGGACGGCTCACAGCGTCAAGTGCATTCAACAAAGCGAATTGTGTAAAATACAAACTATTGAGTTTCTTCTCCCTGTTTGTGATGTGTGAACGTTATGATTGATGCCTCTTATCATCAAGTTTGAATTCTTATTTATGTTAAAGGGACACTGTGTAGTATTTATGGGTTTATATGACCCAAAATCCACTTTTTTATACATATTATGTGCTCCTGCATTGTCTAGTCGCTGTATAATAGTTTTTGTTTCATTTTCGTAGTGTTTCAAAAAGTCATGTAAAATAACATGGTCGCGGGCCGCGGTTGCATAGCCACTGTTAGCAGAGAGACGCCATGTTTCTACGGGAGCCTGTAAGGACAAACGCGAGAGAACAAATCAAGCGTCTCTGTCCAGAGGTAACTACAAACTCTAAACCTCAGTATTCATCACATTTATATCATTTTCACCACAGGTGTCAAACTCAAGGCCCGCAGGCCTCATCCGGCCCACCATGCAATTACATTCTGCCCATGAGATTCCAGTCTTCCACACCTATCAAGTTACCTCGCCAGCAAAAATGAATCAACAAATTAAATGTGGACTTGTGGAAAACACAGAGCCAGAGCTCAGCACCTCATTTGTATGTGGCTCCCTGTCTTTTAGCTTTATACAGTCAAGAAATATCACAGAGTACAACAAATCACTCAGAAGCTAAGATACATGTGACGACAGGTCCAGTGGGTGCTGTTCCAAGAAATCAGGCAATGGACATAGACAATGGAAAATCATCTGTTATTTGACCTCATCTGAACCTCGACTTGGGCACAGTTTTTTTTTGATTTTGTTCCCCTCTGTGATTGAGTTTCACACCCCTGATTTACACCTTTTATAAAGACAACAAGTAGTTTCACGGGACCAAGAAAAGCTAAAAACTAACTGTCTTCTCATAGTTGTGTTGTATGAAAATGGTAACAAGCTTAATGTCATATTTTTTAAAACCATAAACCTAACAACTGTAGGACAGCATTTCCAAAAGGCCTGTTCTCACTCTCTGTTTCCTCTGTTGGCTAAACGAATAAGGCAGTAAAAGAAGGGAAATGTAGTCGTTTATTATGACGGCGAAACTGTTCCACACTTCACGGCCTAAAATATCAAGTGACTCCTAGTTGAAAATAAGCCAATGTCATTAATGTAACTTGGTTAAAAAGTGTTCTTTTTTAGGAGGTGTAAATGGTCCCCTTCAAAAGGAATTATTGTACATTTCCTCGGCCAGCGTGTCTGAATAATCATTTAGCTGCTGTGTCAGAATGGAATGGTTATTCGTTTTACGGCTTGAGCAAAAATAAAAAGACAGAAACATTTCAATATCCTCCAGTTTTCACTTGCAACATACAAGATTTTATCTTATGGTGCAAACAAATGTTTTTGTTTTACCCCTGTCTCATAATGTGGATTTACATTTCTGCACTAATCAGACACTACAGAGAGGAAATACTTCCCCAAACAAAATAATGTCATCATAATGAACAATTCCCAAAAGAGAATGTTGTCTCAGGTTCTTGGAAATTCAATTCACTTAAAGGTTTTGGTGATGCATATGTTGGATGGTATTTTCATTCATTCTAAGTATTTTCAATGTACTTTTATCGTAATACAAGTGAAAGTCCATCATATTGCATTTGTTTGTTACATATAGACTTAATGTCAAACTAATGTTAAAGACTGATGTTGGAAACATTTAAAATGTATTGTAGAAATGATGATGATTATGGTATTATAAATGTATTCTTTATAATTACCCTGATATCACACAGTGTGACATGTTTATCTATTTATTTATAATTATAATAATTATGATAATAATATAATTATAAAATAAACACAGCTGAGGATGATGGTAATGCCATTAGTTTTGCACCGATCAGTCATTAATAAAGGTAACATGGCTTTAATGTGGTGGTTAAGTGATTTGCATTGATTTTGCGTGTCAATGTTCAGCTATGTGGAGAAAAATCCTAACAACTGTGATGCTTATGGAAAACATCGCCGGAGGACATTTTATTTCTGTTTGAAATGTATGAGGTCACATCAACACATAAACACAAGCTATCCTTAAACATAACTCATTCCTTCACTGATATACTCAGTATTTACTGAAGGTTAAACCCTGGCAAATATCACAGAAATGAAAGAGGAAGATCTATCAAATCAGCGTATACAGTTACTGTCTGCACTGTCGTATGATGGCGTGATGGATGAACACTTCTCTGCTATGAAAATCATTTCTACCTTTTCATGTTCATAACAAATGGAGCATCCTGTCCACAGGGATCCTTTTAAGTGATAAGCTGCATCTATTTCCCAAATGCTATTCTTTCTCAGGACAAAGCCGTAGCCATCTGTTCAAGCTGATTACTACACCAGACGCATTTCATGCGTTCCTGTTTTCTTCTTCCCCGTGACGACCTTTTGGAATTGTTTATCAAGAAAATTATGAGTTTTGAAAGGAGCTATCCAGGGAGAGGATTGTTTTTGATAAAACGCAGATGGCCGGGCGTCAAATTCTTCATGATGTCACTTAGTAAAGTGCACAAAAGTCTGCTTGATAAACGAGGAGCACTGTGACTCAGGACTAAGATGGAACTAATTAATAAGAAGAGCTACTCACTGTAGACTGTGGGTGAGATGCTTGACAATCAAAGGGATGAGGCATAAATATTAGATTTCCCAATTATTCTTTTGATCATAAAAATGTAATCGGTTAATGTGACTATATAAAAAATAAAAAGATGCACTATTAAGAGACTGATGATTATATCTCTTTATCCTCCGAGACATGTGGTGTAGCTTTGCTTTGAGTCTGAGTGCGACAGGATTTAATGGAGTCATTGGGTTTACATTCTTGTTCACCTTCAAAAGCTGTTTGAAAGATTCTCCGTCCGTCAGCTCAGACAAGTCAAAGCAACTTTGGCATTAAAGGAGTCATATTATAACCTGTTTCTCCAAGTTAAACTAGTTCCCTGGTGTCCTAACAAACATGTCTGTGACATGCTTTGGTCAAAATACCATAAAGATGAAGCACCACAGCAGTTCAATCACCCTGACAAAACAGCCCTGTTAAGAACACTTAAAAAAGGAAAAAAAAGAGGAAACTTAAAGGACAGGAAATGACATCAGCCACAGAGGCTACAGGAAGCTAACAGCAGTTAGCATTTGGAAAAGTGATCATTTGCAGGCTCTAGCAGGCACATTGCTGTCATATATAACATGTATCCACTGGACAGATAAATCCTCTGAAGCTGGAAGTTTGTGTAGAACTCTGTGCTGCACTGTGGAGCCAAGAATAGAACTTTTTACGGACTTCCAGTTTTCGGATACCCTTGCCCTCACCACCACTCTTGCGTGTTTTACAGACAAAGCGGAGCTCCACGAGACAACAATTCCAAGAATTTAGCGCATTGTGACGTCTCAATGAGTGCTGAAGTCAACATTGCGTGTTTTATCTCCTGTACTTAGACTGAGGAGGACCACAAAAACATGAGTGAGTCATCTTTTTAGACACTTTGCCGACTGATAGGACCTCCAGAGTCCCAAATATAAGGATTTAAATGATTAAAAAGTTGATTTTGCATAATATGGGACCTTTAAAACACAGGAGGATGTCTCCACAACAGTGGTCTTACACTTACATTTGTCCATTGTAAGTTCTGTTTTTGGGGCATGACTATGAATAATTGTTGGCTAATTCCCAAAGACTGGCAACTCACAAGTACTCGTCCCTGGATAAAACAATTTTGGGGTATTGTTTTGTGATCATATCTGCAAAAATTAATGGGTATTCTCATCTCCCACATTGTTTATTTTCAAATATTCTGAAGATCATATAACATCTTCACCATTTAACGTAATCATTGAAATGAGTGGTTCTGTTTTTTGTCCGTGTTCCTTTTAGTTCCACAAAACCACTATCAACCTCATCTCAGACCACGCGTACATCTGGCAAAATATTGAGATGCCTCTGCAACACATAAACAAAACCCAAGCTCACATATCGTGTGTATAAACAAGAATTTGACACTTGACCAGAAAGTTAACGTAACTGTAACTGTAAGTGTGAGGCCTCAAGTAGAGAGGCCCATCGTGAGATTCTAGAAAATGATTACATGGTAAAAAATCCATAATCGTCTTGGATACGGGCTGCATGCCACCAAAAATCCTTTTTGGCTCAGTTCTGCACGTCGAAACAAACTCAGGAGTCTTTAGCTGACCAAAACCTTTTCTTTTTTCGGAGACTCTGTTTTACTCACTTCATGGATAATCTTACTGTGTGTGCCTGATTTGTGCTGTGATAGCCTCTGACACATATAAAGATGGAGTAGAGGTGGTTGATGGCAGGCAGAAAAGGGAAGGATGGATGCCATGGAACTGACCTTGAAAACAACTACAATCAGGCCTGAAATGTCAAATTACACAGAAAAACCCAACATTTTTTTGCATGACCTCCTCCTCTCCTCCACATTCTTCTCTTCCTCCTTCTCCTCATCTGCTACATGACTTATTCCTCCCTCAAGAAACAATGTAGTCAGCTCAGCTGTGCCAAACACCACGGAGGCAGGCACTGCTGAATGTTTAGTGTTTACCACACAGATTGACACTAATATCTTTTCAACTGTATTTGAATAATGTCCGCTGGACGGGGACCAGAAGAAGTTTGGATGACATTTTATCGATTACAGTGTTTCATTTCCGTGACAGCAAACACATGGACACATGCTGTGCATCCTCTGACTAGCAGAGTTGGGGAAGTCTGCGATTGTTGCTCATTATTACAAGGTTGGGACTTCATTTCTTCATCCTCCACTGGAGGTTCTGATCCAGGTGCCCCAGCAAATTACGAGGTTGAGTGTTTTGTAGTGGAGGTCAGGTGGTGGCCACGTGGTGCTTTTCCACTGTTCAGTGGTAGCACGGCTCAGCTTGGCACGACTCGACTCTACGGTTTGAGTCGTTTTCAATTATTTGTGTGGGGACCACACTGCAACTAGGAGAACATTTCATTTTTTAGTTCCCCTCTACATTGAGGGAACGTTTTCTAACTAAACATAGGAGAACTATAGGCTAACTTTGGATCGTTTTGTGCTGGTGGGTTAGTACTGACTCACCATGGGCAAAGTCGTCATGCCACAGCTGCATGAAAAGGCCTTGAAGTTGTTTTATACGCGACACAAACACAGAAACTATCGTGCAAAACAGTGGTTTTCGGTGTACTGAATCAATAGAATCAGTTAATTAAAAAGATAACTTCAGTGCTTCCTGCATGACCGGCACACAGACTCCATCTGACACAGTCACTGAGGGACCGTATCTATGTTCCCCGCTTTGTATGTGACCGGGGAACATAGGACCCTTTCTCTAACCCTAATCCTAACCCTACCCTTTTTCAAAAAAAGGGTCCTATGTTCCCCTGTCACATACAAAGTGGACCTTTTTTGGGAAAAACGGGGAACATAGAACCCAGGGAACATAGGTACGACCCCGTCACTGAGGGGGTTGTGATTCAGCTCACCATTGCTGGCTTCCTGCAGTGATGTGGCTTAATGCTAAATATCTAAATATAGAGATTTTAGAGGTGTTCTTGATTTTGGGTCATATAAACCCATAAATACTACACATTGTCCCTTTAAGTCCCCTATGAATCACAAACACCTTTCACATGTGGTCTCCTGCACTTGGAGCTAATGCTGCCAAATATGGCGCACAGGTGTTCATTTGAAGGGTCATTTGCTGTTGATGTTGTTACTGGGAGAAGTGTTTTATTTGACTGACCCAACAGTGATTTACGATCTCCTGGGAATTCCAGGAAAATTGTGGTGAACCTGCAATCACAGCTCCTCGTATGGTTCACTGGATTTCCAGTCAGAGGCCTGGCAAACAAGAGTGGAATTATGGATTTCTTATTGCTAAACATCTGAATTGTTTGAATAATTAATGTAGTTATAGTAACAGCAACAGCAAACAGGGATTGGACTGAATGAGTTTTCAGAAGAGAGGGAGGAAACGGTTGTTAAACAACAGACCAGCATCACCTCTGCACCACCTCACATACACCGTTTCCTCCAGGTGTCCATCACACAAAGAGCAGCTCTGTGAGTCTCATATGCTGAAACTCTCTGGTCGCAGCATGTTCTGCTGCATTCAACTGACTTTAAAAGCTAAAGTAAATTAAGAGAGGGAAACTCTAAAATTCACTGCTTGTAAATTCAGCAGGAAGTCTCAGTTTCCTGTGGAGAGAAAAAAAAAAGAAGAACACTATTTACAATTATATCCTCAATGAATCATAAGCAGCAGCAGTTTTCCATCAGTTTTAGTTAAGTGTGAATTAGTCCGAGCGTGTGTGTTGTCAGTTGGTCAGAGGATGGGAGAACAATGTACGTGCAGCAGCAGCATCAGCAGCAGCATCAGCAGCATCAGCAGCACCCACAGAACAGAAAACACATCTTTGACACAGATTGCCATTATTTATATCTTATTTATTTATTTCTTGTCACTTCCCTGCTGCAGTGGTGGACAAGCTGAGTGGATCCCACTGAGATGAAAAACACGAGTTTCTAACTAACATAGCAAAAATGTGCGTGCGGTGAGTGGGTTCCTGGTGAGCCAACGCCACATTTTGACTTCTAAATCATCAAATTAAAGGTTGTCATGACATTTGTCAGAATCTGACATGAAATCTGCTGCAGTTGTTAAAGCAGCTTTTGTGATGTTTTAAGATCCTGCTGAAACAAAAACAGAAGAGAGTCCACAAACTTCTCAGAATAGTGTTGCATATTTAACTGAATAACTGGATTTTTTCCACCTGTCAGTGTTTCTCCAAATTCAGACATTAGAGTAGGTTTGATATAAAACATATCTAACCTCCTATATGGCCTCTAAAACATTGCATTTTCTCTATTTATTTAGCGAATTCAGGCAAAATATAATTATATGTGTGACCAGCAACGGCTTGGCAGCAATTTGCCCTTGAGAATTTTAATTTATCTTAGTCCCTTTAATTATTTCCTGAACATTTCATCCCATCTGCTGGGACATTTTACGATACAACAGATTGACAAAATGTGCTGGCATATGTTATGGGAAAGATGGAGTGAGTCTTTGTCCATTAAGACCGAGTCAGACTAGCTCGGGTGATTACTTTTGTGAGGAGTGGAAAGTGTGGAATTAATAAAGTAACCGAGAGGTGGAATAAGTATTATCCTCATTGAATCACACTTGATAATATGTTAATACATGAATCAAAACACAATGGGGAATCTTCCTGGATCACTTAACATTACCATACACGTTATGTCATAGATCAAGATGACTCACTCATGTTTTTGTGGTCCTCCTCAGTCTAAGTACACGTGATGTTGACTTCTGCACTCACTGGGACGTCACAATGCGCTAAATTCTTGGAATTGTTGTCTCGTGGAGCTCTGCTTTGTCTGTAAAACACGCGAGAGTGCTGGCGAGGGCAAGGGTATCCGAAAACTGGAAGTCCGTAAGAAAGTTCTATTCTTGGCTCCACAGTGCAGCACAGAGTTCTACACAAACTTCCAGTCTCAGAGGATTTATCTGTTCAGTGGATACATGTTATATATGACAACAATGTGCCTGCTAGAGCCTGCAAATGATCACTTTTCCAAATGCTAATTGCTGTTAGCTCCCAGTAGCCTCTGTGGCTGATGTCATTTCCTGTCCCTTAAGTTTCGTTTTACCTTTTTTTTTTTAAGGTGGACCTTAAGAGATACTACTAAACAGGGCTGTTTTGTCAGGGTGATTGAACTGCTGTGGTGCTTCATCCTTATGGTATTTTGACCAAAGCATGTCACAGACATGTTCATTAGGACACCAGGGAACTAGGTTAACTTGGAGAAATAGGGTATAATATGACTCGTTTCAGTAGTTTCACTTACTTCATTAATTGAACATATATGATAAAATCATAATTTTTCATGTCATAATTTGTCTGGATGAGACACATCACCTCTGACAGAAACACTTATACTGAGTGATAAGCAATAAAACAACTTTATTAAAAGTGTCATCGTTATCACAGCCTAAATGCGAGAATGTCATGAGTGATTTCTTTGTTTGTGTGAGAGAGAGCACTGTTTTGTTACAGTGTTCATAAAAACATAATTTACATACTGCCTCGCTGAGTGTCTTAAACCATTCCATTCTGTATAATGTGCATCATTATAAGGAAATGCATACAGTGCTGCAAGCAAAAAATACAGTTTTACCCCATAAAACAGCTTAATGTTTTATACATTTGATGGTTTATGTTGATAGTGCATTCACCAGGATGATACTCATTATTTTCTCTTTGCTTTGTTGATATCTCATCGTTAATTACTGCACGTCACTGCGTCTCAGCACTCGGGTCAGAGAAACGTCATCCAGATTAGATTAACATTTAATGTCAAATAATCATCAGTATTTTCACAAAAGTCAGAAACAAACAAACTGACATTAAAATATCGCCTAAAATGTGCTGCTCATGGTTCTGTGTACACTCACCATAACTCTGGTCATTGGGCTGTGATTGCGTGCTAATGGAGAAAAAAATCACTGGTTTAAAACTAAATAACTCCAATGGTTATTCAGCATCACATGGATATAATTTTGTGAAATACGTAGCCATCTTGTGCTGCAACATCATGGATTAATCTGTCGGTCATTGTCTTGATTAATCCACTGATCGTTTGGTCTATGTCAGAAATATCACTTTTAGTGATTTATTTCTTATATGGATCAAATTAAACCAAATAATATTCACATTTATGAAGCTGTTGGGCTCATAAAATATAACAGAAATGTTGAAAAATGATGATCAGTGGTTCCCAATGATTCAGTTTTATTACTTTCTTTGATATATATTAAATATTCACATTTAAGAAGCTGAAAATCAGAGCGCAACACTCAAACCAATCCATCAAATTATTAAAAAATCTTCGATTAATTGTTGCAACCCTAGAGTTAGAGAACCACTAATAGAAGAGTAAATTAGAATAAAAGAGAAACAGTGTGGAGTACATTGGGGTTGAGGATAGAACACTATGAAGTTCCCCTTTAATAACTGCAAACTCATGGGAATTATCCCAAAACACAATGAATACAGTTATATGGGTTGCAAATTGTTGTTATTTTGTGCTAACAATGGGAATTCCAATGAATAAAAATGTTACACAAGAGACTTTAATGCAAAAATTGTGTGTTTAGAAGACTTTCCATCAATCTCACGATCTTGTTGTAAAACAACAGCATTTTGGTTTTGCTGCAAATCTTTCCCACTGTCTAGTTTGACACACAACAGGAGCAGCAGTGCGTGCTGTTTGGGCGATTTCTCCAGAAGACGACGGTCTGCGGCTTTGAGTTTCTCACATGGATGTGGATGGCAAACTGAGACACAATCAGTGACATGAATTACAATCAGGCTTGTAATTGAGCTATCAGCATTCTATGAAAAAGAGCAGATTCTGGGGAAAAGGCTTTTGGCCTAAATGGGGAAAAAAGCGGACACATTTGAATTTGCACGTTTGTGCGGAGAGACGCCACATGTGTGTGAGGCTGCATTTAGTCTCGTCAAACAGATGAGAAACACAGACACGTCTTGGCAAAAAATGAGTCGGAATGTGGTCTTTGTCTGTTGATTTCTTTAACAGCGCTGGGTGCATTTCAGCAAAATAAACAAGAATTGGAACAAAGTCAAACGCAAGCCAGTTTGCTTCATCGGCTAAAATGTTTATAGGAATAAATGTTTTATACGTTTTCATACCGCTCCACAATCAGACCCAGAGGCCTTATCAAGAGTCTGTTATATTAGATGAATCCTAAAGGGGAAACACCAGATGCTAAAATGGGATTCATAAGCTTGAAACAGTATCAAATGACTTAAAATCCCAATGTAGTATGATAACCTTCCATCCATAATCTACCGCTTTATCCTCCACCAGAGGGTTGTGAGGGGTGCTGTGCCTATCTCAGCTGACATAGGGCGATAGGCAGGGTTCACCCTGGACAGTTCACCAGTCCATCACAGGGACACATATAGAGACAAACAACCATTCACTCTCACGCCGACGGTCAATTTAGAGTGACCAATTCTCCTAATCCCCATATTGTATGATTTTGGACTGTGAGAGGAAGCCGGAGAACCCGGAGAAAACCCATGCACACATGGGGAGAACATGCAAACTCCTGGGTCTTCTTGCTGCAAAGGCAAAAGGAGCATCTGGAAAACACCCGACGCTAAAACAGGATTTATAAGCTTGAAACAGTATCACATGACTTAAAAACCCCTATGTGGTACGATAACTTTTTGATTTAAAAATATTGGATTCATTAATTCGGCATAAATTCAAATTCCTCATCAGCTCCAAAGATTTTTTTCATTTGAAAAAGTATTTGTGAAGGAATGCATGCTGTGTGTATAAGGATAAACAGCCCCAAGGATATTTCTATTTCAGGCAGACCCACTGGTAGATTTCCAAACCGCAACTTTAAGAGACTTTCCATTGGAACTCATATCAGACCTGTCAGTTGCCTCGGGGCTGGAACCCTGGTGCTTAGTGTCTTGAAGCCTATTTGCAAATTACCTCCTTTACCGGAGTCGCGGGTAGAATAACACACAGCAGCTCACCATCTGTCCAAGAATCAGCAACCAGGGTCTGCTACCACAGAGAGAAGAGATATGGGACAGTGCTGGCAGGGTTGTCAAAGCTGGCAAACCAAACCCTCCTGATATGAGACCTGTTGCTCCTTCCTCACTCACCCACCAGTGTCCCATTTCTGCTATTAAGGGATTTTTTTTTTTTTTTTAAGGAAGTGTCCAGAGTAGTTAGCAGCAGACTTTTTACTGGTTTTTGACATGATGGTATAATAAAGCAGACTGTTGCAACTTGAGTGTGGCGTTCGTGTTCTAGATTTGCATGATGGATGGTGGCAGCGGCTGAGTGGGACAGGTTGCCGGCTCTAATAGGTCTCTGAGGAACTTAATCAGCCATTCCCACCACACTAAGGATAAATAACAATCTGGACAAGTCAGCTTGAGGGGGGGTCCAGCCAAGAAGGAGCTGACTGATGGCACTCGCTAAAAAAGAGCAAGGACTCCCTTTGGCAAGATAATGAGCTTAATCAAGAGTGAAGGCTGCGAAACACAGACTCACGCTTAAAAGTCATGTTTGTTTCCAAAATATGAGGCCATTTGTCAATATGGGGTTAAAGGTACGACCGTCAGTCCATAGATTCCAGTTTTTGACGTCTTGTACAGCAACATTTTATGTGAAAAGCACAACTGCTGTGGTGCAACCGCAGTGCAAACTGACGCAGGTACAAGGAATTAAAGTGGCTGCTATAAATATCTACGTAACATGGTGAAGTGTCGCGTTTTTATGCAGCAGAAGTAGTCAGCATATATATGGACTGCAGTTTTGGATATTTTTATCTACTCTTATGGAGTTGAGCAAGTACATTAACATGATTAGGAGCAAGTGCATGGCTTTAGCTCGTTGAAATAAATGGCTTCAGCTGTCAGGAATGTGCTGATGGAGTGCTTCATAATTACTCTTTAACAGATGGTTGGAGACAGCCAAGAATGGAAGTGGTGTATACAGCAGCCAGCCTCAGAGTTTTCAGTGATATCTGCAGTATGAGCAGACAAACCAAGAAATGAAGCGGGGGAATTTATATGTTGGCCATTTATTTTCATTTTGATCTATTTGAAATGAATCAAAACAGCAAAACAAATGAAGGCGGAGAAAAACAGCTACTATAGATAAACTGCAGCACCTACTTGGGTCGTGTTAATCCAGGGTTTCTCACTCCTGGTCCTGCATGTTTTAGATGCTTCCCTGCTCAATCACACCTGATTCCAATGGTCAGCTCGTCAGTGAGCTCTGCCCATTTATTTGAATCAGGTGTTAGAAACCCTGTAGTCTGATGCTACACGTGAATAAATATGCAAGAAAAATCATCCCAGTCTGATTCACAAAAACCACAGAAGCTCATAAAGATCAAACGTGGTTTGTTTCACATTGTAAACACTAATTATTGTGAATAGTTTTCTGTTTTCTGTTTCATTAGTTTCATGCACCTGCAACAGTGACATTGACAAACTCCAGGAAGAAAATAGTGTATCATTTCAAGATAGATGTGTAAAAGCATAATTAAAATGTGATGCAATATTAATATTTCACTCTGCCTTTTCCTCTGCCACTCTCTCACTCTAATGTATTCATAAGGGTTTCTCCCCAAAAGATGACCTTATTCCTCTCATGCTACTGTAACAGGAGAGCCTATATGCCTATGTTCCCCTGCTTTTCCTTAATATTTTTCCATGTGACAATGCACTATATCCCCTAAACTTTGTCCCCTTCCCTAACCCTAACCCTAACCCGTCACCATAACCATAACAGTAACCGTAACGCGAGGTAGAGACCTGAAAAATCTGTAATAACTGAGAAACGGAAGATCCCTTTTGGGGGAAAGCGGGGAACATAGAACCTGAGGAACATAGGGATGATCCCACTGTAACATCTTGTATTTGTGCTTGTTTCATCTGGCTTGTACCTTCCCCTGTTGCTGATCCAGTCACTGTGGTATCAATCGACACCAAAGCCACTCAATATAACTCGTGTCAGTTTAAAAGACCAATAAACAAGTTTCAAGTCCAGTTCCTCTTCGGGTCAGCATCATAAAGAGGCAGCAGTAGCAGTATGCAGACAGGGATGCAGGTACTTTTCCTCATGGTTGGTGTTGTGTTGCATCATATTAAGAATACATGCATGAATACCACTATGAAATATTAGGGGAATTCTCTGGAGTATTTTAAAATGGAATAATGCATTTCCTTCAGGCTGTAAAATTGAGTTGCCACCATCCTAGCGGCAAAAGAAAAAAAGAGAAATCAAGGCTAATAGAGGATATATATAATGTAGTCGCTACCACATTATATTATACTGTAGATGTCTGTCTTCATATGAAATCATATTTTAAAATGATTTGTTTAAGGGAAATGTTTATTCCAGACACATTCAATAGAGATGTGGCATCAGAAATATTAGTTATTACAATATGTGGGTCAGTGATGTGTGAATAAGTAAGAATAGCTGTCCTTTCCTCGACGAACCCAGAGTGTTCTGAGATTTTTGCAGTTCTCTTGCGGCACCTCATTAAAATGGGTTTGGTGCAAGAACAACCACTAGGTAAAAGTGTAATAAAGTTAAAGCAGTTGAAACAAATAGGAAATGATAATAGTTCTATTGTATTCAAACGCTGAGTTCCACACCATTGAAAAATGTATATTCTTGTCTGTTAAAAAAGTCTTACCAGACCTTTGTGTTTTTCTCAGTATGTGATGACTGAGCAGTCTGATAAGAGATTCTGTTTGGTTCTGTCAGAATCACTTACTTCACATCGCTAATAAAGAAGCTTGACGAGTCCACTTGAGAACACTCTCTGCTGTAGCTGCACAACAGAATATAGTAAAAACACATACAGCACATGTTAAATAACATGCAGATGGTCCCAAGTGCATTTTAAACAGAAGTAAACACAGACCATGGTGGATACAATCAGAGCAGAATTAAAGGTGGTCAACAGCAGAAGCAGTGGGTGCAGTGAAACAGAAACATTTTAAAGGCCTTAATTAGCCCTCAATTCACTCTGAAGTAATGTAAAGTGCCATTGGACCTGCTAACAGTTAACACAGCAGTGTGGTGTGTGAGCTATAAAGATGTATTTGATACCAAGTGTCTGATTTTCTTCTGAAATGAACAAGACTGTTCTCAATGGAGTATTGAACTGTCTCTCCATCACAACTGTGTCTGAAATTGATGGAATTGAAGTGGTGCATACATGTTGGCGTATGTACTTTTGTACTCTCATCATAAGTTATTACCAGTATTGTCTGGGTTAAAGAAAGTTATTTTTTTATAGTCTATTATAAAATTTCCATCCAACAGCACACTAGTCATGTAAAAACACATTCATGCTACACATCAAATCCAACACAACTCAATTGAATGATCACATATGAACATCTCCATCGTGGTACTGATCCAAACATTTTTGCCATTGTTATGCCACATCATGCCATACAAGAAAACATGATGAAAACTGAAACTCAAACCAATTCCAGCTGTTTACAGTCCATGTTACCCAACAACCAAAGCCAGATCAGCACAAATAAAACACTTTTATACTGATGTAATGATACATCATGTCAATATTGACTACTGCTTTAAAAAAAAACTGCCCTTCAGGGACATTTAGTTCTACATTACTTCATAAATGCTGCTTTTGGTTACTCCATTGTGTCTGTGTAAATCATTCCTTATAGTCCATACTCTCTATTCTACAAGCATCCTCAGTCTGGGAGGGATCTTCACTTTGATTACAGTGCATTTCAATGGTGTTGACTGGATTTCTCACTCAATTGTATTTGCGCTGATAATGTAAAAGTGTCATTGACCGATAAGCTGCTGAGAAACAACTCACAGACAAAAGTGTTACGTTTACTGACAAGATTTACTGATACTTGTTTTATGGGAAAACAAGTGTATTTCCGTATGAACTTTTATCAGTAGCATATAAGATTATTTTGGAGATTCTGCATGAACATTTTCTCAACTCTATAACTTTATTAGCTTAACATTTGTCCCACATAAAGTTCCAATGCTGTGTTTAAGATTACTACACTTTTGTTTTGCTGCTGCTGCATGGTTATATTAGTGATATTCACTTTAGCCTACTTTGTTAGGTGTCAGGTTTTTTTTTATCATTGTTTACTCTGACCCATCTACACTAGTGCTCATACATCTGCAGGAATCCCTCAAGTGTTCTATAGATACCATGATTAGAAATATAGACCTTGAGTTGCAAAGATATACTCACATGGGCATGTAATTTTGAGCAGGTGCATGTTAAAAATGGAGTGGAGCTCAGCAGGATTTATCACAGAGCCCTTGATTGATTTCAACCCCCTAACTTGAGGCATTTCTCCTGCCAAAACAGCTCAAAGAATAATACACCAAAGTCTGCTGATGAAACCATGTTGTTGAACTCAGATATGCAATTTGTTCACCCGTAACGTTGCTGGAGCAGCTGCAGACCTCCACTACGGCTGCCACGATGCGTTAAATCACCTGGAATCACCTCTGTGTGGGTCAAATGAGTAATTCTTCTCGATCTTTCTATCGCATGACTCTGATGTTCTCCAGGCAGAAAAGTTCAGCCTTCTAAGCCCACATGAGTTCACACAGTTGCACGCGGTCCATGTGATGGTCTGAATGCAAATCCAGCTGTTTGGAGAAGAGCCTGTTGTTTTGTCCGTGCGCTGCTGGATCTTCACATCTTGTCTCTGTATCTGGAACTAATCAATCCTGACGCTGTGATATGCACATGCCACACCTGCCTCTTCTTTCGCTACCACACACACACTCACACAGACATATGGTATATGTTCCAGCACAGAGGACACTGCAGTCCTGCGTTTACACATCAGTGAGGGCAGAAGGAAGACAGAGTACTATTGTTGGTGAGGATGGGAAATAAATTGGGTCATTTCTTTAGATGTTAATGGCCCCAGCAGCCAAAAGAAACACACAAAATGGATTGTTCAGAGGCCTCTAGAGTTTGGCTGTTAGTCGAGCGCTGTAAATCCTCGGAGGTGGCCAGTTTAGGGAGATGGTTGGATCTGGGTTGTGTCTCTGACTCCTTTTTTATGCACCTGCACAAGCACAAGCATGACTGTATGTTAGCTATATGGGTGTGTGGATAACATCAGAGCAGAGAAACATAATAGAGAAATGGTTTGTGAAACAATTAGCCAGAACAAATATTTACTTCAGCATGTCTGCTGAGGCTTGGCACACAGCATTTCTAGATTTGGTGAATGACAATAATGCACAGGCTGTTGAAAACAAACCAAATACAGAGTTCTGTAGGTTTAAAAAGAGGTTTATGACAAAACAATGAACAACCAGTTTTGAGATAAACACTAATGTTGACTTACATTCTCATACAGACATGCTGAAGCAGATTCACCATCCTGTTACACATATAGTTATGGAGGTCTACTTACATACAATAAAGGTGCATTATGTAATAAATCATAAAATCCTCCTAATATGTCACAGAGACTCAGGAATAATGTTCATATAACAAACTGAACTCACCAACAACAACAGTACAGACTAAATATTTGCTTTAAAAAAATATTTTGCAGACTGTAAATCATGTTTATGTTTTGAAATCATGTTTTGGCATGTGGCGCCACCTACCGCCGTCTACCAATCATTGCAGTCAGTAGAGTCTCAGCTGCCGAGCAACCACGGGTTGCCAGTCACGTCAGAAAACGAAACCTAAAAGACCTCGCTATTTTGAATTTGAATGAAGTAACTGTTTTTGGCCACATTCTTACATATGGCACCTTCAACTTGTTTTTATGGTCAAAACAATCCTAGTTTCTGTAAATGAGCCGATAGAAATCTCTCCTCACTGAAGCTCATATTCAGCACAACAGCTCTCAGAAGCACAGCTCCCCCCTCTGGAACGGTGGATGCACTGCTATTCATTATCAAAACATTGTTTTAACAGTGTTTAAAAATAGCTTCTTCACGACTCCCCGCCGCAGTCCCTTTGACGACCTTTGACCCAGAGTCAGACCCAGAGTCAGAAGACACTGTCGCTCGTGAAACACCTCCACAACGGACGTTATTCTTCTTCTGCGGTTCAATGTACGCAACCGGATGTGCCCGGACTAGTGCCCGGAGCAGGAGGATCTGCTGTTCAGGAGAACCGCTGTTTACGTAACCGGACCTGTTTTTTTCAGAGATCTCGCTGAGCCTGAGATTACAATAAAACACAGTGTTCTCAGCAGTGGCTGAACTGTTTGTTTCGAACCTTCAGGGCTTCATAAACAAGGTAATGACGCAGATACACACTAAAAAAAACAGCATTAATTGGTACTTCTGTTCTATAGGAGCTTAAATAGTTTTGAAATGTGTAGAAAAAAAGACCTAAAGTCCCCTCTAATGAACGTTGACATGCTGTAATGAGCACTTGGAACGATTCTTCACAGTCACACTTCTGCGACAATGAGATGCCGTAGTGTAGGAATGCATCGGAAGATGTGATGCCAAAGAAAGACAATTTCCTTTCTGAACATCAGAACACTTCAATAATGTGAAGCAGAGTTTGCATCTCATGCAGGAGCTTCATCTTAATACTTTGTTTCTATCAAGTAATAACCACAGCTATTGGGTCCAGAGGAGAGAGCTTTGAGCATCACGCACAACCTTCTGCTCAAAAGAAACTGACCTGATGCTGTGATCGCACCGGCTCAGGCGCATCAGATCAAAGTGGTGATAAGTCGTCAGCTCATACTGGGGAATATTTGCTTGATAACAGTGAACAGATTTGCCAGATCATAGAATAATGAGAAAATTCCTTCCACCCAGTTTGATCTATTGTGGTTACAAGAGATAATAAAAGCAATAAGTAAGAGTTTAAGACAGACATTCCTGATTTTCTTGTGTGCTGGACACAGGTAATCTGACTGATTCTGCCACGAGGGAAATGTGAATGTACAGCAGAATGTCTAGTTTTCTTTGTAACTTTAAACATGTTCTAGTTTTATCACTTCAGGTACATTTAAGTCACGTCTAATCCACAGTCTTTCTGCTGCGGCCAATGAAAACTATCCCTGCTTTTATCGCCATTTACCATCAACACTTTATTTCCAGATCAATGTTTTAATACTGACAAGTGTTAAGATGATTATATACAAATTTGGGGACATGACAGCCTGAAGTACTTAGTGTTTAAGGGACAAATTATTACGTATTATCGTTAGTATTCTGGAATTCGATTGCTCACTTATTGGAAAATCCCTAAGCGTGAGCCTCTATGAGGTAAGTAGCTCCAGCACATGCTGATATTTGGGTATTTTATCATTACTTACTTTACTTTTTAACAATGAAAAAAAGAAGCTGTGGGCTACTTATCATACTTCAAACTTTGACCTGAAAGTGTGTGACCAATGTGATTTACTGGCAGATTCCACAACAATCAACCCACTACACATTAAAATTGGTCATTCAAGCTACAAATGAGAGTGTGATAAGAGAAGCATCCAAGCTATCAGGATATACCATATCCAAAGTATGTACCTTTGTGCCAGTATATTTAGATGATAAGATAAACTAATTGAAAGCGAATATTCATCTGTTATGGCTACTACACAATGTGTTTGGTGTTGTTGTGAGGATCCCAAAGCAGAATCTGTAGACAGTGTTAGATATTACTGAACATTATTATCCCATACAAAAAAAAAAAAAGTGACTGATCAGCAGGAGGCTGAGTGTCTCGCTGGTGGAGCTAAACTAATTCTGAACACATGAAAGAAAGCTGCCCATTACAACAAATGACCAAAAACACAGGATTACCACAGAAAAAGAAAACTAGATGAAACCAGGCACGGCCAGACAGAGTGAGATGGGATGAACTGACAGAGTGGTGGAGTGATGAACAGGCTTTTATAAGCAGGTATGCTAAGTGGAAACAGGTGTGTGTCATCAGCTGCTGCAGAGGAAACCAACCACACACACACTCACGCCTGCAGGAGAAGAGTAGATAAAGGCAGAGAGAAAAACAAGACCAAAACTAAAGGCCACATTATACTTCTCCGACTGCGTATGCGTTATCCGTCTGCGTCACCACGGAGACGCCTCGAGCATTTATACTTCTGCGTCGTGGTGACGGACACTCGCTGCAATTTCCCGCCCGATCAGTAGGGGTCGCTGCGCAAGTTTGTTGTGCTTCTGGCTACAGTGAGCAATGGCGTCCGAGAAAGAAAGAGAGAGAAAGACTGTTGTTGTTGAAACAGTGGCCGTTTCTCACTTTTCTGTGTGACGGAACGCAGTTTTAAGATAATTTGAGGCGAGAAATTGGCCATTTAGAGTCTAAACATGTGCTGTGTGTGTTAAGATATGACGTATTTATAGTTTGGCAGCGGCGTTATCGGCGGGGATCAGCTCCGCCTCTGTCAGGACACCCGGAGCGCACTGAGAGCCGGCACAGAGCAGCTTAGCTCGGCCTGTCCTGAGGACCAATCGCAGCTCTTGCCGTCTCCGTAGTCCCTTGACGGAGTGACGGACACTTAAAAAATATTCCGTGCACCCGGAGACGACGCAGAGGCTCTTCGACAGGTTCTGCGTCGACGCAGAGGACTCTGCGTAGCTACGCAGAGCACTTTACGCAGAAGTATAAATTGGGCTTAAAGATAATCATAAACACAAACATCATTTCTAAATGTATTTTGATTCATCCTTTGGGGGGTCACACACAAAATATCTTGGTTTTATCATCCCTTGAGCAGATTAAAAACCTGCTAAAACTGCTTTAACAATCCTCAGAAAGTTTCCTCTGCTGCTGCAACATATGCACTGACATTATTTTTATGGTTAGCAGTATATTTAGCCTTATTTGGGAAAGAGTCCAAATGTCTACTGAGGCTTAAAGCATAAAGCACATTGTCCTTGCTGCACGACAAGGCGAGCTCCACTGTTTTTTTTTTGTCAAGACGTGCAAGGTTCACCTGTTTTATTAGAAGAAGACTCAAACTCGACTGGACAGTACAAAGCAGCGTCTGCTCATTCCAGCCCAATAAGGAAAAGCCAGGAAACCGTGGCGAGCTCTGCTCAGAGGTGCAGAGACCTCTCATGTAGACATGTGTGAAACATCACAAGGCAGACTGTTTGTTTCTCAGGGAAGGGCCTTTTTCCTGTCAGCAGGGTCTGAATTGTGGGGGTGTGTGTGGAATAATGAAACACACCAGCAGCCACATATCCCGCGTGCATGCACACTGTGCTGCTACTCTTTCCATATGGCAATATTTACATGTCGTCTTTGTTGTTCAAAGATCAAAGCAGAGGAGATCCATTTCAGTTGAGTTTATGACATGATTTAGCAAATTTGCAGCAGGGTGAGGCTTTAAATGCTCTGTAAAACCTGTTTCACAGCATGCGAGACCACCCCATTAAGCCTGATATCCTGCGTGGATTTAAAGGAAATCTGACTGTAGAACTCTAGATATTTTACAGCGTGTAAAGGGACTGTATATTCATTTTTTTTTCAGTTGGTGGCAACTTGCTACAAGCCCATATGAAAAACATAAATTAGTCTGAAATCAACATCATGAACAGGCTAACTGCACAGGAAACAAAACAAAAGCAGAACACCATAAATTTATTGTGGAAAAAAAGCAACACTGAGAGAAAAAGGGTGTATCCTGGCACACGGTTTCATATTTATATTAGAAAAAGGAGACAAAAGGCTACAAATCTTCATAATTTATACAAATACAACATCTTTCAAAAATAAATCTTTAATTTAGTAAACGCTCTGTGAACAAGTTTCTGCAATAACCCACTGCTTGAGATCCCTGAGCAGAGACACAGAGTGAACCATTTTTTTTTTTTTTACACCTTCACTCAAGCAAGAACAATTATAAGTGTTTGTTCATAAACACTCTATATACACAGGAGACATTAGCACAAGGGGATTGTGAGAGGGGAGGTAGGAATGAGGGTGAATTGTGATATTTTTTATTTCTTTAAACAGAACAGTGCTGACTCCCTTTTGACTGAAAGTGACTTAAATATTGAATTAGATCCTTCATTGAAACGTGTTATTTTACTTTATTGGGTGACCGTATTTGGATGTCTGTTTTTCTCAGGTGTGACCACAAACAAATAGGCGTAAACGTAACGTAATATCTTCTAACTCCCTTCATTGTACATGTAAAAACACAGTGCCAGCTGGTTTGCTTGCCGAGGTAACGCAAAGCAATAAGTTACAATGTAATAAACTAAGGACACAAATAGTTCAGGAGGAGGTTTTGTGTCTTGTAACAAAACAAATTATCACAAATACTGCACATTATCTAACTTCTGGGAGGCCGTTTCATTCCCTGTGTGTTGACAACGACGAACGAGCACATGGTAATTACACAGAATATCTACACAATGAGACCGAAAGACTGAGGTTAGACAGTTTGGGGGGGGGGGGGATACTTGATGTTAAGAACCAAAATGTGCTCAGTGTCCGAGCTTCTACTGGCTACTTTTTTTGATGCATGGCTTTATGAAACACACACATGTTGCAGATATATATTTATATATTAGGATTCATTTATATAAACACAACAATGACATTAGTTTTATTCCATACGCAAGAGACTGTATATACAATTGGACACGGTCTTCCAGTCGCAAAACGAACTCCTGTAATGAAGCCTTAAGGTTCATAACCAAGCACCTACTGGAAGACACCAGCTGGGAACATAATATAGAAGAAGACCTGACTTTAGTGACTGAGACTATTAAAGAAAGTGTTAAGCGACGTGATAAATCAAGAAGGTTTGTTTTCCCGTAGACTTCCATTCACACCAAGCTACTTCTATTCTACTCTTTTCAAACTGGAAAACTATGTCCATTTCATACACAGTCCATGTCCAACACAAACATAGACATTAAAACAATTCCCTCAGGCATGCTATGTCCATTGCTATGCAATGAAAAGTTTGCCCATTGACATAGCTTTTGTTTTTGGTAAGAAGAGCTCCTTCCATCCGTTTAAGCTCCACGTGATTCTTTGTGTGAGCAGCGACAGGCGTTGGTGTATCCACAACTATCACACCTGCCCACTGTGATCTGTGACGTCCATGGGAAGACATAGCTTGATAATTCCATTTATAGCTACTTAATGTCA
Organism: Microchirus variegatus; assembly: GCF_963457635.1. Classification (NCBI taxonomy): domain Eukaryota; kingdom Metazoa; phylum Chordata; class Actinopteri; order Pleuronectiformes; family Soleidae; genus Microchirus; species Microchirus variegatus. The sequence goes on along the minus strand of NC_139809.1, from coordinate 726,267 downwards.
ACAAACATATTACCATGGTACCTTGGCGTCTTTAACTGCGAACTACAAGAAGCGGGTAGTGCTGAAAATGCCACGTGCGTCGCTGAAAACAGATTCACACCTTTTGTTATAAGGCATTACAGTGTGAAGGTAACACTTCTATTACTATTCGAGTTATCTTGCCAACACAACACACTCTACTCGGCAAAAATCCAGTCTGTGTGGAGCTTTTAGAGGCTATTGTTGTGCTGCAATGGCTAACAAATTAAATTCCCATTTTTCAAGTTGTCACCAAGTGACAAAAGCATCAGCTACAAATGAGGTGCTAATTCTTATGTTTGCACTATGAAGTGTTTGAAACATGAAGTGCACAGACTTGAGAGTTTACCATCATAAACTTAAATTACATTAATATGGAGATGTTGGATGGTGTCCTGTTCTTCATATTAACTTATTTTTCCTCATTGCTAAGTTAGAACACATGATCAAACTGAGAAAGTGGGGATGGAAAAAGCCCTCAGTACATCTCTCTGTGATGCTTTCTAATTTATCTCCATCTCTTCTGGGACAAATTTCACATTTTTTGAACTATAGCTGCTTATTTAAGAAACTTAATTCATTATAAATGTTGACAGACTTACTGGTGGTGTCATTACTATTTCAAGTGCTCTGGTTAGGAAGAAAAAAAAAAACGAAAGAAAAAACAAGGTTCCTGTGAGAGCAGTTATTTTAAAGAAAGTTCTGTAGAGTCCAAATACTGTGTAGTGCTGGCCAAGCTGTGAGCAATGCTGCTGGCCTGAGGTGTATCCAGAGCTCAGGAGTCATTAGGAGGAACTGTGTGGCACAGTCACAGCCTCTCAGAGCAAACATCCTCCCTGAGACTCCTTTGTTTCTCCTGGATGAGTGAATAAGGACGTGTTCCTTTCCTCCAGGTCTGGCAGACTTATGGCAGGTACTATAGGCAGCGTGAACTCAGGGGCTCATGGTCCTCAGGCCCTGTTTCTCCATGATGTTCCACAGCTTTCGCAAGTTGGACTGCGTGATGGTGTCATCGGGTTTCAGTTGGAGCGCTCTGAGGTAATTGGCTTCAGCTTCTTGCAGCTTCCCGTTGAGGTGGAGGATCGCTCCCAGGTTCATCAAAGCTGCAGGATACTGAAACCAAATGGAGAGACTTTCATCAAGACCGTGTTCACCTGAGATTATTGAGAAGACCCATAAGACAGCAAGTATTTACACAGTCCTTATGTTACAGGACATGAGAAAAAAACCAAATTAATGTGTGAGTCCTACAGAAAAATGTACTAAATTGAATCTTCCTAAGTTGGGCTAAAACAACCAGATAAAGTGAGTAAAATTACTACTGCATGTAAAAGTTCAGCTTTGATCCAAGAAGCTGGTCCACTGAAGAATAGAACAGTGATACAAATATGGCCAGATCTGTGACTTTTTGAAGTTTATACTCAACTTATGGATGATAGGAACACCCAGAATGGCACTCAGTGACAGCTATATACTTCTAACAAGTGATACGATAGTTTTTCATCTTTGGGAGTAAACCACAAAAGTCAAAGTGGGTGAATACATGCAACAAAAAACTTAAACAAATAAGGCTTGTAACCAGCACATTTGGTCATTACGGCAGTTGATACCGCACGCTATACGTTCCTGTTAGTCAGATCACCCAGACTGCGGTTCGGTGTTTGGAACTGAGTAACCACGCTGCTGTGCCTGTCCCTGTGCCAGGTCTGTAGTCACACATGTTAAAATGAGCAGCTGCTCTGATGTGGTTCGGCTGAATTTACTGTATATTCCTGCTGGTGCCAAGGGGCAAAATCATCATCATCATCATCATCAGCGACAGCAGAGTGAGTCACGAGGACACAAGTGTCCACAGTTTAAACACCGTTAGATCGTATCCAGGCCAAATTTGATCTCTACTTTAGAATCATGGAAATGATGTCTACTCCTGCCAAGAAGCTACTGTTTTACTGCCGAGACTACGGTAATTTCTGTAATTGTTAATTCCGAGGAAACAGGAAATGCCCAAACAAACAGTTTTGGTAAATTCACCAATTAAATACTTTTACTACCTCATAAATAATCATCACATGGAACAGTATGTGACCGCCCTCATCTGTGGCAAACACATTATTTGAACCATGACGCTGTACAGACTGTATGTATTTAAATGTGTTTTTGTTTTGGCCATGCAAATGTATTTGGTTGTATTTGTATTGGTAGCACTTTCACAGAAAACTTCCAGCCGAACATACAGTCAGTACTCTCACGCATTCATCAAATGCACTCTCATGAACTGCGCCCCTGCACTGAGCTGTTCCGCTTTGGGCTCGCATAACTCTCAAAACATCTTCCTCTTTTTTCCAGGCGTCAAGGTGAGATGAATGATGCTCCATGCATGAATAAGAATTTCAACGGGGACCTCCTTTTATGCCGTGTTTCTCAAAGGAAGAACTGTGCTTGTGAATAAATCAAACAGACTCTGGGATAATTCTGGTTTAGCCCTTAACAGATGCAGATGCTCTGGGCAAAAGTAAAAGGCTGGCATGACCATCACTACTGCTGTTGCTCCATGATACAACCATTGTTTATTATAGAAAACAATGACAGAGCATTGAGGTTGGTGTTTTTTTCCCATACTGCCTACTTAATGTCGTGCACTTGCATTAATCCTCTGGAAAAGACATTCACTGTTTTCAATTATTCTATTATTTACAGGAGCAGCAAGAGTTCTTCACTGTAATTGTGGAGCTATCACTGGGATTGTTGGTGTTATAAATTACCTTCTGTTAGAAACCTCCATCTGAGGGTCAGACCACAAATAACATAAGGGGATCGACTTACCAGTAAGGGAAGTCAAAAAGCCAAATTATAGGTGTTTATATATAAAAAAAAGATATAATTGAAAGTGACATATTAATAGTGAGAATGTGGAGTTGATAAGTGAAGGTGTACGGAATACTGGATAATTACAGTTAGTGCCATTTTGTAGCGTAATTGAGGATTCTATGTTAAGTGAAGCCAATCATTCCTTAGCCTCAGTCTGTTTCTGAAATGACTTGTGGTAAAAAGGAAATATGTCTGTGAGTAAGTGCAGCATTTAGAGGATTTAAATGAAAGAGTGACGATGCTCAAACTACAGCCTGCTTGTGTCTTTAAGAAGGTATTTCTTTGTTCCTGTTCATTTGGTTGGAAGCAGATAAAGGAACCTTTCCGCACTAATTGACATTTATGTTAGAATTTATGTATGTGAAATACAGTTTGGCAGCACTTAGATATAACAGGTACAAAACGTGTCATTGTCTCTGTGTTCGCTTAACGCTTCTTCCCCCAATGATTTCTCTCATTTAAATCCAAGCCGGATGAGACAGATGGCTGCCCACCCTCAGCCTGGTTCCCCTGGAGGTTTCTTCCTGTTGAAGGGGAGATTTCTCCACCATTGCCAAGCGCTTTCTCACAGTGAGAGCTTATGAAATGAATGTATTTTGTGGCTTTTGGTGCAATAACTACAATGCAAGTGATTCAAATGAATGGCACAGTTTGAAGGAGAATCCACAGTCAAAAACAAAGTCTGTCCAGCAAAGAGTATGTTTAAGTGGATTATAAGAGTTTTTGAATACATGCAAAGACTTCCCTGGAATGACTTTTAAAGATGTACGCAAAACGTTTTTTGTCCACTTGACAGACAGCTCAAACTGGAAAATGTATTGGGGCCTGACCTTATAAAGGCAGAAGCTAAAGGCTTGTATTCCAATTTCTCTGAGCTCTTCCATGATAGACACTGATGAGTGACCTTACATGTGAAGCCATGGGGAAAGAGTCCTGAGTAGAAAATCAAGTGAGCCTTGGTTTTCCACTCAGTGCAGCTGCAGCTGAGGTTTAAGAGATCTGTCTCCCCGCCGAAGCAGGCCTTATCAATTCCTGAGTTTAGTTTCTTTACTCCCATCTTCCCCGTACGCTCCAACCTTTGCTCACTTGACCCTTTCTGCATTTAAGATTATTTGAGAAGTATTCCCCCTGATTCCTGCACTCTTCTTTGCCCTTGTGACATTTGCAACACTCACAAAATGCTCCTTTGTCAGAAACTTAACTTATTCTTCATTTCCTGCTGCTCTCTAACCTTTCTGCCTCCCTACCATTCTCAAAACTGACATACTGTAGCTGCACAGGGAAGACCACAGGGATGTGATGCATATTCGCCTGGACTGTAGAGAAAAATAATCTATTATTAAAACTGCCAATATTGTAGTTGGAGCTTGGTTGGGGGAATGACCTGACTGCTGTAACTACAAAAAAGGCATTTCAGGGAAGAATATCTACATGGAACAATTAAAGGACAGATTTCATGGGGCGCAGAGATCAACCAAAGCAAACCAAGCATCCAATATGACTTAACTGGTCTTGAAAGATGGGATTGTGGTGCCAAAGGACTAAATCTGAGGCCATGAATGGAAGAATGTGTCCCCTCTTACTCAGAGCAAACAGCCACATGTGCTTAATATAAAACACCCGCGCTTTGGAGAGGGAAGAGTTAAGTCGCAGTTAAGCATGAAATGACAAATTAAGACGGGCAGGGAACAAGACTAAAGTCAGAAAGAACAAAGGATAATGGTGAAGGAGACAGATTACGATGCAATTGTGCCTCAGCTGTGAGCGATACAGATACTGAGCAGGAGTGACCAAGTACGGGCGAAAAAAAAAAGTTTGTAAAATTCAGACGCCAAGAAACGGTCATGTGATAATTACACTGATCTGCTCTTGAAATAGTCACCGTGGGAAGCGGCTGCATGTCTTTTTCTTTTGTACAAGTGTGTATTTATAGGGAGAAAGGGAGCACAACAAAAGAGGCATGAAAATGTCCCTGAAGGAAGTTGACTTAAGTTGGTATATCACGTAGGTGTGAGTGGGCATCATGAACAGATGCAGAGCAGGGTTTCTCACTCCTGGTCCTGGGGGAGCAACTGTCCTGCATGTTTCAGGTGTTGTTATCAGGCTTCAGCAGAGCTTACTGACGAGTTGACCATTTGAATCAGGTTTTGTTTGAGCAGGGAAACATCTAAAAACATGCAGGACCAGGAGTGAGAAACCCTGGATGAAGAGATTGTGGTCTGTAGTTTACTGTCATTTAAGGGGAAAATGTCTTCTCATGTGTTGGTCACCAAATACGTGGTGAACTGACGGACAGCGGAAGACAGAAGAGAGCTGTTTGTGGCTTCTTATGTTCCCATCAACATGGCGTCGTTAACTTCCAATGAGTTATCACATCTAAATAATAAAATAAAACAAGTTGGGACCATTAAGTTCTTACAGCAGAGAGAAGAATCTGCGATTGAACCAAATATTCCCACATCATCCCTGTAAATGACTGATGTGCATGTTTTAACTTCAGTGATTAGAGATAAATATTTTTCTTATCTTCCATCTGGGTATTCAAATGTTATGTTACAAAAGTACGAAATACTTTGGCAAATGTTGACCATTACATCAACACTGAGAATAACAAAGGAGGACAGGGACTCCATTTTATTGTTTCTGTGGAAATTGGAAATTGAATCCATTTTTTATTCTCGAGTTTATTTTTTTTTATTTTTGTTTGTCATTGTTTGTATCACACACGGATCTGTGTACTTGGGGAACCAAACATTGTCTGTATAACAGTGTCCAGATATATTTATATCACAAATGCGGACCTTCTTCTAATCAAGACACAGGAACAAACACAGTGACCACATGCCAAACACACTCTGCTCCCTCTGCGGCCCTCACTTAAACAACACGACCCCCTCAACTGAAGCCCATTTATTTTCAGGATGTCAAAGTTCTCTGTCTGAGTGTTATTATCATTATTCTTTTCAATTTACTTCCCCTGGTTTTCTCCTTTGAAGTCGATGATGGATGGTGCACAAACAAACCTTTGAGCTTAGTCAAACCTAGCCCTTACTTTTCCTGCGATCCACTGACAATGAAAGCCGTTGTGCACAGGGAGACTGGGCAGTAATAATATTGGAAAAGCTGTCCAGACTGTGACTGCACAGTGTCCATCAGGATAAATAGTTAAGTGAGGGATTAGCTATAGTTGTGGTCGTACTCACGTTGGGTCTCAGGCTCGCTGCTTGTCCGTAGTACCTCTCGGCCGCCTCATTTAGACTGGCTTGTCTGCAAAGGGAAAACGGAGAGACGCAGTCATTACTCATCTTTATTGCTCCTGGCTTAGAATGAAGCCTTGAACCCGGCATGTTTACTTGCATTCATAGGTCAGTGAGAAAATAACAGAGGGAAAAGCATGAGGGATGACGGAGGCTGATCCAGTCGCCTACAACTTTCTCGTTCGATAGGATCGTTTGTTCGATAACATCTGTGCTGACTGGTGCGGTGTAAGCTCAGGGTCAGGACATTTGGGTTATTGGGTGCACGTAGAGAAAAGTTATTAACAAACCAAGTCTGATCAGAAATATTTAATGCATACTTGTGTATAGCTAATGGTGTGAACTGTTGTAAAGACAGGAACGCCCTATATTAGGCTTCTTATCTTCCTTTAAGCTTCTACTGTTAAATCTTCACCTTCTGTGTCACCGAGCCTTTCCTGTTATTAATGTTTAACTATCTCAGAAGACACATTTACGGCCCTCAGCTGCATGCTCGCCGCTGATGGCAAGAATTGTCTCATTACAAACAAACTTTGACAAAGTCAAGGACAGAGCCGGTGGCGGCTGGATGTGTATGGCCCCCTTAGGTCGTAAAGATCAAACGAGGTGAGGCCTGTGGAAGCAGTTTCATTTGGGCTGTCGCAGTTTGTCAAGGCATTGCCGTCCGTATGGTTTCAAATAAAAGGAAAAGCTTTTATGTTAGGATTACCAGGTCAGCCACCAAAGTACACACACATTATTTATGTTTGGTTTGAACAAAAAAAAAAAAAAAAACACTGTCTAATGTGGCTGAAATGTGTCTTCGCTGCTCTGGAACCTGCATTACAGTAAACTGAGCTTCACTAGAGTGCCCTGCTGTGTTCTAATCTCATCCTATATTTTATCCCATAAAATACCTAAGATATATTTCTGATACCACATCTGTTTATTTTTTTTGGGACAGCAGAATTTTTCCAGTCCTACAATAAAGGGAGCATTTTACATTCCAATTGAGGTCCAGACAACAACTCCAGCTGCTGAATTTGTCCTGAGATTTTAAACGCGGGTTCCATGTACAACCACAACCATATGTTTGTTTGCCAGCATAATATTTAGAAAGCACAATCCTCTGAGGACGAAAATGCACCAATCGAATTCTATAATGTCATTATCGCATTTATAAACACATTATCAGAGGAGGACTGGAGAACTGCCACACCAAGACCCAAAGAGCAACAGAAACTCTTAGGGTTGTATGTGGGTTGTGAGAGCGCAAGAGAAGACAATGGAGGCCAAGTATGTAAACTGCCGTCTGGGTTTAAACCCACGAGGAAGAGTCGGTGTGAGTCTACGAGAGTGAAGGAATGAGGACAATGATGGGAAAATGCAGCAGAAATGTTGAAGCACATTTAAAATCAGCAAATTTAACCAGTGATTGTTTAACATTGACTTCACTTTGTCTGGAGATGCTTCATTAACACCAGACATGCACAAATCACAGTGAAAAAACAGTGACAGCATTGCTTATAATGCAGAAGGTGTGTGTGAAACTAATGACTGAAAGACCAGCACCAGAATGTATTTCTTCAAATCACATTTACATTTAGATTTACATTTAGGGCATTTAGCAGACGCTTTTGTCCAAACCCACTTACAATAAGTACATTTGTCACAAGAAAGAAACCACAACATATCTCTGTTGATAAAGTAGAAAAGATAGAAACTATATTCAAGCTCTCATCAGAGCAAAGTAGCTATTTATCGAGGATACTTTCCATAAGTGCTATGATACAAGTGCTGAAGGTAGGAGCCTATAAGAGCATATTAGTACTTTAGGTTAGTGCTAACAGTCGTCCAATCTGTCTAAAGCAGGAACAACACTGACCACAGACATTTCCCTAAGGATAAAACTGTACATGCAGTAGAACTTATGCAACTCAATAACACATCTTCCTTTTTATTGTTATAATTTTCAGCTTATAAAATACGCATACACTGGCATACTTAACCTCATGACATACTGTTCATATACAAATGAATCTTTCTAATTAGTGTATTATATTATTATATTAGACATGTGGGTGGAATGGAGAATTTTCAGCTAAACTGCAATATTGTGTATAATGCTTGCATGTGTTAAAGAGCTATGCAGCTCCCTCAGGATTTTGCAGGCGGTTTTTATGATCGTTTTGTTCCAACCACAAATACCTGATTTTGTGGCAATAAGTGTTTTTTTTTTGTGATGAAATTGTATTGCAAAACGTTGTTCTAGTCATAGTCCTAGTCCTGAATGAGCCTCTTTGTGTGACACTCAGAAACGCATACTCACTTCATGTCTGCATTTACTTAGTTTAGTTCTGTTTTGCTTAACATCATCTGCAGTGCCTTGCAGTAGAAACCCTGATTGTGGGAGTGTCACGTAGCTCACTGTCTGTCTATGGAGGAGAGACATGAGCTATTGTCCAGCAATGATGGGAACAATGGCATTAAAATAACCAATGCGTTTTTTCAGTAACTAGGTAATCTAATGAATAACTATTACAACCGTTATTGACAATAACATGTGGTGTGTTTCTACAATTAAGTTTAATTGAAGCTCTCTCAGCCATGGAGGAGCTATAAAGTTTTTTTTTGTTTTCTTTTCTTTGGTGAGGAGGGCGGGGCAATCATATAAGTAATGATGATTGGTTAAGATAGAGTAAAACCTCCAGATAAGCCAATCAGAGACAGAGTTCGGTTCGGCGTTCACACACAAACAACCAAGAGACGAGCAGTGATGTCAAGGTGCCATTTTCAACTGGAAGTACAGACATTACTACAAGAACGTGTCTATATGTATATCAAAATGTAACATTTTGGCATTAAAGTATTGTAGATAAGTGTACAATCTTTGTTCATAATGTATTCTATCAAGTGCCCATTTCATTAATTAAAAATATATAATATTCAGTTTTATTATAAATAACTGAACATACAGTTAATGCAACAGTTACTTTCCTTGGTGATTAGTTACTAGCTCAGTTCTTTTTTGGGAGAATGAACTAGTAACTATAACAAATGACTTTGTTAAAGTAACATGTAGAGTATACTGCGGTTCACTTTTTCATCGTCAGTAATGACAATGAAACATCCGTCACTTGCAGAAAACAATGATTAGCAAATGTTGTGGGGATTGGGCAGCAGTGCAACGTTGTGCAACAGTTGCAGGGAATTTAGTTGAATGCATTGTTGGATTTTTCTACAAAATAATGCAACAGGGACTGGCTATGGATTGTGTGTTACTGGATGCCACAGTGTCTTTTTTCACCTCGACTTACGAAATAAAAAGTTGGCGAAAATCCCCACTGTCCTTTCCTTTGAACAGCCTTTCCTGACTTACGCTCACACTATAAACCAGAGCTAGTGAGGGTGAAAAAGAACACGTAAAAATGTTCAAAAGACAGAATAAAATAATTTATTGGGGATGCAAAATTATCAAAAATGCAATGACTCCTGAGAGCAATAAAAGACATTCGCACATCTAAGAGCTTGTGTCCCTCTTTTTAACCTCCTCCTTTCCTTGTATAGATTCACTTGTGTCCCTCGGCACGGACTGAGGGCCTTTTCCACGAATGATTCCAAGACAAACAGCATAAAGAACATGAGCTGTGGAAGAGTGGGACCCCATGCCAAGCAAGCAGAAAAAGGTTCAACCCCAAAACACTGCTTGAGGCTCTCTTAAGCTGCCAGAGGTCTGGACCTGGAAGAGCCTGTCAATGCTGGAAACCATTGGTGGTGAAGGATCGTGCATGATCATATAATGATGGAGGATGAGCTATGCATAAAGCAGCTAATGATAAATAGAGCTGTTTAGAAACATTGTGATGTTGGGGATAGTAGAGGCAGCTTTATCAAGCTGGTTATTCAAAATATACATTAAAGCGGACCGAGACCGGAAGTTCCTATTAACGCTGTTTTTTAGTGTGTATCTGCGTCATTACCTTGTTTAAGAAGCCCTGAAGGTTCGAAACAAACAGTTCAGCCACTGCTGAGAACGATGTGTTTATTGTAATCTCGGGCTCAGCGAGATCTCTGAAAAAACCAGGTCCGGTTACGTAAACAGCGGTTCTCCTGAACAGCAGATCCTCCTGCTCCGGGCACTAGTCCGGGCACATCCGGTTGCGTACATTGAACCGCAGAAGAAGAATAACGTCCGTTGTGGAGGTGTTTCACGAGCGACAGTGTCTTCTGACTCTGGGTCTGACTCTGGGTCGAAGGTCGTCAAAGGGACTGTGGCGGGGAGTCGTGAAGAAGCTATTTTTAAACACTGTTAAAACAATGTTTTGATAATGAGGCGCAGTGCATCCACCGTTCCAGAGGGGGGAGCTGCGCTTCAGAGATGATGTGCTGAATAGTACTGGCCAATCACAAGACTCTGTCTTCTGGGGGTGAAAGTTCACTCTGAAATCTCGCGGCTGACGAACAGCGTCAGAAAAGAAGATTTCTATCGGCTCATTTACAGCAACTAGGAGGTTTTTGACCATAAAAACAAGTTAATGTATGTAAGTAGACCTCCATAACTAACATTTATGTGCAACAGGACCACTCTATGTGACCTTTAATCGTATTAAAGAAATGTCCTCAGGCTGCTTTAATTTTAATGCAAAAGCCCCAAGCTACCAATGATGGCTTTAAACACTGGGTAATATGACTTTTGTAAGCTTATTCAGTTAGTGGAGCAATGAGCTGTAAGTTGGCAAACGACTGTATTTACAAATTTCCATCCATTGCTTTGTGCCGAAGACCGCTAAAGCCCCGCTGCTCACGTTCATCAGCCGAACCCTGCACTGAGTTGGAGGCAGACTTTCAAATACGAGCCAGTGACAGCTGAGACGGAGTGAGACAGACTGGCGAGAAGTAAAGAGGGACATAAAGAGAGAGTGCGAGCATATGAAGATACATCGCTGCACAGCACGCAAAGACAAACCAGCAGCTCTCGGGCTGGCACTGCAGCGAGAGAACAGGATTACAGAGTACAGCCAAGCAAATCACACTGGCTGAGGAGAAGTGTAAGCTCCTGGATAAAGCGTGCAGACAGTGTGGACCTCCCTTTTTTTTTTTTTTTTTTTCTTACACACAACCGCCTCGGAAAACAGTGGCCCAACTGTAAATGCGCTGTGGGCCATGACAAACACACACGCACAGACCCACACACAGACCCACACACAGACACACAAAACAAGTGCATTCCAATGAAAGGCTCACCTGAGCATATGGGCTGCGCTGAAGACCACATCAAACTCGCCGCTGTCCAGGCGAGCAGCTTTCTCTGCCATCTCTGCCGCTTCCAGCAGCCGCGACTCTTCCAATAAAAACTGACCTGGCAGAGCAGGAGAGAACAACACCACGGTGAAGATTACTGAGGATTCCCCTCCAGGAATACACAGACCTAGAAATGTTACCCTTGGCCCAGGTAAAGGGACAACCTGGTCTGCCCCTGAAATAATATGGTGAAACACTGGATATGAGTGACGCATAACCATCACTCTTTGGCCATTTGTCAGACACATTTGTTGTGATTAGTCCTTCATTGATCTATTATTTCTGTTTCTAGCAGGAGATTTCTGTCTTATTATGGGTGTGGCCATGGACCTCTGTGGACCCAAATAACAGGATTATAGAAATCTGGCAATGCTAGGAACCAAGGGAGGACCCCTTGCAAAGGTCTGGGTTTAGAGAGAAACTAACACCGTGTTGACTTTGGTTGGTTAGCCTCGCTGCTGTACCAAGATGCTAAACCACCAAGTGAACCGCATCATATTTTCCTTCAAAACTGTGGATGAAACTGAAGCTGTTGGTTCAGGCCTATGACGTTAGAGATGGACAAAAAAATGAGACTTTGATGGAGTGTCAATTAGTTCTACTTCACAAAGACCTTTGCAGCGACAGAGGGTTTATTATATTAGAGCCAATACAGCAAAGACAGTCCCTGCATCAGTAATTAACACACAATCCCAGGAGTGTCCTGCTACTTTTAATACATGCATTTCTCAATGTTATGAGTGCAACTACTCTGATTGTAAATCCTGTTCATCTTGCAGCAGTGTGACTTTTAGTGAAGAATATTAAAAGGTCCAGCACCCTTTTTTTATTACCACATAGAGTTCAATTTAATTTAATACCTGTTTCATAATGACACCAAGGGAAAATGAGAAAGTTAGAGCCAAATTCAATTGGGATAATATTCATCATTATTATTATTAACATCACTTCCCAGCAGTACAACATATAAACAAGTTTATATTTTGAATTATATTATATAATGAATTAAAATAATGTGACCTGGAACTGGATAAGTATTAGAACTCTGCTCAATTAAACACTTAAATACATGTTTAAATTCTGTCTGCTGACACTTTTTGCTGTAATCAGTACACGACGCACTTCCTAACCGCTGCAGTTTGAGCTTAACACCATAAATATGAACAGTAAATATGTGACTCTGTAAACTGTAAACTACACGTCTGGTCTGTGGTTTAGTGAGTTATTCAACATTCATTTCTAATCTATTGCTATTTCTTGTGTATCCATGTCATACTCTTTGACTAAGCAACAACACTCTTTGTCTTTGCAATGATCAATACAGTTGATTTTATCATTAACTTCACTTCTTAACCTTTGAAAAGTGACAACTTAAGACTCACAGTGCTTCCATAAAATGCAAAAATCCATCATTAAACCGGTGCATCGATCAATGCAAATGTCACACGCAGGCTCGGTGCACTGATGGTGAGCGAACACATCGGTTCATTAAAAACTGCTCTTCAAGGTTTTAGAGGCTTTTACAAAATGAAGTGATGAACTTGGCAGCTTGTGCTAGCTCAATACACAATTATCATTCAGAAATGAGTTGATATAGAGAGAGATATTTCACCCGACTAACTATGCACAGAGCTAAATCACTGCAGATTGGAAGAGGAACTGGCAAAAGTTCAGCCAACACTGTCGTCGTGTATCATTTCCTGCCTTTGTGCACAACAGGGCAGTATTTGTGTGAATTGAATATTTGCAGTTAAAGTCAGGATATGTCAAATTGACAAAAAGAAACTTACCATAATGCATGTAACAGTTGCCTTTTGAGGGATCCAGTTGAATGGCTTTCAAGAAGTACCTCTCAGCTTCTGTTTTTTGCCCCTAAGAGAAAAAGATTTCATTCAGTTTCATTATTGTTTCAACTCCTCCCCAGGACAATTTATTATAAAAACACCACCTTCAGCTCAAAGTCCAAAATACCTTTGAGTAAACCTAATGTCCCTCTCCAAACCACAAACCTACTTTCACAATAAATCTTAATAAATAGACATGAAACACATGGACCGTGAGTATTTTTCTTTCAAGCTCATGTGTCCTCCTGTCACAGTACACGCTGTTGTGCGTGCCACAGTGGACCAGACAGGGCAAAGGCTTATTCATTACACACTTTTATCTGTACAAAAAACACTTCCACAGCATAACCGCAAATTGCCAGTGTGTGTGTGGCCTAATCCGGCATGAAACAAGACCGAGAGAGAGAGAGAGAGAGAGAGAGAGAGAGAGAGAGAGGTGGAAGGAAATGGAGCAGAAGCGAGGAAAGAGACAGTCTATTGAGATCTTTAGCTTCGCAAAAAAAAGGTGCATGACAGACATGTGTGTGTGTGTGTGTGTGTGTGTTTTCTTTGGCCTTCACAACACTACAAGAGTCCATATTTGGAGGGTGAGTGTAGCGTGACGTGCAAAAGCATCACTGAAGCCCCGTGGACCTCTCAAGCTCCCCGAGGTCCTTCATATAGTGACACGCAACCAATCACACCTGAAACAGAACAGCTGGTCAGTAGACATGATGCCAGCTGGGATTTGACATATTCATGCTCTCAGTTGGGAACCAGATGCCGCCCAATCAACAATTAAAGCTGATGTTTTAGCATTAACAATGCAGCTCATTAGTGTCTTTCACTCCAAAAGAAAAAGAACGCCTTTACATAAATAATGCACAATATTGAAGCCGTAAAAGTCTATGCAGGCTTGATATATATAATGCAAAAGCATCAGGAAATGTGGAGGAAATAAATCCAGATTGGAGAAGTCAATTATAATAAATAATGAATATCAACTCAGTGTGATATACAGCAATCAGCAAAATGGAGTATTAATGACTGTATACACATTTTCAATGAGCTGTGGATTCAAAAAATATAGACTTTTACAATGTAAATAAACACGTGAGGTTTTTCTTAGTGTATGATTATAGAACGGATGGCATCCAAATAGTGATCTCTGTGTATTTATAGACTCAAATTCACAGGTGGAAGAATGAATGTTGTTGGGTTAGGGTTTGTTTAACCTCAGAGTTACGCATTCACATTCTGAAAGGAGCTGCAGTTGTGAGTGGAATAAGCTCTGGACTGTGACAGTATATTAATGGAGAACATGCTCAGAGAAGAAATAATCACAATCATTCTTATTTAAAAAAACAAAAAAAACTGACAGTTCCTGGCAATTTGTCATATTACTTCAGTGTTGTTCACCAGCTTCAACTGGAAAATTGGAAAAAATGAGAAAATGTTCCTATATTTAAATTAACTCCACACACTTCGCTGTGTGATAAAGTTCTGCTTTCCCAGATTTACTGCATTAATTACTGGTCTTTGGATGCATAAAGAATGTCTTTCTCGACTTGAAAACGTAACTCATCTGCATCCATATGTGTCATTTGCTGCAACACGATATGCATCTCCCTGTGGGAAGATGTGGGGGGGGGGGGGGGCAGGCAGAGTACAACCAATATGTTGCACATGCCTGGCACAGTAACAGTCAGCAATGAAAAGATGTCAGCTCAGGACACAGGGTGGGCTTTACGTTTGGCAGCACGAGTGGGTTCCTGCTGGTTTGGTCTTAAAGATGTGAATTTTAGACAAAGCCCCCCCTCAGGTTCCTTGTGCCTAAGGGGGGTGGGCATTAAACCAAAGCAAGTTAGCGACACTGGGCCCATCTGGGGAGGTTTCCAACTACGGTGGTGTTGCAGTCGCTTATACAAAGCTGACTGGTCGTTACTGTTATTACTCTGGTCAGTGTGTATGCAAACATAAATAAGAGACAACAAACAGCCCTGTGAGGCAATTCTGTTGGCTATTCTGGGTCCATGTGTGACAGAGAACACTGAGCAGAGATGAGGATCAAAGGAACCCATAATCTGCCTGTTAGCTCCATGATCCATTCCCACATTTTGTGACACGGCAACTCTGAACAAAGTGAACTGGTTTGTAATTGCAACCGGAGAAAAAAGTGTTTAAGGTCCCATATTATACCCTATTTCTCCAAGTTAACCTAGTTCCCTGGTGTCATAATGAACATGTCTGTGACATGCTTTGGTCAAAATACCATAAGGATGAAGCACCACAGCAGTTCAATCACCATGACAAAAAAGCCCTGTTCAGAAAACTCTTTTTAGTAGTATCTCTTTAGGTCCACCTTAAAAAAAAAAAGGTAAAACGAAACTTAAGGGACAGGAAATGACATCAGCCACAGAGGCTACTGGGAGCTAACAGCAGTTAGCATTTGGAAAAGTGATCATTAGCAGGCTCTAGCAGGCACATTGCTGTCATGTCCAGTGGATACATGTTATATAATATATAATAGATAGATAAATCCTCTGAGGCTGGACGTTTGTGTAGGACTCAGTGCTGCACTGTGGAGACAAGAATATAACTTTTCGCGGACTTTTGCTCGCCCTCGCCAGCACTCTTGCGTGTTTTACGGACAAAGCAGAGCTCCGTGAGACAACAATTCCAGGAACTTTGTGCCTTGTGTCGTCACAGTGAGCGTGTTTTATCTCCTGTACTTAGACTGAGGAGGACCACAAAAACTTGAGTGAGGCATCTTTTTTTCACACTGGCGACTGGTAGGTCCTCCAGAGTCCCAAATATGAATATTAACATTATCAAAAAGTTGATTTTTGCATAATATGGGACCTTTAACTACTTATATCCACTTGTGAAAAAGACTTCCTCCCTTTAGTCACACACATGCTGAGCTTATATTGGTGAGTTCCCCACACATGAAATCTCCTGATAACACCAGATAAACATCAGATGAAGCTCTGGTGTTGTGTGTGCTGAGGATATTATGACTAAATAAACCTGTATTCTGTATTAACCCGAGGAAATGACAATGAAGACTGAACCTAGTACTGCAAGCATCACAGCTGCTGTGTCCATCTCTGCTTTGTGGTGTAAGGCAATAAGCCTTCTTTAACATTTACTCGCCAAGTTTGACTGTCTGGAATTACCGTCACAGATATCTGTGATGTGATTTTGACGAGTCAAAACTACAGTTACAGATATCTGTGATTCATTTTTTTAGTAGTCAGAATGACGTCATCTTTGCCTATGTCTATATTTCCACATTCAGATATCTACAATGTCATTATGACTAATCACAATTCAAGTTTGAGGTATCTACTCAAAATGTCATCAACATCACAGTATGGCATACAGCAATTTTCAAACTTCAGGAGGCTCAATATTTCTTACATTTAAAATGTGTGTCAAATGACCATTTTAGATTAAATATTTCCCTGACCTATACTCATCATATTCTACAGACTGAATAAAACATATTTTTATCACACAGTAATCATTTAAAAGATGTTATGCAAATTAAGAAATATGACCATTCTCTCTGATATCGGCAATCAAATCACAAATGCGACTTCAGTCAAAATAATCACATTTAGATAATTATTCAAAATCGTTCAACACTTTCAGATATAGATATCTGAAAGTGGAATTAGAGCTTCAGTTGAGTATATCCGCAACTTTTGACTTGTAAGACGGATGTTGTCCTGTCTACCGATTAATATCAAAGGGGAGATATTATGCAAAATCAACTTTTTAATCATTTAAATCCTTATATTTTGGACTCTGGAGGTCCTATCAGTTGGCAAAGTGTGAAAAAAGATGACTCACTGATGTTTTTGTTGTCCTCAATCTAAGTACAGGAGATAAAACGTGATGTTGACTCACTGGGACGTCACAATGCGCTAAATTCCAGGAATTGTTGTCTCACGGAGCTCCGCTTTGTTCGTAAAACACATTCTTGGCTCCACAGTGCAGCACAGAGTTCTACACAAACTTCCAGCCCCAGAGGATTTATCTGTCCAGTGGATACATGTTATATATGACAGCAATGTGCCTGCTAGAGCCTGCAAATGATCACTTTTCCAAAGGCTAACTGCTGTTAGCTCCCAGTTTTTAAGGTGGACCTAAAGAGATACTACTAAACAGAGTGTTCTGAACAGGGCTGTTTTGTCAGGGTGATTGAACTGCTGTGGTGCTTCATCCTTATGGTATTTTGACCAAAGCATGTCACAGACATGTTCATTAGGACACCAGAGAACTAGGTTCACTTGGAGAAATAGGCTATAATATGTCCAATTTAACACCGCTTGCCTTTATGGTGCGCGCGAAGAACCCTAAACCCATCCTGCTTCCCGTAGTGGGCGGAGGTGTAGAGTGTTCAGCGCAGTGGGAGGAGTGATACTGATCTGTGTGATAAACTTTTCCTCCCACTCCTACTAGCTGCGTCTTCCTCTCCCGCAGGAAATCTGAAGCTCAAAAAGCCCCGACAGACAACATGTGAAGCGTCTTCATCACTCACATTTGTTGTCACAGGGAGTGAAAAAGTATGGGATGATAGAGGCGGGGGCTGGCAGGCAGGTCCACTTCCTTCACTGGTTTTAATCATGTTTAAATGCTGTTGTCGTCAGGCACATGGGCCACAACCACAACACAGGGTTCTACATGAAATAATACCCTGACTCAGACTCATGGCGAAACATTCTCAAACACTTGAAAGGAAATGAACTCTTTGAAATGCTTTTTTGTGGATAAATAAGATGTTAATGTTGATCTCTGGTGGAGTTATTTGTTCTCAGGATCATTGTGGCTCAAAACACGTCTCCCATCCATCTTAGTCACAGTCCGACAGAGAATTATCCTGCAGGTTTGAACTCTCCTTTCCTCCAAAATCAATAGCACTTTCTTAAATAAAATGGGTTTCTCTTTTGCGGTGGAAGGAATTCTTCCCCTTCGTAACACTCTCCTCTAGAGAACTGTGTTCTTCCCCTTCACTGTTCTCACTGTCAGTGTTTGGTTTCAGATCACTTCTGATATGGACTTTGTTAGAAATTAATTTGTGTCAGCTTAACAAACAAATTGCATGTGTGGTGTCAGCTGCACTATAGTTGAAGCTGAGCATCAGACACTGCAGACTACAGATGGGAAAATCAATCCAGCATGAACAAGGTCAATTTAATTTAGACACAGAATGATCCACTCCATTCTTGATATTTTTGTATTATTATAGTATTATGTAATCCCCGTATAGTATTTGTATAGTATTATATTCGTATAAAACTGCCAGTAAGCACAAATGCCGAAGACTGGAAAAACATTGAGAAAATGTTGCCTGGCTCTTTACATGTCTGGTGTTTTATGCTCTGGTTTTTGGATTAAACCAGCGAGACATAAAATGTTAATTACTGAGCTTTTAAGATGTTGGTAAGTGGATTTTGTGAAGTAAATAAGAAGTAAGGCTGTTTCCAGCCCTTGTGCTATTCTAGGCCAGGCGGAAAATACAGTTAAAAAGTAAGCTTTTTTCCAGCAAGTTTATCTAAATGACATAGCAGTAAAATCATTGCAGTATCATTGATACAAATTGGAAAGAAAATAAAAAAGTGTCTGTTTCCGTAAAGGATATCCAGGAGGAGTCTTGCCCTCTGTGGAAATTCAGATACCACCTCTCCATTTTTTTTGTTAAAGACATGAACATCCTTTCATTAGAGACCATTCAGACTGTGGGAGACAAGAGTGTCAGCTGAAAAGAAAAGGTCTCCGTCCTTCCTTTGACCTTCTGTGCTACTTTTCCTCCGACTTATTTGTTTCTGTTGTGACAGTCATGTCCAGCTCCTCTCACTCTTATCTATAGTTGCGCTGCGTCTCTGACACGTGACCATTTCCTTGTAAACTCTGTGACTGTGGAAACTGACGTGAATGATAGATAGATTCATTAATAATTGTATATAATAGCAATTCAACACGCACAATCTGGTGTTCATGTACAACTACAATAATTGTTTATCCATAAAATAAATACAACTTTTTGTTTTTCTTCATTTGAAATTGTTAATACATTATTTTAACATGCAATAATGGAAAAAGCACTTACTCATGGGACATATTCTGGCCCTTTTATGGTTAAAATAAGCAAAAACAAAGTCCAGATGGACATTTTGAGGCTTAGGTGTTGAAGGGTTAACTGGTCTCAGTCCATGATGGCTATCACCCTATACCACATATAGGGCTGGGGGAAATAATTTGCTGGATGACTTATCTGCTCGCATCTATCAGCAGCCTCTCCTTGCCCAGACAGGCATGATCATCTTTATAAAACATAACTAGCCTCTTCGCTCAGGTTCACTCTCTTCCAATATCTCCACCTCTCACTCTGCTCCACCTACACACTATTGATTAACCGTAGAGATGTCAGGAGGAGACCGTGAGCATCAGAAAAGAGCTGCAGAAAAATTGATGAAAATCCTTGGAGGATGAAAAAGGAATGCAATAAAAAAGAAAGTGAAAAGAATGAATGGAAGCGAAGCAAAATTTGACAACGTGAAGTCAGCAGAGTGGGCTTTAGACCTGTCAGTCGTCAGTTTGACAGAACGGTACCTTTGGATAGTTGATGATCAATTAACATTCAACCTATACCTAGACATTTATTGCTGAGTCAGGCACAGAGTCTGCACTTGTACAAGCGGAGCTATTTCTGCCAAACTTCTGTCACAGTGTGTTACCTTCCGGAAACAAACGATTTATCATTTTCACTCTTACCGTCATCGCGAGGAGTTTGCCGTAGGTGAGGTGAGCAGGGATGTGGTCGGGCTTGGCTCGCAGGGACTCTCTGTACCAGTGTTCAGCTTCAGTCAGCATGTTCAGCCTCACAAAGGCCTCTCCTGCGAGAAGCACAGTGAGGGGTCAGACGGTCGACACATCGCACGTCGTCCTATTGTTATCACGGAGAAACAGTAACACCGGAGCTCGTTCTAGTGTCCTGCATAAGTCAGCACCAACCCTATGTTGTTGAGGTTTGTCATAAGTGAGTCATAATAATAATAATATACTGTAATGTAACACAACGTAAGAAATCAGAGGCACTCAGAAGGGTGATAGTTAAAACGCCTTAAGGCACTGTGACACATGACCACAAGGTGTAAAACAGCTAAAGCAGGGTTACTAACAAACTGACCATTTGAATCAGGTGTGTTTGAGCAGGGAAACATCTAAAACATGCAGGACAGTGGCTCCCAAGGACCAGGAGTGAGAAACCCTGAGCTAAAGGATAGCAATTTTTTTTAAGTTTGCCTTGATGGCTGAAACACGTTGGCATGTTTTTATATGATTGGCTTTTTAACTATCACCCTTCAGGGTGCCTCATATTCCTCGTCTTAGATTTGTTGGATCTGTAACTAACAAGCACCAGAGGGACATTATTCACCACAACAAAGTAGCACTTCTGACGTACATGAACACCTGGACTTATCAGTCCTGAAGGATCCATTCACAGATCGTACAAAGTAAGGGTCTGAATGCATCCTCATATACGGACATGATTTCAGGATGCAAATGGCCACATTTCCTGATCACAATCCATCCTCAGGATGCATTAGAAACTGTCTCTTCAGCTGACGCAGTCTGATCTGCAGCAGTTTTTTCCTTTTCCTCTAATCAGCGGGAACATTAATTTATTGGTAGCTTCCGCCACAATTTTAATGCAAATTGCTGTATGATTTATTTTGTCTAAAGGTAAAATCTTATTTCATGTTACAGCTGCATGAGCAGAGATTTAATTCACTCCTCTTAAGACCCTCTGGTTTCTTTTCTCTGGCACACAGAAACACATGCACACACACACACAAATACACTGACATCAGATACATCTGACCAAACAGACTGATAATAAATGAATTCTGTCAATCAGTGTGCATTTAAAAACAGGGGATCAGATCTGATCATATGTGGTCAAGGATGCATTTTAATGTCAGGTGTGAACATTTCATCAGATCACTGAGGACAGATGTGGATACCAGGTCTGACAGCGCTTACAACATACTCATTGCTCTAGAAATGATCTACTTTTAACCTTTTAATCTCATAAAATAAGACAAAAAGAAGAAGATAAAATAAGTCGGTCACTGTGGATACTTTAGAGTTTTAGAGGTGAGTCTACAACACATTCCCTCACACTCCCTGGTCTGTAAGACATCATCTGATACCTCCCCCACCACAGAATGTGACCCTCTGCTGGCTCACACCTGAAATAACAATGACCTCTCTTTCATGGCCATCTAATAACACGTCTATTATTGCAAGACATTGACAGCATTGGCTGGTAATTGGACACAACACAGTTAAAATCAACTTTATGACAGATTTGGGGGGAAAAGTCAATGTAAGACAGGTGTTAAACATTTCACGAGAATTTCAGTCGTTCTTATGACGAGCTAAAAGACAGGGCAGCCTGTTTAGATAAAAACAGACTGAAACTTTAATTCCTCTGGGATTAGGACTAATCACCTTCTTGATAAGCAACAGGTGTCACCCGACTAATTACAACTGGGGAGCTTTTAATCTGAAAACACTTCCTCCGAAGAGAGCGATCGCGACTGTAAGATGATACCGATCTACATCCTCTATTGGCATGTACAAAACAAACTTTAAGATGTCACTTCCTTTCACGGCTAAAAACACGACTCAAGGCTAATGTCATTTCCCTCTAGATAAAAAAGTAATGCTTGAGATCATGCTGTTTTTTTTTAACGTCTCCATCAGTTCAACATTTTGTCATCAGTTATCTATCTATAAAGCAAGTTGCGTCTGTGTTTCTGTCTGTCTGTGTGTCTGTGACGGGCATATCTCACTGACTGTTAGTCAGATCGCCCTTAGACTCAGATCACACTGCACTTTCGCTGATTTATCACTCTACACCAGGCAGGCAGAGGTTTGTCAGCAGCAGCTGCGCTGTCTGGAGCAGGGAGGTGGGAGTGAAGAGGCTGTCCTCACGGTGGGTGAGACATTTTCACGTTTCACCGCAGAAAATTGTGTTATACTGAAAAAGAGGAAGTGTCCATCTCCCAAAAAGCGAGCACATATTTATTTTGCATTAGCAAGCTAATATTTTGCAGCTAACTTGCCGAACCTGTTTCAAAAAGGTAAGCTAGCGAGGCTGACAGTGACAAAACAGCTAGCTACAGTGTATAAAGTGAGCCTTTACGTTCCTTATCATGCATTACCATAACGGAAAAATCTTCTTCAGCTCTGACTGTAGGAATACATACTTCCTATGGGCACTGCACAAGTTATCTATAAAGAGCAAATTGATGATGAATATCATGAATATTTGGATAATGCAATGTAAAAAACAAGAATTTTGACTTAACCATTTAAGATTTTGATGAATAAAAGCGAAAATGAACAAGGTATTGATATATTTAAAAAAAAAAAATCATTAGCAGGTCTGCTCAGATTTGATGATATTTAAAATACTTGTCTCTGTATGAGATTAGCACCAACATCAACATGAAATTACAAGTGACACTGAATCCAAAACCAGCTCACTCCTCAGTCCATTAGATAGCTTTGAGAACAGACCAGCATGTTGCAGATTACTACCAAGGCTTTAGTCTGATGAAAGATTCTTGTGTCAAGGTGTCTGACAAACGGCAAAGAAGCAGCACAGTGAGCAAAACTGGAAGGAAATAGATGCAAGCAGGTGTGCCAAATGTGCAAATCACTTCAGTGAGGAAACAACGCTAAGCTGCAGAAATCACAGCTCACTGGCTCGGCTTCACTGTATTACAGTTGCAGCCGTGCTCCTTAACGGTGAGTGAAGCTTTCATCAACAGTTTGACATAATCTCAGTGACTCTGTCAAACTCCATTTTGCCAACACAGAAGCAAACTCGTGGCACTAGCGATTTTGGATTACAGACCAGGATCCAAGGTTTCAAGTGTGTAGCTGCCCTTGTGTGTGTGTGTGTGTGTGTGTGTGTGTGTGTGTGTGTGTGTGTGTGTGTGACAGAGTAAAAGCAGTGCGAGAGCAGAAAAAGCAAAGAGCGTGTCGCTATAATGAGCCTGCACCAGCTGTTCTACAGCTGCAATCCAGCAAAGCAATTAACTGAGTGTAAAATGATATTTTAAAGCTTACTACTGTTTAGTACAAACATTGTATGGCAGCGTAAACTAAAATCACGTTTCTCAAATAGGGTTTTTTCTCCGATAAAAATCAATATGAATGTCTGTACCTGACACTTATTTACACATTTACATCAACTCAAAACACATATCTTAACTCTGAGGCTTCATGAAGCCCCCAGTGATCTTGACCTACTTTTCATCTATACATTAATAAACATAGTGGATATTTTAACAACTGGACATCTGAATTCTGAGCTTAGTTTGAATTTTCAAAGCACAGGTGAGAAACAACCATTGTGTAATTTCATCTGTGTACTAGTACGAGAACATGTTCCACATGTGAAGCTTTGTGTGAAAACAGATATTGGTCTTAATTGCAAGTAGCAAAGACGCTGTCGGCAGACTAAATAAAAATGCTCTTTGTTTTAAAGAGACTCAGAACAACAAAGACCTATCCAAGAATAGTGAACACTTCTCCAAACCGTATCCATTTCCCGTCAGTTAGACTTTCTGTTTTAACTTGCACACGATAAAAACAGCATGAGTTTTAATGCTTGTGGTCTTGAATCAAAAGCAGCTCTCACCCATCATGTTGTAGAGGCTCTGTGGTGCAAATTGTCTTGGCATTTTCTGTATTGCTTCTTTAAACACCGAGAGGGCCTCCTGTGAAAGAAGCAAATAAAAAAAGAAGTGGGTGCGGGTGTTTGCATTAGCGAGCAGAGAGACCCCAGAGAATCTGGCGATGGGGGTAACTAGTCATTCCTCCCCCCTGCAACCG
Source organism: Microchirus variegatus (assembly GCF_963457635.1). NCBI lineage: Eukaryota > Metazoa > Chordata > Actinopteri > Pleuronectiformes > Soleidae > Microchirus > Microchirus variegatus. The sequence continues at coordinate 702,098 of NC_139809.1, read as the reverse complement.
AGGCCCTGACACTGTGAATACGCAGCGTGGAATTGGAGGTCGCACGGAGGCTGGTTCATACAGATCAGAGCAAGAGAGGGTTTATCCTCATCGTCACGGCTGTTAAGACGACCAGAGTGGTGTCACATACTGACTCCAGAATGCATATAGAGTGAATGTCCAGCGATTCACCTTAGAACACTTTGAACGATCGTCGGAACTAACTTTACTGCTGAAACAAATGATGGTGGCGGTTAGAGGAGGTGGGGGTGTGCTTCTCTAGCAGGCCAACTATTTATAAAGACCTCTACTGACTCTGCAGTTCTCCTGCTTTATTCCTGGTTCAATCAGCAGCATTGGTGCTTGGGTATATAAATATCTAATAATATAAATATGCACTGGGAAACCAGTAAGCATAGCCACCACTCTGTAGACTTTAGGGACCTGAAAGGGAGTAAATTTGTTATAAACTGCCTTATATTTATCTGAGCAAAAGACAGTTTCCCCCATGACGCTTTGAAACATTTCCATACAAACTAGAGCATCTTCTCTGTGGCCCATAAAACAAACTGTCTGCATTTTATCTCAACACACTACCGTTTTGCATTTTAAAGGACGTACTAATATATGGAACAGCAAATGAATTGAACTCTTATGGCAGCGACTGTGTTGTATTTAAATATCACCGTGCAATAACATATTTTGAAGGACACACGTAGTATATGGTGATTTACCTCCTGATGCCCCTGCTCATGGAGCAGCTTGCCCAGGTTGTATAAGCAGCTGGTGACCGAGCTCTTGTGGGCGTGCGGGTCCTTCAGGTTCTCATCTGGGATGTCGGCACAGGTAAGAAAAGTGCGTTTGGCTTCATCGAGGCGACCCTGGTTCATTAGGATGATGCCTGTGTTCAAGTATGCCGCTGTTTAAACAAAACAAAATATTAATTGAAATGTTTCAGATGATTACAGCTTCCAATCATACTTGTGCAGGGATATAGTGTGACTTCACAACATGTTTTACTCTCTCAATACTGATCTGTCTATGCTGTCAAATCACATTCATCCACCGAACACTGAACTCCCTTAAATTGTAAAGTCTGTACAAATGTTTGTCTTACATGACCTGTAAGAAGGAGAAGGAGAAAAGGTGAGTACGACCATCTCGTCATCCACTTTTCACTTTTTCATACTACATTTAACTCGTGCACGCATCCTGTGGGATTCTTTGGATGTTTGTTAAACTTGTTTTCAAGTGACTACATCATAAGACGACATCAAATGATCAATTTGCAGCTGGAGTATAATAAGTCTCTATGGACCTGCGTCGAAAAACAACTCCCCTATTCACAACCGGCTGTTTAAAATCAAGTTAAAAGGAATCAAACTGCTTTCTTTGACATACAAAAGGAAATCCGATATCTTCAAAAGCTTCAAATCACTTCACTCCACCTCCTCACACTTCACCGTCTTATCTGTCCCACATTGTGCTACCTTCAATGTCTCCGTTGCACACATCTGCACTGACACTGGGGAACATCTGACAGACAATAGTGTTTTTTTTCCAATTTAATTGGCCTTTAAAGTGATTTTCTTCACTAGTTAACACCCAACTAGGCAGTGAATAATGGTGTAACCTTAAAAAAAAAAACACTTAACTGTCACATTCTTATTCCCCCTTTAACATGGCTGCTGCTTAGGGTAATTAATTAACTCCGTTATCGGCTGGAACAGATTGGATAATTGCACGCTGAATGGAGATTTTCTAGTCGAACCATGATCTTGATTACGTCTATAATTAATCCAGGGGAAAAGGAGGAAACATTTAAGGTTCTTTATTTGTCTGTCATTGACTAATGTCTGGAACAACGTGGAGCTAATTTATTACATGATCACAAGTTTGTGAGCTATTTGTTCAAATCAGGGAGAAAACCTGCTCAAGATGATGACAATGAATGAAAAATATAATTCTCGAAGATGCAAAATATAAAAAAAATAGACCTCGATAGAAACGACGAAAGGCAAAAAGGAGAGAAAGATGCATGAAAAACAAGAGAGAAGTAGTATGTTAAGACAGTAGGGGAAATAAAAAGCAATAGGAAAGCATTGGCATGGATTCATAATAAATGACATAATGCAGTAACCTGATCTGTTGACATGACTTGGCTTTGAAAGCCTTTCAGACAGCTGTGTTGAAGGTTTAATTCAGCCGTATACCAACTGCCCTTTGCCACCTATTCCTCTCCCTTCACATAACCACAGCAAGTGCTCACTGTTGCCTGGACACAGCACAGCCACAACCACAAGCACTGGAGATTGTCAATAAAAAAAAGAAGAGCTGTACTTACAAGCCAGAGTTGGCCGACTACCAATGGCCAGCTTATAATAGTGGAGTGCCTCTGCGAACTTGTTGCTTTCCTGTAGCAGCAAACCACTGGAACAGAGAAAAGAAACGATGGCGGGGGATGGTTAGAGCTTAAAAATCTCAAAAGAGGACATGTTTCAAGTTATAAGCTGTTGAGTTTATGCAACACAAGCAGCTGATAAAACTGAGGGAAAGGAGTGAGGTGGGGGATTTAGGGCTAACAAAACCACAGACAATTGAGCACACTGTAAGTACTGACTTTGGAAGTTTTGCATTTTCTCTTCAGGCTAAAAAAGCACCAGTAAATTCCCTGTCAGGCAGAGAGCGCTCTGGGGAATACACAATGTTTCCTCTGAGAGCACAGCTCTGATCAATGGATACACATGAGCAAGAGGAGACCAAGTGCATATGTTCACGTTTTAACTTGAGAATTACATAAAGGAAAGAATCATTCACAACAGAAGAGGTTTTTTAAAACTGTAAACTCACAGGTTGTACAGCATATCAGCCATGTTGCTGCGATAATAGAGGGCATTTCTGTAGGCCACTTCAGCCTCCTCCATCTTGCCTTGGCTCTTCAGGACATTTCCAAGGTTGCCCCATGCTGAGGTTCCAAAAAAACAAAAGTTAATCAAACCGAAAAGGAGAGAGAAAAAAAATCTCTTTCTTCAGAATTCACACAAGCTCCTAAAGTCTTTTGTTATGAACAGACCTGCACTTGACATGACATAATATGTGTGTATTTAACATAAAAATGGCTGAAACACTTGGAGAGCTTTGCTCCAAAACCACCTGTCATTTCTTTCAAGCCCGTATGAAAAGAGAACCACCGCAGTGCTATTGCGTGGCTGATGGGATTACTGTTGAAAGGCACAACAGTATGTGACAGGTGATAATGTTGTGAGGAGCTTTTGTATATTTTGTTCAGCGAGAGACTGAAAGAACAATAATGAAGACATTAAAATTAAAGATTTGGCTGAATGTAAAGTGACTGCCTAATGTTTAGTATCCAGAGCCACTGCAACACATCACCATTCCTTTGTTTTAAAGGTTATTTCAGAAAGCACAAACGCCCCAAACAACTCTTTTTATGGAAATTACCTCTGCTATTGAAGTTGCAAGGATAACGATGCATTTGCATATCATATGTATTAATGCACAATTATGACAATAAAGTGTGTAAGCTCCACAAGTCATAAAGTGTTAAAAGATGCAGTGCCTTTCAGCAATGTCTTTACTTTACTCGTACATTTTCCCCAAGAGAATATTCAGTATAAACAGGGCAGGCACAAAAACAACTGTTTTTTTTTTCCATTCAACCGTGCACACAGTTATGCACAGATGGATTTATGACATTTTATGGCTCACAGTTATTTTGTGTATGCACTTTTAAAAACAATCCAATGAGTGTGTGTGTGTCTGTGTCTGGGCTTCACTCAAATCTCATATTTGCCTTAATGAATGGGAGTCGGGGACATTGCTGCTGCTCTGTTCGGCTGATGGTCTGCCAAAACAAACAGCTGTCATGCCTCGGCTCCACTACAGAATCTGAAAGGCAAATTAGCTAACACAACATGTCCTGTTGTTGTGTGTTTCCCTGCCTCCCCCCCCCCTCCCCCTCATAAGGTCCGAGACTGTTGCTTTAGATAGAAATCTATGTTTCCTGACCTTGACGATAAAGGCTACATATTTTTATCTCTTGCTGGAGGTGTAAGTCAGTGATGGGTGACGGTGGCCTTCCAAGTGTGACAGTGTTCCTGGTTTCATCAAACAGTTTGGATGAGTGTGAAACGAGTAAAATGATGTGTTCTTAACAAGGCGTTCAGCTGGATTTCCTGTGGTATGACTCATTTCTTATTTATATTTATCAATACTTTTTGACTAGTTTGTGTGATAGTGTGCATGCATGGTGGGCCTTACCTTTAGCAGGATTCACGTAAATCCCTGACTTGTAAAGCATCTCCTCGTTCTTCCAGTCCCGGTTCCTCAAAACAGTTTTGACACCAAACACAAGAACTAGGGCAGCGCTGCAATACACCAACATCGTCCTGAAGGACCTGTGCCTCAGTCGAATGTACAAAGACCTCATGCCCACTGCTATCAGCAGGCAAAAGCCCATGCTGGGGATGTACAGAACTCTCTCTGCTATCACAAAACCTACATAGAAAAACAGATTGGTGGCAGGGAGGAACGGGATCGCCAACAAGCCGAGAGAAAGCACCACAACATTTTCTGTGGTGGGCAGTGGAGTCCTGATCTCAAAGTGCTTTTTGGTACCGTTTTGTGCACTGCTACTGTGAGTGCCTGTGTGAGAGTTGTTCATATGCTCATGATTGTTATACTGGTAACTGTGTCCATTACTGTTTCCATTTTTGCCATTAGTGTAATGATGCGCTTTGCCATTTGTGTCCTTGCTCTTAGCTGCGCGGTGCGTCCACAGGCCAAACCAAGCCAGCATCAGCAGTCCAAGGTAGAAGACGACTGAATAAAAGTTCCTCCGATCAGTCAGGCTCCTGATCAAAGGCAGGGCGTCCATTGACCAGTCAAAACTGAGCTTATCCGGACAGAGGAGGAGCCAAATGTTGACGGCGGGTAGGTGGAAAAATGTGAGTGTTCTGGTGAGGAGGGAGGGCGAGTCGGCCGCTGGGTTGTCAGAATTGGAGAAGTTAGGCGGTTTATTGCCCATCCAGTAGAAGCGGCAGGCCAACAGGACAGCTCCCCACGCTGCCAACAAAAACACATTCAGCAGCAAGTGGACGTTCTTTCTCTGAAAGACAAAACAAACACAGAAATTAGACTGAAGCCCTAATAAAGCTGGAAATGTAAAGAAAACTGTCAGAAAACAATATAGTGCACTTACAAGAGCATTTAGCTTATGAAAATAGTTTTCTGGGTGGCTGTAATTTGCTTTGAATCGTCTCACCTTACGTTCCTTCAGAATTAATTGGGTACAGAGCTCCAACTACAGCTGAGTCAAGTGAGTAAAGCAGCTTTGTTAGGTTATTCATCAAAGTTTTATTTTGGCTGTTTTTTGTTTCGTTACTGACTATACTAAACACTTTTATGAGGAAACCCATGAGCAAAAGCAACACATTAACACCTTTTATTCAAACCAGAACATTCACACTCACAACTACGTTGACGACGAAGACCATCACTTTCTATCCAGGCACATTTTTTTTCTCTGTAGCCTCTAAACACGCATCAAACAAACACCACTTTGAAAACCCAAATTCATCACAGATTTAAACGTCTTCTGCCATATTTCACCGCAAGCATGTTCCACTGCTGCAACCTTTCCTATTGTTTTAATGTTGGGGATTCAACTTAAAACTCTTAACAATGTTGAGGTTTTCCTAAAATCCGCATCAGAAGCATGCATGATGTGCCCTTGAGACTTCCATTACAAACTTCAAATAAAAGAAAAATTATTAAAAACCACAGAAGGCAAAAAGACGGTTGAAATATGAGTTACTCAGCAAAACTTTGCTCTGTTAGTCTCAGTCATCATTTCCAGAGAATCATACGGATGTTTTATCAGACACATTACTTTTCATTATTTAAATTTACACCAAATGCATCACTGGCTATCCTCACAGTCCCTTCATACCAATACATTTGATGTTTCTCCATCTCCAAAGGGCAAAACCCTGTTCTCTGATCATAAATGTCATGACACCACTGCTTCGAGGGTGCAAAACTGATTTCTCCACTCGGTCCACTGTCATTTACAGACTACGTGTATGAAGAGAGACGTCAGTATGGTGACTACATGGGAAACAGCTGAAAAACAGCATCAAAAATAATCTGCAAAAAATAGTGCACAGTTGAATGCTTTTTGTGGCTGAGTCAGAATGGTTTATATAACAGAGCAACTTGACAAAAATTATTCAGCCTCCCCAATTATATATATATATATATATATATACTTCTTGGGAGCTTTGGGAAATTGTACCACAATGGAGAATTGAATATTGGTGCAACAACCCGAGCCATTTTTGAAAATTTCACAGGCATAAAATTAAAACTAGGTCAGCTGCCAAAACCATCAACGGAGACCTGACAACAACCCACGGTGCTCCAGTGTTTTGTGAGGATATACTACTGCAGAAGAAGTTGTTCCATTGCTCGGCAACCAAAAAAAGGTCATGGTTTCAATCCACATCACCATCTCTCATTAATCTGAGCGACTGCCAAAGGGGTTCTGTCAGAAATACGGCAGAAAATGTGAGCTGGAGACAGAACAGAGTAAATCAAATAGATGGAAATTTAATGTTGAATATAAGAACAAAATTGTAAGGGAAAATGACTCTCAGATGCTGTTAAATAAGACTGTAATAAGGATAGGAAGTGCAGTTGCTGTGCAGGCACCTCACAGATGACATGCTTTAACCACTCAGCCATAAAGAATATACTATTATTACTGAAAATGCACAGTGACAATAGTCCAGCATAAAATGAAACACCAGGCCTCAGCAACTCAACATATCAATCAGTCCTTACTATTTAAATTCTGCAAAACATAAAAAGGCACTCACACCTGTCATTGTATACTGATAAATTAAATGTAAGTGACTGAAAATCTAGTTTGAGTGAAAAGTCCTTCAATTTAGATTAAAATAGTCCTGTATTTTTGGGAAACATAACTCATACCACTCTAGTATCTGTACTATAATTACGAAGCTCTGTCAGGCCGCCAGGAAATGTACAGCATGTCCCAAAATATATATAATAATCATAATATATATATATATATATATAGTATATAAGAATCATTCTGTGTCAAATCAGACAGAATCCAGGACAGTGTTTCATAACACAGGACTAAGGATATTTATATTTTAACTGACTGTCTAAAATTAACATACTGTGTATGAGTAAGTATGCTAGGTCCCAAAAATAAGCCTCGCAGTGAAATCAACCATTCCCCCAAAAAGTACCACTCTCATTCTTTCAGCCTAACGGAAATCATCAGTCATGAACTGCACATGAACTCTCAGGACAGATGGATGGCCATCATCCACTTCGAATCTCACACACACACACACACACGGTTTCAATGTGCTATTTCATTCATCCCTAAAATCACTGGAGCGGAGAAACAGAGGTCCTGAGGCTGCTTTTTAATCTAAGGAGGTGAGCTGAAACTTTACAGCAGAAGTAGACTGAAGTGGCCTATATGAGGCCCAGGGACTGTACTTTGTACAGACTTTGCCAGAGAGGCTTGTTGAGCAGTGTTAATATATCCCAATCACTGCTTCAGGGAGTCCGGCTTGGATTTACGAGGCCTTCGTAGAGGCTCTCGAGACAATTCTCTTCTGGCCCAGGCAAGCGCTTTCAAGAACACCACATTGGTGCTAACTCAGAGAACAATGCAGAGCAGACTGGAAGGAAAACTTCATCTATGTTTGGAAAGAACAGGTCAAGTAAAAATTCATTGCTAGGTGGAAAGGGCACCGCGCCGGGTTCTCAACTCGACAACACCAGATCTCTGAGGTCATTCTTGCTGTGGAGCTCTAATATGGCACGAGCATACACACACACACACACACACACACACACACACACACACACACACACACACACACACACACACACACACACACACACACACACACCTCTCATAGTCTTAAAGTATTGCTGCTGATGACAACCTGGCACTGCTCACACACATATTCAACCTGACACTGTGAGAAACAGACAAGTCGTCCAGACTCTTCCCAGATGCGACACCCGCTCAGACAACACAACCTTGATCACATCCACATGTTGACGCCGAGGATCGAGGAACATGTTTCATTTACAATCGGGGTGTTTTATTCGAAACATAAACACAATCCCTCGATTGCACTTGAGCACACATTTATAACCCCGATGCTCCCTCGCTGTGCTTATTCTGCCAAATTCTCTGACATTGTAGGGAAAATAAACTTGATGACAAACAAAAAATGGTTGTAAGCAAACAGGAAATGCTCCATAAAATGTTCTTGGGGACAAATTCCAGGGGGACAAAATTAATCTTGTGTCCATCAAGTCTTGGATAAATGAACATATGTATCCTCCTTCATATGCCTACGGTCAAATTGTCTTTCATTCAATAGCATTAGCTCTATTACCAGCCAGGCACCAACTCCCTGGATGCCACTGCTCTAATATGAAGGAAAACTGAGGCATTCAAAATGTGTGTCTTTTGACTGTAATCCAGTTTAGTTTGAAATAAATGGTGTAGCACAACCCCATAGGACGCAGGAGGTTGATGTATCCCCCCCCCCTCCCCCCCTCTCCTCTCTGTAGTGTTTTAAGCACAATCAGTTCAGAACTGAAACAATTAAGCCTTTATAGGCCAGACCTATGAATAAAATATCCTTGGAGATGAAATGCAAAACAGGCCAAATAAGAAATCCCTATTTGTGCCTTTGTCGTCCTCTTTCTGCCTGCACACTTTGATTTGGTTGAATTGACTGAAAAGAAAAATCAATCTAATGTAAAAGGTGTTTTTTTTTTTTACATCCACTGGAGTGATGTGACAGAATAGTCTTGTGTCAAAATAAAGCAGGAAAAGCTTCAAGCGGAATGTAATTAATTAGTTTGGAGAACAGCTCTCTTTTCTCTCAGAACACAGGCTTTTTTTTTTTTTTTAATAATTGGCTAATGCATGCTTCACCTTTTTAAAAGGGCGGTTTATGAAGAATCTACTACGTGACACATTTAAGTCCATCAGACAGCAAAGCTATGGCGTTCTCTCAGTAGAAGCACCAGAGAACATCTTATGAACACAGAAGTGACGTGTGTGACCTATCGCCTCCTCTTCATCATCCCAAGATCAACCGTCTAAAGACGGGACTTTCACTGTGATTCTGCTTCACATTTACAGGCTTCAAATTGTAAACATGGTTGAGCTTCTAAAACCACAGATGCCTTTAAAGAGTTTGCAAACATTTTTGTGAAGGTTTGACGGATTAATACACAATCACAACGTGTGTGTTTTGCCTCTTGACTGTGTTGGATCAACTCATCAAGCCTGTGGCTGGTGAACCGCAATCTATCTTTTTGTCTGTGTTATCAGCAGCAGCTGTTGTGATTCGCCTCCTCTGAGACAGTCAAGAACCTTTGGGTGTAAAACCTGATTGTTAGCACACAGAGCAGATAAGAGACCCAGCGATTCACTTCCTAACAATGTGTGATGGATTACAAACAGCTGGCTCGTGTTTTTGAAATGTGGCTAATTTGACATTTTAGCTCTGCATAAATTTACTGACTGGGAAATGTGTTTTTCTTGTGTGGAGAGATATATGATTCTATATCAAATGCTAGCTGAATTTAGCACAATAACTGGAAACAGGGGGGGAAACAAAATGAGAAGAACAAAAAAGAAACTTCAGAACTTCAAAATGCAAAATAAACACATTTTATTTGTTTGATGTGGTTTGTGTGTGTGTGTGTATATATATATATATATATATATATACACACACACAAGTAGATTAGGGCTGTAGATGAGATTGATGCCATTCTCAATTTAGTTTATATATATATATACATATATATATATATATATATGTATTATATGTGTGTATATGTGTGTGTATAACCCTTATGTATATATATATATAAGATACACATGTATACATATATATATATATATATATATATATATATATATATATATATATATATATATATATATGAACTAAATTGAGAGTGGCATCAATCTCATCTACAGCCCTAATCTACTTGCAGAAGCACTCTCCATATACTCAATTTCAAAAGTGTTCATTTTATTCATTTAAAGTGGTACAATTTTGCCGCAAACTCATTATTATATTAAAACTAGTGCTGTCAGTGAGTTAGTTCTCTCTCGGGAAAAGACTGAATCAGTCACTTATCAAAACTATAGTAAAATAGCAAAATAGTAGAACATATGATAAACATGTGATAAATGTGATAAAAATGCAATTAATTGCATTAAAGAAACACATAATTGTTTGGCAGCCCTAGATAAAACTTGCTTTCACTATGTTATTCTTTTGGCCGCTGATGGTTTTTTACAGACCAATAATGACTCAATTAATCACAAAAAGGCCAGACCCAAAATAAGAGAATAGCTTTTCACATTCATTTTGAGGAAATATATCTACGTATGTCCTTACAGGCATTTTTTTATGGGGCAAGAGGACCACACAAATAAAATAATCTAAAAAAAAAAGATCATTTTAAAATGAGCGATGACGGATGCTGTCACAGTTTAGAAGATCCACAATATTTCAGGACAATATTTGACATTTCCTGGTGAGAACTTTTAATTAATTGAATGAACTACATGGACTCTGTCATCACCTCCATAAATTACAGTGTATAGCTTGAGTTGACCTCAGGTCAAGTGGGCCGCTGCTGGACTGCAGGGCCACATTGTGAGAAGGGTCATGGTGTGAGAAAACACAGTGGACCTGCGTCGCTCTGCTCATGATCAAAGCTTTTAACCCGTGTGAACCCACCGGAAAACACACAGAGTCAGCGTCTCCGACCGCTGGATATAGAGCTGCAGGTTGAGAGGGAGGGAATCTGCCTCAGAAAGAGCAAAGGGTGAGAAATGAGCTATTGATGAGCAGGACTAGATTAAAAATGAGAGATCAGGTTTGTGTCCATAAGGGAGAGTGAGAGCATGAGGGAGGTAGAAGACAGTGGAAAAAGTGAAACACCCGACACAATGTGGCCTCTGTCTGGATGAATCGCACTGACAATTTCAATTTCCACGCTGAGCATTTTCTCTTTCAAAACTCGCTGCCTTTTTTGCAAAGACCTGCCGTGAAAAAAAAGTAGTTGGAGTTCAGACGTAGGTGGTGACAGCAAATAAATCTCAGCGTGAACATCGTGTCTGAGCGATACATCCTAAAACACATCGTGCTTTTTATCAACCGTGATCACTGAATCAACATGGGATCAATTTCTCTTGAGCCCTTCACTCAACATTCCTGCTCGTCTCACTCTGTCTCACTTTAACAAAGCACACTTATTTCATGTCCTATGTCCTAATCATGCTTAAAAAATACCTTAATTTGATGCCAGATAACAGTGGCTTAAGGTCGAGAAAGGGTCTCCTTTTCTAGGAGTAGATTTATAATCTCATCAGTGGCAATCAAACAGCAATAGATAACTAATTGCATAGGAAAGACGCCTCTGAGGGATGAAACACCAACTTCTGATTAGGCCTGTGTGATGATATAGTATGTATGTTGTATAGGTAGATGGGGAAAAGCTGAGGGAGAGCTGGGGGAAGGAATATAAACGGCTAATAAGTGGAAAATCTTCCACTTTGCCAAGTTTTCAGTTGACTAAAAATGTAATTGTCAGTGTGGAGAAGCACACTCTTAATATATTTATCTTTTTGTGGCTCTCTGACCATATTTTAGTACGCAAAAAAAGAGAGACTGTAAGCACTGAAATTTACTTTTCACGGATGAAATAACCTTGATTATGAACTCCCTCGGCCAGCGTACGGCGGTATAAGCAGTGAGCCGTTCTGCTTTTCTGTTGTTGTTATATTGTTTTTTTTTTGCTGCGTGTATCACGCGGCCACATCAAGATTACACATCACAGTTCATTGAGAGAATGACCATGAAAAGAAAACAACTGCAGATTCTTCTTCGGGAATACTCATTACAAACTGAAGGCCAAAAGGGTCACGGAGACCAAACGATGAGAACATAACGACAATGGAAAACTAAAGCTCGCATTTGAGATTAGATATTTATTGAGAGAAACCACAGTCATGGTTTAAAATGTTAAGTGACTATTCCTGATTTCTGGCCTTTTGTCTCCCATATTTATTTCAAGCAGGCGAGTTTGAGTTTGTACCAACACAACCGCACATTTACTTTAACAAGATGCTGTTTCAAGGTCCTACGAGGGGGGTATGACATGTGCTGCTTACGGTCTCTTAAGGACTTGAAAGACAAATGGAAAAAAACAACATTCAGAAAGAAAAGAAATAATAATAATAATAATAATAAAAAAACAAATCACTGCTCCTGAGGTATTTTGCCAGTTTTATCCAAACTAGATTAGTCCTGTCTATGCATGGATTCCAAGTCATTACGATGCATTTGGGAGATCACAGCCATTTTATTGGAGGGTTTAGAGAGACACTAAGTGCCTGCAGAAAAGGCATGAATGAGACACAAAGCCAGAGTTTGGCTACTAAGTCAAGCTGATCTGCTGTCAGAGGGATGTGTGAGTTACTGGACGGACAAAAAAAATGCTCTGTTTGCATTTTTCCCTCCCTGAACCACTTTTAGAAAATAGCTCTCCAGCTTGTCACAAAACAGTTGACCACCACGTCTCACTGACAGGATGTCATTTGTTGCTGTTTATACTGGCAAGTCACAAGCATGGAGAAGCTCAACAAACACACAGTAAAATATGACTTGTGGTGAGGGGGGGGGGGGGGATGATGATGATGAACAGCAGAAGTGAGCGTTACAGTGGCCCCATGACAAAACGGAGTCCAAATTGAACCATCAAATGATAATGTTCCACTTGTATCCAGTGTACTTGAGGCTGAGTCAGTACGTGTTTGTAAAGCTAATGGCAAAATAAAAGCTGTTCTGAGAAACTTGTGAAAAGAATGTGAGATGAGATCAGGAACACTCACTCACTCAATGCTGTACTTTGAGTGGATATGATCAATATGTTTATATGATGCAATGAAAAGGAGGTTGTTTTACACACAAAAAATGATCACCAAAATTCCAAAGCTCCTTTACAAATTGGGTTTTTACAATTTTTTTAGCTGCCCTATTTGGCCTCACTGCTAACTTAATCATTATTATTAATACTAGTGCAGTGTCCACAGGAAGTCTGTGCACACTGCAAACAAAATACGCCTTGTAAAGAGATTCCAGCGTGGCTGACAGTCACAAAACAGCTAGCTACGCTGATGCTAATCATAGCCTCGCTAGCTTACTTTTGGAAACAGGTTCGCCAAGTAAAATAGTAGCATGCTAATGCTAAAAAATATGCGCTTGCGCATTGCTGAATGGACACCGAATTTGTCGTTTCAGTATAACACCATGTTCTGCGTTGAATCGAGAGTAAATGTCTCACCCACCGTGAGGACAGCCTCTCCACTCCCACCTTCCAGCTCCAGACAGCGCAGCTGCTGCTGATGAGCCGCTGCCTACCACCTGGCATAGCGTGATGAATCACCGAAAATTAAAATTACTCCAAAAAGGATGCACACTATCGGGCTATGCTTCACCCATATCCAAAATCTTAGGTCGATCTGACTAACGGTCAGCGGTCAGATATGCCGTTCACAGACAGACACACACAGACACAACTTGCTACATAGATACAGCTTCTCTAACATTAATTAGAGCTACATTTAGATGATTATTTCAATTATTTGTTTAGACAGTTATGTAGATGACTATTATGTGTTTTTGTAAGCAGGCTGATATCATGGTTCTTTACTGCTTTATCACAGTACAATATTGTTGCTGTCTGCATCGAGGTTTGGTTTCAGCTTCAGAATCTTTTACTCCTATAATAAACAACAAACACAGACAAAAACGCCGCATCGCTATAGCAACGCGGCGGTTGTTGTCGGTCTCCTCTCTACAACGAGTAGCCACAGTAAGTCGTAACACACACATCTGTTTAAATGTTATTCTGTGCGTCATGTGTCCTGCAAAGTCCACCACAATCTGCTCAGAATCCAAACGTCTCTGCCTCGTTCATTCTCACAGTAAAACAAAGCCAGTCCACTCAGCCTCTCTGTTTTCAATGTTCCTCCATAGAGGAACAACGATGCCCTGCATTCACTATGGATCAGTGCATGTATCCTCCACGAGAACACGCCTGATTGCTAAAATCTTGCTCAATGTTCCAATCAATTATGTATTGTTTCGAGTCCCAACGTGTGGGAAAATGTTGTAAAAATGAATGAACATAATAAACATTTGGCTATTATACAATCAGCACTAATACTGCTAAATATTTTAAAACAAAACTTTACATTAAAAGACATGCGGGTGCTGATAACGGCCGCTTCCAGTTACTTAAATATTGCTATGTTAGATAAAAATCTTGATTATTTAATCAATTCAAACATGATCAGAACTACTCTCCTTCTCCTTATTTGAGGCAAACATCATGATATACGAGACTATCTAATATCGGCCTGAGCCTACGAACATAATCCTCACACACTTACTCAATGAATTTGAATGTGTCAGCGAAAAAAACGTGCTGCTACCACAGACCAACAACAAGCAACTTCATCATCAAGCATGAATTCATGTTGCAAATATCACTACGGTAAAATAATCACATTAAAAACATTACTTGTTTTCCTCTTTGGTCATGATGATTATTCAAGTAATACAAACATCCTGTCTGTTCACCAAGGCAGTAAGAATAAATACTGTGTCACCATGATAATAGAGCAAGGAATTTTAAAGGTGTACATTCAGACTGAGCACTTAAAGATATCAAGCACATAAAGAAAGCTCTTCTTTTCCAACCAACCTAATTAAAAATGTCAAGCGTTCTCCAGTGACATCAACTTATAGGGCCAATGACCAAATTAGCCCAGACTCGCGAAATCATTAGAGAGATGGATGAAGACAAAGAGCACATTACTTACAAAAAAAGAATACTTGGATGCTGTGAATATGCTGACCTTAGCCCTCTGTGACTCTCTGAGGGTCCACACGCCTCCAAAGAACATGATAACTCAATTGTACTCATTGATCTCCAAGATCACCAATGAATCTGAGGATTGAGAGAAGAATTCCCAGATGTGCTGGCACAGATATCAGGCACCAAAAAAGTTTGTTGACTTCCGCGTTTATTTCCGGGTTATGGGGCCCATAGAGCATGTGCAGTAGTGTCACTACCATATAAAGATCTATACAAGCCTGTGTCCATGTCTCCAGGTGTCCTGTGGACACTTTTACAGGCGTCTCTTTTACTATTGTGGTCAATGGGAAAATTTCTTTTTGGGCTTTTGGGCTTTTATGGGGTTTTATGTTGCAGTACCCACAGTACCCACCATGTAAACATTTTCTTCAAGGCAGAGGGGGCGGAGCTCTATCCAGTTCATATTATACATCCATGGTGACAACACAGTGTGCAATACATGAAAACCCTGTTGTAAATTAGATTTAGCGTGGAGTTAAATATAAACTATGCCAATGATTTAACATGTCAGTGCTGATGAAACCCAGCTCTGATCATGTAACATGATGTGATTTAAATTTCTCAATACTACTGGAATTTTGTTCCACAGTTCCAAATGTGGACATGGACTGTTTGCACAGTTTGCATGTTTACAACCAGTGGATTGTCCCATGTGGCTTTGCGTCCCTGCTGAAATAATCATACAATCATTCCAATGTGTCACAGTGGAGAAATTAGAACTGGGCATGAGCCAGAGTCCATTTAATTCACATGCTCCACTGAACATTTAAGGACAAAAACTGCAACTCAGCATTTAAAGCAGAAAGAATAGAAAACAACGGGATGGTACACTAGGATGGGAGGAAATGATGGGATGGCCTCTTTGCCTTCTCAAAGAAGCTATTTCTAAAACATAGGGACTGTAATACAAGTATTCCAGCCGTATACACTTGTTTTATTGTTTTTGAAAAACAATTACCCTTTTCTATCTCTTCCTACACTTCTGCAGGGTCTATAGTCGCAACCCTCAGGTGATAAGTGTGCACCTCACCATGACTCCACATGCTTCTATCTCCCATGAATATAATGAGCAGATAAGGTTGGCCATGCACATCACACCTGCAGTAAATACTGAAGCAATGTAGCTACGGTTGGAAACCATACTGCAGTGCACTGTCTGCGCACAGATTTAGCTCAACAGTCTCATCAATATCTTATATAAGACTTCATTATAGATCATATCCAGAAAAGAGTAGAGTGCAATATAATGCTAATGGAACTGCTGTGAATGGAAGTCTGCAGATATGGATATTCCTATGGCTGATGCCAATGTTAAAAGAGTAGTAGAGCTGATGGTCAATATATGACGCTGTTTTGTCCCAGTTTAATAATAAAAAATGCACAATTGCTTATCTTAAAGTGGCCGTATTATACCCTATTTTTGTCCTAATGTCCTAAGTAAAAAGAACTTTTACACTTTTCCGACTGATATGGCCTCCAGAGTCCCAAATAGAATGATTTATATGATTAAAAAGTTGATTTAGCATATGTCCCCTTTAAATCACATTTATGATCTCATTCAACACTAAAATTCCGTATCTCTGCTCTGTATTTTGTGTCAACACAGCAGTGCAGAATTATTCCAAATAAAAATAATGTATACATTAAAAATATATAACATTTTTTGTCTGAAATAAATCTATTTTATTGACTAATTGGCCAATTAACTAAATAATAATTGGTGAATGGCAATAATAAATAGTGCGATCAACCTCTAGACACTAATCATAGTGTGCTCCTTTATGGTTTTTTGTTGGTCTCTGTAACTCTACATTACGTTAAATGACCACAATGTCTGATTTGACAGCTGCATAGAATTAAAACATTAGAAAATGACAGTAGAATGATTACAATTCTAAATTTAAATCTCTCTTAACTACTTAATGGTAGAGTGTAGAGCAAAGTCAAGTGTGATATGAGGCGTGCATATCCCCAGAATTTAATCAGCCATGAAAACAGTGGCTGATGGTTTACAGACATTGGTAGAGCTCATCTGACAGAAGCACTACAGACACACACTTTATCTCTCTCTCGTGTGTTCTCTCCGCCTCCTGAAAATGTCAACAACAGACTCTCTTTTCTTGGTCTGTCCGTCCTTTGGCTGTTCCATCCAATAACGTCTCTCCTTCTCTTCAACATATTTCTCCTCCATCTCTTTTGCCCTGATTCTTCTCGGTTCCCTCCCTTTGCATTGTGAGCGTCCAACGGTGAGATGCATGTGCTCCTTTGTAGCAACGCGCACAAGAGGCGATTTTCACTCAATACCATAGCAGACCGCTAACGTATTCATCGAAGTGGCTGCACCACTCGGCTTTTCAGCAAAACTTGTGAATATTATGCGAGAGAATGGAGAGCCCAGGCAGAACAGAGGCTCTGCAGACAGCCCTTGATTTGTTTCCTTTTCCTTTGTTTGTGTAAAGTGGCAGTTTGCCCATTCTGCATCTGAATGATTACATGTCACTCATCCGTCTGAACAGTTTTGGAAGCAGTTAAGTGGTTTCTCGGTTGCTTGTTTTGAAAAGGATTCTTAAAAGCCTAATTTACTGTAAGTTGGTAAAACAAAAAAAAAAAAATTCTAAAAAGGACTTACAGGCAGCACTTTAAACTTGTCATCGGGCTTTGATCTATAGCAGTTGTCACATTCAAAATACTGTTGAGCTTTACATAACAACTGCTATGTTTGAAATTATGTCAGTTATCATTTAGTTTTGCCCCATTTCAGTTTCATAATTCCTGTATAGAAATGACACTTTACAGTATGCCCATAAGTCTGAAGGTCTTAAGTAAAAACTCTTCTTCCTTACTCATTCTACAGGCCAGTTTATTGCCGTAAATAAGAGCTATGGTCTGCAGGTGAAACAAAGGCCCAAGGTGTATTTCAGTTGTGTTCAAGTAAGCTACAGTTTGAAAAACTCAACATTTGGAACATCAACAGATATTTGTGCTACGGTGGAAAAACCCCACATGGTTCAGTAATGTCTGCAGGAAGGAAATCTAAATTGTCCAATGGTGGTTATTTCATTACTGTGAGTTAGTGGTTGTAATATTAGTGAGTTAGAATGAACTGTCCCTGTGAAAGATTAATGACAAGTAAATCTGTTCTCATCTTCATTAAAGAAAACTCAATGCTCGTGCAAAAGAGTTGTACAATTGCACGCTGGTGCTGTAGAACATTCTTTTCCTGAGCTGAGGTCTTATATAAAATGCCACCATCGATTTTCAGACATGCTGGCTATAAAAAGAATTGGGGTATGCAGTCATTTCTTAGCCATAAGCAAAGTGAGGCTTGTTCTGTATTTTGCATCTGTTTTTACACCAGCGTGATATTTTGTTATAGGCTCCATTCTTTTTCGTCTCCGTTTCCATCGTCTCGCTGCAAAGTCAGGGTTACAGTGCCGGTTTTCCCTGGCCCAGTGCCTGTCAGGTTCTCTTAAGTCTAATAAACGGCAGACTGAAGCAGACCCAGCTCAAGTCACTTTCCATCACTGTGGCTGCACTTGCCTCATTTTACCCCAAAGCTATGACATTCTGGGAGTGAGAGTCCTGTTCGATCATCAGTGGAATGTCTTCTCGATTACTGCCGCCTTTATAATGCTTTTCTTCAGAATGAGACAGATGGAGAAACAGCCCTTATCCATTTTCAAACCACGTCTAAAAGAAATACTTTGACATTTTGAAAATATGCAAATGCCCTTCCCTGCTGAGAGAGAGAGAGAGAGAGAGAGAGACATGAAAAGATACATGCAGTATGACTCTCATGTCTCATGCTCATTAACTATAAATCTGGCAGTTGGTTAGCTTGACTTAGCAACTGACTGGAAAGAGTGGAAATCAGCAAACTCGTCTTTGTTCAAAGATAAGCACCACCTCTTAAGGTCTCTTAATAAGACCACCTCTATTTACTCATTACAGTAGAAGAAGAAGAATTCCTGTTGTGGTTTTACAGAGGGTTACATGCTGTCTTGGCTGGACCATGCACATAGCAGGAATATCTGCCCATTGCCTGGCAACTTCATAATTACTACAATATTCCCTCCCTTTGTGCTAATTTATTCCACATGTTTATGCAAAGATATTAGAGTCATGACAACCTACATATCTAACACTCAATATAACTCATAGACAGCAAATAAAATGGACAAAGTCTTCTTGTTTGGAAAGGGAAGCCTATAGGAATAAGGATAGAAGTAGCAGTGGTTGAAAAAAAGTCTATGGGAAAATGCGCTTCTATTTCTCATTTGATTCATATTATCAGTAAATATTTTCCTGAGGAGAAAATATGAGGAGATAATAAGTCTCAATTACTACTTTAGGTCTTCTTTTATAGAACATAATGTACATTTTGTAAATGATGTCTCAATTTAGAGGTGTCTTGCAATAGGTGCCTGGTTGCAGGTAATCCGGTGAAATGGTTTTTCAACTGGAAAATGAAGTCCATTTTTATACACAGTCTGTGATTCAGCTGCATATATCCCCAACTTTCCCTTTAACGTGTTAATCTTTTCGTTTCGTTACAGCTTTGTTTCCAGTGTGCATGCGTCTGACTGTCCATCTCCCTCTACAGACCAGAGGAGGTGGTGTGTATCCCCATGTGAGAGGCAGGTGGGTGAGGGCAGGGGGCACGAGCTGAGCCCACCAGGCCCAATCTATCACACTGTGACAGGAGCCATTAGAGCATGGAGGAGCATCTGTGGAGCCCTAGGTAAGAATGCATGTGGTGGGCTGTATTTCCATTCACCTCATCTAATACACTGCGATGGTATGTGTGTATGTCATATTGTGTATGCTGGGTGTGTGCTGCATACATGTACACAACCACGGCAAGCAGTACGCACTTATACACGCTTGGAGGGACCTCCCATCTCAGGTCTGCTGTTCCATCTCCGACATCCCTGAGGTCAGAGCTCGCTGGCCTCGACAACTCCATAACACCTGAGCTCACAGTCCAGGTTAACTCTGTAACCCTCCAAACATATAACACACACATGCCTGGAGCAGTGACCTTGAACTAATAGCCAAAGTGTGAACAGAAAATGGGAGGTGTGAAAAGATAAAGTGAGTATGCTTGACATTCACTGAGGGCCAGCTGGGTCTTGTCCCAGATTTGAAAATCAGTTTCCAGTGGTTGCGTTGCTGGTTGTTGAATGTGAACAAAAGCAAAAAGCAAAAGGAACATCTCAAGTTCCTCTGAAGATATATGTGAGGCGCAGTATGCTCAGGTTGTACTAATGGATGCAAAGCATTAACATGACATCACCAAGATAATATCTCTTTATGCCGTTTACTCCTTCAAAGCATCGGATTTCTGTATCGTGTTTTCAAAGGGTCGTTGTTGTCACGGTCATGTCAGGAGTGCAGCTCCCTCAGGGGCTTTGACTCATACTGAACCTGCACGTCAACAAACGGCATCATCTCCTCAGTCCGACAAGTCACTCGTCCTCTAAAAACAGGTATTTTGTGATGGTGAAACTTAAAAAAAAAAATAAAATTGACATAAAGATGAAAGAGAGGAAATCTCAAGACAAACATTTAATTTTAGAATAACCATTTTGAAATAATCTAAAAAAACACAAACATTTCCTCCACTAAATTAGGAACTCTAATTGTGTTTCAGTATCTGTTGTTGAAAATGAGTCTTCGGCAGGAACAGCCTCGTAAAAAGCATATTTTTTCCACATAAACTGTGGCTGTACCGCACACACACACACACACACACACACTCCCTGTTGCCAACTTTGTTACATCTGAATGCTATAAACTCATTGCCTGCGAGTTGCTCAAAGCATAAGAACATATGGCCATAAATGCTTTAATCAGACACAAAGGCAACTGTTGAATCTCACCATTGTAAAGGTCAGCTTGGGTAAACAATTTAATGACGGCTTTTAAAGACAGTGCAGGTCTTGGAAAGAACTAATTACAAACATATTATACACTGTCGACTGACATTGGCACCGGTTGTCAACACTGAAAGCACTGGTAGTTTGGACACTAAACATACAGACTAACGATGGGAGGGAGGAAAAGGGAAGGGTGTAATGTAATGCTTGTTGAAATGTATATAGGGGATTATGGGTCATAAAACTGCTACTTGCACAGGCCCATTCCGTATGAAATAGGGGTTTGCTTTGCATATATTCATAAAATATGGTTGTGGTCGACTGATTTATCGAAAGACTACGACAGATTACACCAGAACACAACCCAGGCATCCAAAGGTTACACCAAATCTCTTAATAAAAGCCTTTAGAAGCCACATGATGCAAAGAGCTTTGACTCCAGGGTCACTGTTCATCCAGCATATGCTTATTCTATTACAGTCTGGGTGTTATTGTTTCCTTCTCGCATTCCCTTCATTTTCTCTCATTTTTTTTTTTTTTTTTTTAAGCCAGTGCAGTTCCAGTACCACAAACATGAACACAAAGATACAGCCCTGTGGCGAAATGAATACTTATCCTTAAAGTGCTGCAGACTGTGGCCAATATTTCTGCATATAGAGTTGGCTCGTGTTTGTCTAATCCCTTTTATAAGATCACTGGCCCTGGGACAATTTAAGTTGGAGAATTGGAGAAGTGGATACATGTAAACTGTGATGCTGACACTGTGCAGACAAAAGCTAGCACATGCACAGCACACAAATGAATTACAGCCTATTCAATTCGACAGTTTGATCTTACCCAGTTCAAACCTGTTTTTTTTTTAATGTAAAATATCAGTTTTTGAATTTGATTTGCCTCAATCCTCAGGAATTGCTAAAGCTTTTTTGCACGAATTCTACTGTTCCAAGATCTGTTATATAAATTTAAAGTCAGGCAAAATTTAACAAATAAATCAAGATAATATGCATGCATTACCCATTGATTTGCATGAATAGTCTGCAGTTTAAGTTGTGGTGAAATGAGTTATGGACCTCCAGTGAATAACAGTGATGCTTCCAGCCTACAACCTTCAAAGTGCACACAGAAGCAGTAATGACAAAATGGGAGATTTGTAGCAGATATAAAACTCTAATGTAATTGTACGTACGCCACAATCAGATAAAAAGACCCTGTTCACAAATTTCCAATGCTGAATGTCAAACGACTTGAGCTGAGCGAAGAGCTCAGTAATAAAATGAAGCACTGTTCCACTGTGGTCTGTCTGTCATGCAACAAACTGGCCTCTTTAGTCCGACTGATGCATGGATGTTGTGTTCTCCAACGAAGGAAAGCCTGAGACACGGTGACATTTCCCTTTTTCATGCCTTTGTGCCGAGTTTGCCTTTTATCACAGAACATAAATGTCACTGTGCGGCTTTCTTATTGGTACAATATGTATTGCAGAATTAGCGGCCAAGTTTTCAGCACCTGATAGATCTCAAGCCTGTGTTTATTTTCACTGAGATCATTTGCAGCTCTGAGCAAAAATTAATGATCACACAGGCAGCTGAAGGCTAAATTCGCCTTGAGGAATAACTCCCTTTGCTCATCATCAGTCAAAGTAAGTGCCTCTCTTCACAGAGATGGAGTGGACATGCTGCATTACTTATTAGCCATAAGGAAAGATGATTGGATCAGACTACTAATAATTACTGTTATCCTAAGGTAGAGAAACACAACAAACCACTGAGGTTAATGTGTTAGAGGTGATAAGACTCTGTCTTTTCTGCTGTGTTGACTTGTGTGTTGTCTGTCCTCCTAATGACACGACACGATACAGTCATGGCCAACGTCAGCAAAAAGTTGCAAACCTGCGTCTGCAGCCTCAGAAAAAAAGGTTGTTTTCCAAAAGTGACAACAAACTGCACATTTCCTAATTTGTCTTCTCACTGCAAAGTTCCCTATTGACTGAGCTGTATAAAATAAAACAAAATGTCTCTTTTCAAACATTATATAGTACTACAAATTTAGGTTTATAGGTCTATCGAGAAACAAGATACGTTCAATGTGATACTTTATGTTGTTACTGAACGTCTGTATAGGCAATTTCGAGCTACACCTCATGTAAGATATACTCATATCAAATTTCGATAGATCATCACTGAATCATATTCTATCAAAAACACAAAATATCACAGCTACTGTGCTGTGCAAACATCTGTCTCTGGAGACACTTGCCAGGTTCATTACGCAGAATGGCAAACCATGAAAGCAATCTGAAGAGCCTGCTCCGTGCCAGGATTGTTACTAGTCGATTTTATTCTTTGAAGGACGACTGGATCAGCAAGGTTTTTGGATTTTAATCAGAAAGTTGAAATGTGTCAGCTGTGAGGCATCATCTTCTTCAGCCCCTTTGGCCCTGTTTCCTCTGGTCTAGCCAAGCCTGACAAGCCATTAGAAGGCCTGTCTGCCTACAGCAATGGATGGGCTGTACTCCAGAGGACACAGAGTCAGATAAGGCTTAAATCACGAGAGGACAGTGTGGAGAAGGCAGTAGCAGCACCAGAGGCTATCAGTCTTCATTACCACACAAGAGTTGAACCTAAAGTATGATCTGCACTTCAATTGAATATTTTTTCTCTCATGTTTCTGTCTCTCTTGGCTTTTTGGGTCCCGTTCAGACCTGCTATTGACACCTGTCCTCAGTGATCCAACCGTAACCACATCATGCAAAGTATGGCGATAAATTATGTCCTGGATGTGTCAACGTATTTATGTGAGTGAAAGTGTATGTGCCCGTGTTTGCAGGTGACAGAGTAAGAGAAAGAGAAAGATAAAGAAGAGAGTCCTCCTTGTGATGAAAAAAAAACCAAAATCATATGCTGTCCCGTCCCAATAACTCCCCTAACCCTAAATGTTTGCCCTAACCATAAATTCTTGTGTAGGGGGGAGCAAGGGGTAGTACGATTTTCCCCTTATAATCAACCCTCAAAATGTAGTGAGCTCTGGTGTGTGCTAAAAACGAAGTGGAAGATGAAATTACCCATGATGCTTAGCAAACTCTGCGAGCCGGCTGAGGATTTTTTTCAAAAAGATGGCGGCCACATCTGCAGAGGAACGATTGTGTTGTAATATATTTTCGCAAATAAGCATGTGTTGGAATATGTTAGTTTGATCCAAAGACTAATGTCAGAAAATAACTGACGATTTATGAAAGCAGCTAGCTAACTAGCTAGCTAGCAGTTATTTGCTGAGCGCTCCACCGCTAGAATTGTCAACATGTGACGTAGGTTAGCACGTTCGTTACGTTCACTACACTAATTTGCATACAGTGGTGTCCCAATTCCATAGGGAAGCCACTTACCTCAACGAGGGGAATTTACAGTTGAGAACACTCCAAACCAAGTGGACATTTTAAGCGGGAGAAATGGGACGGGGCCTTAATATTGTGGTGGTGGCTAAAGAAACAATGGATGAATGAGTGCTGATAAGTTTAAAAACTGTGAAACTACCACGGGTCACATGGCGTCAGCAGAGTAGGACCATTCTAAGAACTATACTGCGTTCATGCAGCTCAGGAATGTGGACAAAATGCGTCCTCAAACCCGCTTCCCAATGTGGTTGCTGTGATCAGATCAAAAGACACATTCAGACGTGCACTTGGCACGATCTGGTCCTGATGGATTCACTGAGGACAGATGTTAACATCAGTCTCTGTCCTCGCTGACACCTGTCCCTTCATGTGTCCTCTCCGTCTCACTGGCTGCGTCTGAGCTCTTCTGCCACATAAGTGCAAATGTCCTGTTGAATTTGTAATGATGGACTGAGCGTCAGGGATGTGACATTGACTAGACAGCAAATACATCTGACAGGAGCTGTTGGAGGAAAAAGGGTGCTTAATGGCTGGATTTGTCAAAAGTGACAAGAAAATATGAAGTGGTCATCACTTTTTCTTACCTCAACTATTTCTTCTGTTATATATACACACATGTTAATATACACATGAACCCATAACACATGAAAACAGAACGTTCTGTTCCAATACTAATGTGTAACATGTGGCTAACAGCTCACTTTTCATCACGACACTCTATAAACACACATTAACCATCACTAAAAATGTGGGTCAATGAGCAGTTAGCTACATTCTTCCACTGAGTTTGGTTTAATTGAATGACTTAATCTGTTCTTTGGAACTTTTCTTACAAACCTCAATCAGATGGAAGAAAATAGCGTATCTCACTGTTAAATGTGGACAGATTAGAGACTGAATTGCAATGAAATCAGGACCTGAAATTATGCAACATACCAGACTGTGACCACGTTACACATTAACTCAGTTTAATCTTTAGGCTTAGATTATAACGACTAAGATAAAAGCATTAGGGAGGCTTTATTGCTATATGATAATCATCATCTTTTTTTTCAGAATACCCAGCAACTGCCGGAGATCCCCGTTAGGCCGTGAGACATCATCAGTGAATGTGCCTTGTGCACAGTTCTAGAGCAGAATATGCTGTTTGCATCTTTTCTAGCATAAATCTATCTGGATATATTTGCATTGTCTTCGACAGATTCTGGGAAGTCAGGGAGCAGACACAGGAAATCAGATACGTGTGAAAAAAGGCAGCACCACGGGCACAGAACAAACTTGATTACCTTGTAGAAGAGCATGACGACCTGTCGCAATTTGAGCTTGTGGAAAACGCAGACGTCGTACAGCGCAGACACAGCCAGGACTGTGACTCCCAGCTCCTTCCACAGCATGCTGCAGGCAGCGCAGGCCAGGCTGCACACGAACCACGCCATGAGCCGCCAGGACCCAGCATGGCCCCGCAGTGTGCAGTGATGTATGTAACAGAGCAGGGACAGCAAAAAGAACAGTGCGGCACCTTCATCAGCCCGACCCACGACGCCCGCCACTGCCTCAGTGTGGATGGGGTGAGAAGCAAAGAGGAGGCCGGCGAGGAGGCTCCACGGGCCTCCTCCAAGCAGCAGGCGTGCCAGCGAGGTAAACAGGGCTGTCACAGCTCCATGGAAGGCCACATTAACCATGTGGTAACTCCAAGGCTCCAGCCCACCCACGGCGTAGTTGAGGCGGAAGGAGAAGGTGCAGAGAGGCCGGTAAGACTTATGACTGCCACTGTGCGTGAGTAAAGTGCCCCAGAAGTCATCGTAGAAGATGTTTGTCCAGGGAGTTTCTGGAAGCAGATCCTGATTGGTCTTGATTGCACGGCTGCAGAGAGAAAAGAAAAGGTTAGAAAAGCATTTCTGGGTACGAAAAAAAACCACGGCATGTAGTCGATGGATGGCTAAAATGTACATGTAATACAGTAGTGACATTTCTGTCAATTCAATCAAGGCCACTGCTTCTTCGTCTAACCACATTACTTATCTGCCACATTCAATAAAAGTGCAATGTCTGAACATATCGGTTATGATATACTTGTATTGGCAACGTGCTGATGATTTTCTCACGAGGACGCACAGCTATACTTTAACAGTAGGGGTTTAGCAGAAAGTATATGTGTGAGACAGAGTGTGAGCTTCAAAGTCCAAGCAGCTTTGCCACTCAGGAATTAGGTAAGGGCGACACACCCTTGACCACAAACAAAACAGGAACCAAAGTATTGGAACGTCATGTTGGCAACATTTGAGACGGGGTGAAAATCAACAAGGCGTTCGAGTGGAGCAGAGGTATAAAGTTCACTTTATCCATTCAAGAACAGTTGTGAACACACATGAGCGTTCAGCTTCTGTAAGCACACGTGGCTGCTAATTAAGAGGCCAGTTTGACTTCCCTTCTGTCAGACATGCACCCGTGTGACCTAATGCAATGCGGCTGCATTAGTTGCAAGCTGTGTGTATGTCATCGGCTGAGGAGAAGGCCAACCGGGGGTCAAAAAGGGGACAAGTAAAGCACATGCTACAAGGCATCGGACATAGTGAAAGACCTCTGCTGCTTTCACTGGGAGATGGCGGCGCTGATAATTCAAGGCAAACAAAGCCAACCCCTGTAGAGGGAAGATGGTTGGCAATAGCAGAACAGAGGTGCTCCAGGTCGTAAGTGTGTCCTCAACAGCAGTCACAATTTGGACAATGAATTGGACTGTAAAAACACAAGGCACAAGGTAAGTACTAAATGCTTCATTAGTCTTATATATATGCTCTAACTTATGAATAAAACTGATGTAAAAGTGAGAAAAAAACAAGAATGAACTCAAAAACTGTTGACTCAAGAGTAATGAACTGCTTCCTCAGCCATTCCCTTTTTAAGCATAACACTTTATTTTGGCAAAAGCCCGTTGAACAACTGCCACCTCTAATACCAAAAAGCTCACGGGGAGTTATGGTGTGTTGCAGCAGAAGCTGTGGCATTCATCATATTACAGAATCATCTGACTCTCTCAGAGAGGGGTGAGTAGAGCTAGAACTCCTCCTATGATGGATCTGAGAGAAATAAACAGCACCTCGCCTCAGAAGGTCAAAAGGGGGCATAGAAATAAACAGCTGGGGTGGAATAGAAAAGCCTCACATGTCAGCACACAGATGATCAGGTTTCTATCCTCTCTAGTGAGATTGGCAAGGTCTCAAGGACTTAAGAACTGGTAGCCCAAGCCTCCACTTCATGACTGATATGCCAGTTTATTTGAGATCTTCATGCGACCGCAAAATGCCCACATAAGACGCATTATAGTTCATCAACATCTCAAAGCTGTTTTGGAGACAAGTGCACTGTTTTTCCATCGTACGCCACAAGGGAGTCAGTGAGTCCAAACACATTATATATTGCCTTAAAACCACTTTTGGCAACAAAGCACGGACTAAAGCCAGTTCCAGTCAAAAGCCCACTGCATTTACAGCTTTGGCTTTGTGAGACGCTGTACATGAGGATGTGTGTCACACAAAAGATCTGTTGAATGTGATGTTGAATAAATTTTACAGCATAGTGTTGAAAATAAGCACATTTTCTGACTGATTTTCATGTTATTTCACTAGTCGCCATTAATCCAGAATAAAAATTTGGCAAATGTCTTTCCATTGAATGACCAATACTGATATTTAATACTGACACAAATGTAGAAAAGAAGTAAATACAAAACATCATAGCTATTCCCAAAATGCTCAGATAAAATGAATTATATTTCAATACTATTTTGGAGACAAGTGCACTGTTTTTCCATTGCATGCCACGAGGGAGTCAGTGAAGCCTGATGCATTATATATTGCGTTAAAACCACACCAGGTTTTTCTGGCAGCAAAGCATGTGTGTGTGTGTACCAGTGCCAGTCAAAAGACCCCTGTGTTTATGGCCTTGGTGTCCTGAGTCGCTGTACTCTCGGATTGTTTCGTTCTTATATGTCACAGAGACTGTCGGCATCTAACACACTGATGTTGACAGGCAGAGATTAGAGAAGCACAGAGAGAGAGAGAGAGAGAGAGAAGGGGGTGTAACCTCTTAACCCGCTCATGTGTGAACTAACCAGAGCAGAAGATGGAGATACACCCACAGCTGAATGAATGCATTCCCACTGGTCAAAAATCCATTCAACCCAGGATTTTCTTTTTCTTCACCAGTGGGAATGTGTTTAATTGGTCTGCATTAACTGGAATATAGGTGAACATACTACTTTCCATTTTGTCTGCATAATTTCTGGCAGCCATGTGTTAGGGTTAGCAGTAGGGTAAGAGTTAGGGCTTGTATTTCAATTGGATAAATGTGATGAAGTAAAAGACACAAATTGTACCATCGCAGATTCAGGGGTGAAGAATCCAGGCTATATGTATTAATTTTAGTCGGAAAGAAAATGTATAATCAGCCATAAACTCACAATGATCACATTAGTCACGATGAGTCTTCACACTCTATCGCAAGACCTTAGTCCTCTGAATTTCTTAATCATTATCAGTCTTTACTTCTCCACCAGCTGCAAGAGGCCAGTAGGAGTGAAAGATTGAGTTTCTGTGGCTGACCAGACCCTTTTCTAAGTAGAGCTGGCAGCAAGGAGGACCTTTCCAAGCTGGGAGCACATTCCACCCCTGACCGCCATCCTGCACACTGACTCCCAAAGGAACACAGGGATCATGTCACTGCTAACAACAGCAGCCCCTGAAAACTTTTTTTTTTTCGACTTCCCATTACTGTTTCATGATCACCTACTTCTTGCTGTCAGGTTGAATTTCTCCACAGCTTCTCTGGATCACAATCACATGCCTCACTGTTTCCTTGTCATAATATGGACAGAAAATGTATTTTTTTTTGTATGAAAAATCTAAATTATTTAAGTACAGACTTGTTTATGCAGTGAAAATGCAGCATCTGGCAAATATATATATTTTTCCATATTCTAATAATTTACACAGAGCCACTATGTACAGTGTGGTTATGGTGAACGCAGAGAAAATAAGAAAAACAGATTTTTTTGGAAAATTGTGAAATTAATTCACCAAAATTAAACATGTGATCCTGATACAAAAGCGAAAAACAAAGGCCTGACATTGTATTTTTCCAAATAATTTCAACACATCCGAGAGAGGGAACACAAAAAACTCTGATCACCAGGTATTTTATCTCTTCTCAGTTTGTCATAACACTGTCAACACAACTATGAGAACAGTTGATATATTTGTTTAATTTTTAAACCAGGATGGGATAAAGAGTAGTGCACTGAAGAAAGAAAAAAATCCTTCATGAGCATGATCCTCTAGCCTACTTGACTGTGCTCAAAAGCATTTCCATGAAAAATGTTCTTGCTATCTCCTTATCTCCTTAGCTGAGAAATAATCATGCGAGAGTTAACCTCTTTACCCCTGGAACAGTTTCATGTATACTGTGCACGCATAAGCAGGACGGAGAAAAATTGCCTTGTCCAGTGACTGCAGGATCCCTGTAAACAGACTGGATCTAAAACTGAGAAGCGATTGGCTCTGTGTGGCCGTCACGCACATAAGAGATGAGACTCATGTTTAAGATGAGATTGAAAGTCAAGGACATGTCATCGGGTTGTTTTTTTTTTCCTTCCCCCTTACATCTACCCAATGAATATGAAATGAAGCAGTTGGTGAAATGGAAACCATTGTGACCAAACAAGATTTCTCCAGCATTTAAAAGAAAATGTGATGAAACCAAGCACACCGTCCTCACCAAAGGGTGAGGTTGGGCATCTCTCTCAACAAGAGAACAATATTTGTTTTAAGGTAAAGGGATTCTTTACACAGCTGAAACATGGGTGTACATTGATGTTCAGTCATGATGTAAACAAAAACTACGAAGAGAAACATCAACAAAAATGTAAATTATTACCAGAAACCATCTGAGCACAAGAATTCCTGTTGGATGATACCAGTATTTATATCCATTTCCCCTGGAAACAGAGCTCAAGACTTTATAGACAAGACTAAATCTGTTTGTAAATCGTATGTAATATTCACACTGATTCCACAGCGGGTGACAAAGGAACAGGCGAAGCACTGCACTTTCAGTGTACTGAAGCACTGTAGAGGAAATCTGCTCCTTAAAATACAAAGCATATAAAGATTTCCATTTGTGAGAGCATGTGAAACTAAAGGGAGTCTGGAGAAAGTGATCAAAGGTCTGCCAACTACATGTCATCACCCAGCTTTAATATCTGAAAGAAGCACAGTGGTATTTATAGCCTGCCCACTGGGACACTGGGGTAGCCCACTCAGTGTTTCCGGCACGCTTTTGTCTAATGTTTCTTCCCATGGGCATGCTAGCACGTCATTAATTGCATGTCATTCCATTGCAGTAATGGTACCTTTATTAATGGTCTTTTTTCTATTGTTAAAATATATGCTCTATTTATTTTGAATTTAGAGTCTCACGTCACAAAGACAATACAATAAAGACCACGTCTTAAAACCATACTTTTAAGAGGCCATTAAGGAACATATTATAGTCTTCGTGCTCCTTCTTGATAAATAAATGATGTTCTATTATGTACCTTTAGATTACTGCGATTAATGTATTCAGTGCAGCAGAAAAGCGATCAAACTCTCAGGAAGCTCATTTGAATAAACAAATTATTAATGCAAAAGGTGATGTTAATGAAAAGCAAAGACATGAAGATTTTGCCAAAAGAGGCAGAAGGAGAGAGAAGTGGAAACGTCTATTTTGCTGCATTGTTACAAAGCATGGGGTTATAGATGGGACCTGCCAGCCATTGGCAGTGCTGCCAAACAAGATAAAATGTAATCAAGCGTTAACGTTTGAAGACCAGCTCAGCCAGCGAGAGAGAGAGAGAGAGAGAGAGAGAGAGAGAGAGAGAGAGAGAGAGAGAGAGAGAGAGAGAGAGAGAGAGAGAGAGAGAGAGAGAGAGAGGCTCCTGTTCAACACGAGGGAAAACGGTCCAAATTCTTTTATTTAGAAACTTCTGTTACTGTATCTTAAGGATAAGATGTAATTAACTGTCATGGGGTGTTTTGATATTTTAGCTTTAACTTTGAAAGGAGAACAAACTGAGAAAAACAGTTGCGGTGTAGCTCTCTGTAGCCAACACCACAGCGGAGGCCACCATAAAATGCCTATTGTCAAGAATGAATGGCTGCTTTCTTTCATTTGACATATGCGATTAGTAAGCCTATAGTAAAAGCTCTTAATAAAAGAAAACAGCCTCAGGGAGTGCTGGAGAGAATGTTGAATGATTTCTTTTTTAAACCACAAGACTGAATGAGTTGGAATTTTTTCTTAATTTGGCAAAACAAAAGCTATTTTATTTCATTATTCAAACTCCCTGTTCTGCACACGTCAATGAGTGTTTTGAAAGAGAAAGTCAAACCTTTGTTTTCTTTTTATTTTGACAGATTTGCCAGAGATTCTAAGAGCGCGTCATAAAGAGGGGGTTACGATACTTTCACTGACCGTGGACAGCTGCCTCCCCTCCATCATGATAATTAGCAAAAGGCAGGAGAGTCAGGATGGATGAGATACTGGTGATGGTGGTAAAGGTCAGGGACAACAGTAATTAGGGCTGAATCTGGGCTAAATTTCCCCTGTGTTGCTCAAGTTAATTCTGACCTTCATTACTACTTTCCAGTGAGCTCATGCTCCCAATACCTGTTTCATATACATTGGTTTCAGCCTTACTTTCTTCATTTTCATTAGGCCACTTCCAGGTAACAATTTCTATTCTTATTTTGTAAAACTTTTACAAAGTTACTACTTATTGATATGATCATGTTACGTACTCTGCTTAAGCGTAAGTGGTGTATGAAAAATGTCAGCTTGTGTGTTGTGCAGTTAAAATGCACAAAAAAGGGATCTCACTAGAAGGATTCAATGTTTTTACCGTAGTGCAACATGCAACACTGCGTTTGATTAACCCGACAGCATTCCCTAGCTGAGTGGAATAGGTCTCCCCCTTCAGGGGAGGGTATTTGCATTTGCTCCACTGGCACAATAATACACACTCACTCCATTTCATGGCACGGTAAACAAGCAAACACAGAGACACTGAGACACTGAGTCTGAAGAAGGGCAAGCGCATCCACCTCTATGGAGTGTTTTAGCTCGGTGAATACTCATGCCTGCTGCCTAGCATCCCTGATCAGCCCTTTGTTTAGACTGAGACAGGCACAGTAAGACGTGGCCTGAATACTGATCACCAGAGCTAACCAGCAAAGGGACCAACCAGTGAGCCACACTTCTACCCAGCCAACCACCCTGACAAAGCAGGAATCCTGGCAGCCCGTCGTTGAATCCCATGATGTGGATTTGCCTGGGGCTCTGATGGGACCTGTCCAACACTTTACTGTCCAGCAAAAGGCCTGAGGGCCACTGCCCTGTTTGATTTAGCTGCCTTGACATCTCTCTGTAACTTTCTAAATCCTTTTCAGTCCAACACTTAACATCAACACACACTTGCAAGCATTATAATTCCAAAATGTAAAATACCAATTTCTAATTTGCCTCATTAATAGCTGCTGTTGCTGCTCTTCAGTGTAAATCCACCATCGCTGTCTATCACCACCTATGATAAATAAATCATGTTAATGTCAAAGTCATATTTTCAGTTAAAGTGTGAAGTTATGTGAAGTTTATAGTCAGTTCCAGGTGTAAAAGCCAATTACAGGAGCTGCCTGTGCAGAGAGCAGAGTGGGCTGATATAGTAAACTACACTGTGATTATTGTATCAATAAATCTGTCAGCATGTGCAGGTCTGTGGCCGGACGGAAGAGAGCTGCCGGGTCACGCAATCCCCTTTCTCTCTCTCTCTCTCTCTCTCTCTCTCTCTCTCTCTCTCTCTCTCTCTCTCTCTCTCTCTCTCTCTCTCTCTCTCTCTCTCTCTCTCTCTCTCTCTCTCTCTCTCTCTCACAAAGATCAACTACTTTTTAGTAACCAACTCGATCTTTCTCTATCAACAGAAAAAGCCACTTTGAGCAGTCAAGTCTTCAACAGTTCAGATGGTTTTCAAAAGAACTTGAGGTTTTCTCTGCTTCCATACCATGATGCACAAGTACCTGTTGTATTACTCAATACAAATGATGTTATTAACCTGCTAACAAGCTCAAATTAGCAATGCTTAAGTTTAACCAGTATAATGTTTACCGAAGACTTGTGTCCACAAGTTTACCCTGATGTAAATGTCTTCTTCTACCCATGTCTTCAAAGCGATGCACAGACCATGTGTAGCCTAAAAACTCAACAACAGAAGATTTGCACATGCTCAAATCAGGACAATACGTTGGACTAATATGGGATTAGCCCATTAGTCCAACCCATTTGTTGATTGCCAGACCGAGAGGCTGATGGAAATGTTGGCACGAGATAAAGAATCATGGGGTCTCTACAGGTATTAAAAGACACCTCATCCTCAGACTGTTATCAGATTTTATGGCTATCCATTTATACTGAGCCATACAAAGTGCTACAGGAAGTCAGAAGTCAGTATTGCTTTACTCAAAATAGCAACATAATGGTCAACAAATTAAGAGAAATTCAATTTGTGTCAGCTAGACTTTTGGGCCAATTTATAATGCAAACTGATAAGAGGCTTCACTCAATAAAGTCACAGCAGAACAAAAAATAAGAACAAAGTCCTTGTTCTGAAACTAGTTCTACCTTCAAGTTTCTGCTCAGCTTGAACCATGTCTAATGCTGCAGTAGTCACCGAGACTCAGCTTGGACGAGGCCATTCCACAACACTCGTCTTCACAACAGGAGGGCTTTTGTCATGCACTGACCTTTTTGGCCATGTGGTAATAAATTAGTTGGATTTGTTCCTCCTCTTGTGTTTAGAGTGCTTCTCTTTCACATGAAGAGGGAAATTAGTGCAGGGGAGACTTTTCTTCCAGGGCTTGTGGTCCTGTTCTGTGCCAAACCAGTACAGCCTGACCGACAACTGGGCTGTTCACGTGATCTGGTTGGGCTTGGGGGATTTTGACCCATGAAGAGGTTCAGTAAGGTCAGACAGATGGGCCGAGCAGTGCAGGATGGAAACCCCACATAGAAGCAAGAGCTAAGTATAGATCTCCT
Organism: Microchirus variegatus; assembly: GCF_963457635.1. NCBI lineage: Eukaryota > Metazoa > Chordata > Actinopteri > Pleuronectiformes > Soleidae > Microchirus > Microchirus variegatus. The sequence goes on along the minus strand of NC_139809.1, from coordinate 667,664 downwards.
GTCTAGCACTTTGCCATCCTTCTTCTCAAACCTTTTTGCATGGAGGGGCTTTATGAGCCAGGGCAGCCTTGAAGGATGAGCCTGAATCATGGCACATCACCGAAGAGGCCTCTGTTCACTGATGTTTATTGCATGAGGGCTTAAGTGCAGCAAGAGCCTTTGAGAGTGCCAGTGGAGCAGAAAGGAGAAGACATCTTTAGTGCCGACCATCTTATATGTTCAGCATTTGAAACAGCTGTGCCATATCCCAGTCATCCATATAGGTCCTCTGTTTAAGTATAGAGAGGTTGCTTTGAGTGCAAGAAGATGCAGAAAGCTCATCATCCTGCAAGCGCTGTGATTAGTGGTTATGTTTTTGAAGCCATGCGCAATCAATCAAATGCAAATATGAAAACAAACCAATCAGCTTAAAGCCCTAACAATGCAAGGGGAAGCATGCTGCTGGGAACTGGGAGACAATAAAACAACTAATAATTTTTCACTTTGCACGGATCATTAGTTGTGTTGCCATTACAGTTTTTTTCCCGCAAAATAAAAGTGTTATTTTTTAAATTTCGACAAATTACAATTGCTACTTGCAGTTGTTTCCACTGAAGGGTGTTTTACTTATGAGCCTTAACTCTACTTTGAGGAAGATGGCCGAAAGCGTTTCGTGTTTCGCTGACATTTTGTAGGATCTCTCTGCTCACCACAAAACATCAACATGAAAACAGCATGAAAACTGACACACATACGCAACAAATCATCACATTAATGAATGGCAGTGGTCATGAATGCAGCTCCCAGTGAACTCATTAGAAACTGTCACAACAGGCAAGTCCTCACACTGTTCTAAAGCCTGTCTTTTTCAGACTCTCCTATTTGGGCTCCACTTCCAGGCCGTAATTGAAGGCACATGTAACCTATTCACTCAGATCGGGAGCCCACCTCAGTAGCTGTGTGTGTGTGTGTGTGTGTCAAAGTTAATGTGGACGGGCGGTCTGAATAACAGTACTTGAAAGTCACAGGATCTCCACGAACAGATTAGAATAAGGCAGCTCTGATAGCTGATATTGTCGCCTCATTAACTTTAGCTTGCTCTTAGATAGTCAGGGCCAGATACAGTGAGAGGAAATCAGGTTAAGGTGCAATGGCAATCTGTTATTTATTTCCACTTTAATTGGACACGGGACAGTAGGCTTAAGGGGGTTGACGTTTTTAAGCTGCAAAAAGTGATGAAGGACAAGCTGTCGTGGGGTATAATACAAACAGTCTATAGATGTGCTACTGAAAGCGTGAGAAACTGAGAAGAAACCATCTAAAAGTGAAGGGATAAAGAAAGAAAACACACGTTCCCTCTCCATGGCCTGTAGACCTACGTCAATGCAACGGGTGCCTAAATATCTCCAATGTAGCCTGACATTGCGTGAGACTGCACAAACTTTTTCACCCATAAACATGTCGGGGAGGCACCCAAATAGCCTCTTACGTGTTTTTTAAAGGCTTTGTCTTTCACATGGTGTCAATTTGCATTTTTGCAAAGGAGCTCATTTACACATTTAGAATTTTACAGCCACCAAATCACACAAACCACACGGCCTCTTTCACCAGCCCCTGTGCTTTTTACAGACTTTTGTCTGTGTAGAATGTAGAGTAGACTCCCTCAAATATATACATTAAAACAACTAAGCAAACCCTTGCATTTATATTATATTGCATTCCAGTCAAATGCATGACTGTTTCACCAAACACCTATGAGGTAAGATCCATATAACATCACTATTACTTCAAAGATATTTAGATATTGCCTGAGCCCAGCTATTTTCACAGCAGAAGTTTAGGTTAATACATTAACTCCAGTAATGAGAAAAAAGTAACATCATTATCTATATTTTTGATAATAATTATGTCAGATTGTGTGATGGGCTACTAGGGTGCATAATCGGAACAGGTTTTCATAGTACGAGCTATCCAAAAGACAGATATCCAAAAGACAGTTTTGTTGTCAACTCGAAACAAAACTCTTCTCCTCAGCTAATGTCTTTCTCTGAGTCAACAAGTTTCACAGTCAATTTTTTTCCCAATTCCCATTGTTGAGCTTTGCTGACTTCCAAACAATAATACAGCATAAAACTGCACCAGTCAGCACATTTACAACAATTGTCAGTGTCAGTGATCAACATTCACACATTGCCACATTCAATGAAATTGAAGAACAAGAAATAAAATTAAAAAACATTATTGCACAATCGTTTAATTAGTAAGTGAATGACACCACTCAGATGATTCAGTTGTTGTGGAGGCTAATTACTGCTGGAATAAACTGAACAGAATCAATTGGGTAAAGTGAGCGGTAATCAATGTGTTTGGCCAAGTCTCTCCTACTAAGAGCCAGTATCACACAAAAGCAATCAATGGTGTTTCAGCCACGAAGTCTGGGCTGATGGTTAAACAGACAGCTGCTTTTTCCGTGTTTTCATACCTGGTTAATGAAGATTGTCAGAGCCATGTGACTCCATAGGGAGGGTGGATTGATTTCAATATATCCGAGGCTTGTGTGGAATTTGAGAAATTTACCATGAAAACCTGAGCAACCACATTTATTTGCATTAAATGAAGTCTGCAAAGAAATTTCTACAAATGTGGGAGTAACAGCAGCACATTGGCGTCAGATGTTTTAGAGCTTATTTTGGACGCGGGGTTATATAGGTTTAGAATGAGTGAAATCAGATGTTACAGAGTTAGGGGCAATAATTTGATGGTGAGCAAAGCGGGTTGACATTATACATGGGTCAGATTGATATTTTGAACTCTTGGGGTTTTTTTGAACCCAGCAATGCCTTAAACTTTTAATTAGACTTCGTAAAACATATGCCAAACACTACAGGCAGCATAGTGACCTCAGTGGAGGGGAAAAAAAGCTTTTGCTGAGGCTACCCCTATGGTAGCCATTCCCCTTTGATGATTCCACATACTGTATTTGTGGTTAGCAGCAGATCAACAAAGGGCCGTGTGGTGCAGAGGACCACAACACTGATAACTGCTTGTTATGCTTCACTTTGCAAGGAGCACCAACAAATCAATGTGACACTGGAGAAAACCGTTGAATATTTTTACAAGGTAGATTTCCATCCAAACTTCAGTTAGAATACACTATCCAAAGAAGGATGGTTTTTTTTTTAATAAATTGTCATCATTCACCATATATGTGCCTCATATTAATAAAGAGTCAGGGTGGTACCATCGCTACAGGCTTTGACAGAAGTTTTCTAAATTAGCAGGGTCTCCAATCTAATGAAAGAAAGAAGAAAGAGATATCCCTGACGTGTGCGTCAAACATCAAAAAGCTGCTTCTACAGATAATAAAGAAAAAAGGGGAAACTTAATAAACCTTGGGATATAAAGATTTATGGTTGCTAAGTCAGACATGTTAGTGGATTTGGAGACACAGACATATATTACGTTTTTAATCTAGTATCCAGACCTCTGACGCCTTTTTTGCGGCTCCTTAATTTAATCAAGTATGATAAATACGGCTACAAAAAGAAAAATACTTGGACAGAAGGGATTGTTGTTTTTAATTGTCTACAATTGATTTGGATTAAATGATTAATAATAAGAAAATATGTCACCTAAACATTCATGCCTGATACCAAAAGTAGCATGGAAATTCAAATCCTGATCCTAATGTGAATTCATCCACAGTATCAGCTCACTTGAACAAACTGCCAAAAAACCTAATTTTCTCTCATTTACTTAGGCACATTAAATCTGTTAGAAAGACTTGCATTCATTGCATTTCTGAGATACTTGTTGGTCACATATTGTAGGTGGACTGAACAAAGACGAGGGAGTAGGCGCTGAGGCACAGTTCCCCCTGATAGGAGGACAAAGGGGGCCAGCGAAGCCCGGGATAAGTGAAAGGGCCCTGACAAAAGCCTGAGAAGAAGAGTGTTTTTTGGGGTTGCTCGGTGGGACGGAGGAGGCAGAACCGAGGCCTGTGCCTACGCACCATGGCCCAAGTCTTGGTGAGCCACTGAAGCACAACCATGTGTGGTCCATTATCACACTCAGCAAGCAGCAACCACCACGCCTCCCACTATGGGAAGACGGATGCCCCCTTGCTGATTGCCCCAAAACCTGGTAAGAAAGGCACAAGAAACAAAGGCACTCGCCCCCTTTGGAGGGGGGGCATTTAAAAAGGTCACAGGAGCATGACTGTATAGGGTTTACTCTTCTCCTGGAGAGGACAATGGAGCTGACAGGTGCTGGGGGAAGACACACAAGAGGACAGAGGCAGAGAAAAGACATGGATAGATTTGACTGTGGAGGAGGATAGCATGCATGCAGAAAGGACTCCTCTAAGAAGCTAATAGCTTCCTGAGGGGAGAACAACAAGTATTTATGTTCTACATTTTGAGTTGGCTTGTTTATTGATGGGGCAAACAAAAGAACCCTGCGTGGTAAACATGGAGATGTTGAACTGGTAAACTGCTAGACAGAAATGTCAGCAGAACTGTTGATCATTTGTGTTTACCCATTTACAATGATGCCAGCCACACAACAAGCCTCAAAGTCATTTTACAAACATGTCAATATTTCCAGCCCCATGCACTCAAGCAGAAGCACTTGTCATAACACGAGAACAAAGCTGTGACTCATCCTTGCATTTGCGCATTCGTCTTCATCCACTCCGACTGTGAACGCTGCAGCCCTGGGCGGCAGGAAACAGATGGAGTCATGTCCTTCATCAGATCAAAAATAAAAACAAGGAGGCAGCTCAGGCCCTTCAGCGCTTTGTCTGTGTCAGCTGCACCGTTTCCAGGTCAGTCACGTACGAAGGGGCAGGGAGCAACAGGAACTCTTCTAAGGACACGTTTCTTTAAGGAATTATGGTCACCGGTGGAGCAGAGCAGCTGACCTGCCAAGGATTAGAGATCAGAGAAGAACGGAAAGAAGGAGGGAGCATTTACGTCATTCACCATCCTCTTCCATCCCTTGTCAGCGATCAGGTCTCTTACACAAGACACTTTCAAGCTGCTTTATCCACTGCTGCTAACAGCAGATGAGACGGGGGTCAAAGAGTTGCAGGCTGGTGATGCTGCTCATTAGTGGCTCATATCTCACACGTGTCATTACATATGTCAGTGCTGAGCATGTATATCACATAAACACTCTTCAAATAGTGCTCGGCTACTTGTTACAGTCTGTGATAAATACTGGGTTGGCCTGAGAGTGTTTGAGAGGCTTAACGGTTCCCCTGTTTCCATGCAACACGCTGTGTTTGAAAAGATAAGGTTAAACAAAAACGGGAATGCTGAGAATGTGTTTTGCTCTTAAACAAGAGTGAGGACAGTTGATGTTGTAAAATAAAACGGTTAATATTACACAGCTGTAGGAACTACTTCATTTTAAATGGAGGATAATCCCTTGGTAGCAAAGTGATAAAATGAAAAAAAAAAAAATCAGTTGCACCGTAGAGTCACACCATGAGTAACAAAATCAACAAGTCACCAGAGGCCAATCCATTTCTCATAGTCAGCCGAGAGAAGCTTACTACGCCTGAACCTTTCAGCATCAGCCAAGAACATTTGTTTCAATGTAATATTAAAAGATTCTGACTGCAGTTTGCCATTAGGTTTATTGGGGGAAACCTAATTATTTTTTATAGTACCTGCTTTCAGGAGGCAAGTGCAGGTCATCCTCTCATCCCTTGATGGCTGAAGCTAGAGGAATGATTGCATTTTTTGTAAGTAAGTACGTGATGTTCACATGTTTTATTTTGAACTTGCTCAGAGGATTAGCATATGTTATCATGTACTGTTTAAGATAATTACCATACTAATCCCTGTTTTGTTTGTGCAACTTGTCTTGCTCTCACATGCTGGCAGTGCGGCTTTTTCTGTTTTCCAAATACCGAGTCAGAGCTGTGTTGTGTCAGTTAAACCACATTAAAACAGCTACAACCTTTCTGATGGTTTGGGTAGGAAATTTACAACAGACAAAAAGCATAGTTTCCGATAAATGAAAGCATATCAGCTAACTTCAGAAACTGAACTTTTATGGACCCAAGAATGCACCGACTTCACAAAACATCATGACAATAAATAAAACAAGGCTGAAAAATGCTAAGTGTAAGAGAAGAGAGCTGAGCAGTCAATCTGTTGTATAGGGATTTAAGTTGAGTTCAGTTGAGAGACATCATGTCATAGAATCGTCAGTTTCTGAGGTTTACTTGCAGGCGTAGTTTGGAAAAGGTAAACTCTATAATGTAGTCAGTGTATGTCCCATATCCTCGCAGATGGTTCATGATGTTCCACCCTCGAAAGCAAAAAACCCCTCATCTGGCTCACATTGTGAACTCTCTGTGAAAGCAGAGGTGGTGAGAGCTGGTGAGAACATCATTAGAACATCTGGGAAAGGAAATATCACTATGACAGTTTAGTGGCTTTGTCTGTTAAACCATGTGGTCAACTGGATAAATGCTCCTGCTGCGTCGGGGCCGGTTTATTTGGAGCCAGGAAAGCACAGAGATGATTTTGGTTAACAGACAAGGGGCAGTAAACAGTCATTGTGCAACATCGCTATGGGTGTGACCACCCAAGCCCAGCATCTGTGCTCTCGTCTGGATATGAGTTGAACACCATGCAACACAAAACTTAGGGTGAATTCCAATTCCTTGTTTAACCCTCAATCTTAATCCTCAATCTCAAAAATGTGCTCCCTCTAGTGCAAGTTCTGTCCTGATTCTCAGAAAAATTAAGTTGAGGGTCAAGTTTAAGGGCTGTATCACCCTCAATATTTAGATTTGCCGAGACCACCCTTGGGAACAAGGGCTACCCAGAATGCATTGCGTGTTTTCACATAAGAAAGATGGCGTTGAAAGCAGCGAAGCGAGTGCGATACAAATGAAGTATTTTCTTTGTTAATAGAGATATAAAAATGATCTTAGTTTAGGCCCATATTATGGATTACTGACGTCATTATTGCGTAATATTTATTTTTATTTTACGATCTTTTGTCAATAGTCGGCCGGTGCGGACAAGCGATCATTTGCTATGGTTTACTTTTCAATAAGTCGTGGTGTGTGGTAACTGTCAGCTGAATATTTGTATGAGTATCATCTTATAACTAACTGACAACCTAATAACTTGACTGACAAACGGATCAGAATAAATAATCCTGACGTAAATGTCTTCTTCTTCTTCTTCTTTTTTGGAGTTGACAGACTGGACGCAGCTTTCTCGTTATTCTGCCCCCTACAGTCTGAAGACGTATCTGCATTTAAGGGGTGTCCCATTTCTAAGTGACAAAATAACCCTCAGCACTTGGTTTTGAGGCCAGTTAAGATTAAGGGTTGAGCTTGAGGGTTAAGATAGGAATTGGAATTGTCCCTTTGTCTCATGTTCTTCCTGTGGTGAAGAATCAAAACTATTCTCCGTATAAGATAAATAGCACCCAAAAAGAATATCACATAATCTTTCATCATCAGGTCATATATGGAGGGACACTATCATTGTAGAGGTTGCACAAACAACATGTTCAATAATTTCAAAATGTCTGGAGACATACGAGTAGAAACAATAACGTATCCACTGCCAAGAAGCTTTATCGGTTTCCATCCACTCCAGCTTGCTAACATTTACTGCAGAAAATCACATGGTTTATTTCTCTCTGGACAGTTTAAATTAGCCTGGGATTTGCTGTATCGCACCGTGGAGACAAACAATTTAAAGAAGGGAGGCAGAGCCAACTATGGCCAAATGCTCCACATATGATTTGTCTGGCGACGACAGATCGAGAAGTTCATCCATGTTCGGTCGCCCTTCACTCACCATCACTTCACTCCCACCTCAGCAGCAGATAACACAGATGATCAAAGATGTTTGAGATGAGCGAGCCTGAAATAACCATCCCGACTGTGCTTTCACTTCGACCAAACTGTCATTTCTGGTACGTGCTACTGAGTAGAACTTGCTGGCAAGACCTTTGCAAATGTATATTTTTCATATAGCAACACCCCCAGATATCTATCATGCACAGCCCTCAGGTCTATGTAGAATATTAATAAATCAAGACCAAAACCATCCGGAGTGCTGCTTTTGGATGTTTCCTACACACTGGGGAGTAATTTGTTATTGCAGGTGGCCTCTTACAAGCCTAGTGTTCCTTCTCATGTATCCCAAATAAAGAAAACAAAGCTTCTCACACTGGAACTCAAGTGTTTTCTGTCTTTGCTCCGCACATTAGATGCACAGTACAGAAATAGCTGCTTTGGATGACAAAAGTAACGCAAACACAATAGCTAAAGTGCTTTTGCTCCCTCAGATTAAGTTAATGCTCGGGCTTGTAAAGCAATCACCGTGCATATAAATTCACAGAAGTAGATTAGTCTATTTCTTTCATAATCCCTTTGTTGCCTGGAGGAAAGGATTTGTGGGTCAAGCTTGAGTGTGGTGGGGGGATGGGGGGTGTTCACCTACAGCAGAACGGAGCGAGAAGCTGCGATGCTTCGAGCAGACAACGCCTCCATGCCTTGCTCCCCCCACCGCTCCTTCCTCAGACACAGACCCAGACACACACTCACACACACACACACATCCACACATACATCCTCCCTCAGACGGAGCAGGAACAAACTGTAATGGCACAATGACCTACAATCCACAGCCTCGAAAGCATTATTCACAAGCTTTCACATCAGATTCCATTAAAAGTCGGCTGCAGCAGCAGCAGCAATTGTGAGAAAAGAGACTGGGGGGTGGGGGGGACATGTACAACCAAAATATCCTAAAGCCTTGTATTCTAACACAACACTTAATGAGCTTGCCTCAAAACAATAGACGTGTGACGGTCACGCTGAGCGCCTCTGCTTTGTTTCCGACATACAGTATGTTTGACCAGCACAAGGATTAAATGCAGCTGTAAAAATTAATTCATAAATGAAAAAGTCCATGAGGTTTTACACACAAAAAAAACATGAGCCGAAAAAAATAAATGAGCACTTGTGTAAATCTCATTCAATTTCATTTACAAATCTCATTTTTTTCCCTGCCTGACTAATTAGCATAACATGAGATGAGATCACATTAAGTAATTAACCTAACTAAACCTAATTAAAACTTTGTGATAAGCAAATTGCTGTAAAAAGAAAACTACAGTTCCATACGACGCAGATAAAACAGCAGACTGAAAACTGGTGCGTTGAGAGTTATTCATCATGCTGCAGACATTTACCAAAGCATTTGGGAGGAGGCCAAAAACCTCCTTTTATGTTTCTCTTCTCTTTGTAAGATTTCTAACAGAACCTAGTGTACAGTCTGAGAATTCAGCAAAGAGAAGAAAATAAACTGTTTCATCTGTGTTACATGGCGGATTCTTTTTAATCAGTCTTTCAGTCACATACTGACAGAATATATTTAATTTAAACTTTTTTTTTTTTTTTTTTAAATTTCAATATCTTCTGACCTCAAAGACCAGCTTGAACAGATTGTTGTTGGACGTGGTGGTTGGGGATTCACGTCTTGTGGTCTTCATTTCTTGCTCGCAGCTCTATAGAGCTTAGGCGACGGGAAATGTCGGCAGCGTCCTAACATGCGTAATCAATGCCAACATTCAGAAGTAAAGACAGACGTGCATAAAAAACGAAAAGTTTAACTACACAGTTTGCTCATACATTCTCCGAACTTAGTGAATAAATACTGACCATGCAAATGGTTCACACAATATCCAGTAAACCAGTGTTTTGTACGATCACAATCTGGATGCTATTAACACTTTTATAGCTATTTTCCTCTGTGCTGTGTAAACTCTAAACTGCGCCTCTGTTTTTTTTTAAGTTCATCATAGCGGGATCATGAAAGAAAGCAGAACTCACACACGTTTGTGCAGCATTTGTAGTGAGGACCCTCATAGACATAAGGCATCCCCTAGCCCTTTATCTTAACTTTAAAGGTCTCATATTAAACCCTATTTCTCTAAGTTAAACTAGTTCCCTGGTGTCCTATTGAACATGTCTGTGACATGCTTTGGTCAAAATACCATAAGGATGAAGCACCACAGCAGTTCAATCACCGTGTTTAGAACGCTCCGTTTAGTAGTATCTCTTAAAAAAAAAAACATGACTCAGACACAGAGGCTACTGGGAGCTAGCAGCAGTTAGCATTTGGAAAAGTGATCATTTGCAGGCTCCAGCAGACACTTTGCCGTCGTATCCACTGGACAGATAAATCCTCTGAGGCTGGAAGTTGGTGTAGGACTCTGTGCTGCACTGTGGAGTCAAGAATATAACTTTTCGCGGACTTCCGGTTCTCGGATACAGTTGCCCTCGCCAGCACTCTCGCGTGTTTTACAGACAAAGCGGAGCAACACGAGACAACAATTCCAGGAATTTTGTCCCAGTGAGCAAACTGATAGGACCTCCAGAGTCCCAAATATAAAGATTTGAATGATTAAAAACGTTGATTTTGCATAATATGTGACCTTAAACCATCACAACTAAATGCCTCACCCTAAACCCAGGTCTGAACTCCCAATAAGGCCATTAAAGATGTGAGGACGAGCCTCAATGTCCTCACTTTCCCAAAATGTCCTCACTCCCTATGGTTTACATGTTTTTTGGTCCTCACAAAGCTGCAAATTCAAGAACACATACGCACACACATACACACAACTTTCCAGGTTTTCTGAAATCTTTTGATAACTTATACAATTTAAACCACAGAGTGTCCTGTGCTGCCAGTCAACGATCCCAGAAATGTGCTTAAGATATATTTTCATCACTGTGAATGGGAAGGGAAAAGAAAGTCTCACTACTGGTATAAAAAAGGTCTTCAGGAACACACTGCAAATAAGAAATGTTTCTACAAACACTCTGATTGCTGTTGTTTTCAGGGATCTGATGGACCACCTGTTAGACATGATGCTCATTAGGCTGCAGACTGGGAGGACGCCATGGAGCCATTTGATCAAATAGTCAGACTCATCCTGGAGGAATCCGCCTGTAAAACACACTCTCACTGGGAAATCACTTAGACGAGCTCATAAAACGCGCGCGCACATTTACACAAGCTCTCGTGCTCATACCCGGCACCATGTGCACAAACAAACAAACACACTCCGTCTTTCACGTCTTTTTTTCTTTCTTTCCAATTGCTTTTCAACTGAACACGGAGGCAATCACCACTCCTGAAGGATTCAAAGGCTCATTTTTCCAGCAGGTTGGGATTTGATTTTCTGTTTGAGTGGCTCCAGAGTGACACGCCGCTAGTGGAAATAGACTCTCTCATCATGGAGTCAGGGATAACTTCCTCCACAACACAATGGATGATGTCTCATGGACATTTTGCAATCTCATTCATTCAAATGAGTTTATGTTTGTCAGCATTTGTTTCCAGCGGTGTAATAAGCACGATCCCATGTGCCAAACATTAGCATCATTCCTAATATTCTTCACCAAAGGGGAAGTAGAGGTTATGCTCTGTAATGCTTACCCAGTTTTATGTCAATATGAATACGTAACTCATATAAAAAATGCCCACACAGCCGTTAAACCCTACCTCACGCTAAACAGTTAACAATTACTTACCCCACAGCTTTGGGTGGCTGCATTAAAAAATAGCTGGAATAGCATCACTGTGCCAGTCCCTTTGTTTCCTTTCATTACCCACAATTCCTCTCACTGAAGCAAACAGAGATGATGTTATTCTCATCTTGGATATTTATAGACGTTACATGTGCACATGCCATTACGCTGCATCATTTGCTGGGCGATTTTCCCTTCACAATTGACTCATCGTGGGGAAGCAGCAGCATCACCTCCAAATTCAAATCTTCCTGGATCCAGGAATCAGGTAACACTGTTTTAAATGAACATTGGAAGTTTTTCCAGAGGTAATGAGAGCACGTGCCAGCGCTGAAAACACTCAGAGGCCCTGAGGGCAGACCAAATGGCATTAAGCATTAGGGCTGCTTAAATGGAAAGAAATTCACTGTGTCAACTCAATTTCCTCTTTAAGTAGAGAGGAAGCCATAATCTTGAAAAAAAAAACATGTTGACAGAAGGTGCATGTTCATCTTCCTGCTGTGGTGCCACTATAATGATAATGACTGAAACAGTGAGGCAGAAAGAAACAATGTTGTCACCAGTGTGATCCCCTGACTCATATAGGACCAGATTTGTAATCATGAAATATTTATAAGACTTCAGTGGGAATTAAATAACTTTCACAGCTATTCACTTGATGCAAATCATCCAGGATAGAAACACAACTATGTTCAATACCAGTTTAGAGCTAAGATCATTATTACATATTCATTTGGAAACCGATTGAAACTTCTACCGCTTTATCCTCCACATGAGGGTCGCTGGTGCAAATCCCAGCTGACATAGGGTGAAAGACAGGGAAAGGTCACCAGTCCATCACAGGGCCACATAGAGACAAACAACAATCCACTCTCACACCCAAAGTCAATGTAGAGTGTCCAGTTTGTCTAATCCCCAAATCTGCTTGGTTTTGGACTGTGGAAGAAATTACTGAAACTTATTTTTAAGAACAACAAAGTCAATTTCACTAAAACTAAATTATACTATTGTCAATAGACTGTGTTTTATACCATTGGTTGCCTTGACCTCTTGAATCTAATGATCTATCTGATCTGAAAAAAAGTAGATTGGATTAGGACCTAAAAATGTTTGTTAACGGTAATTTCACAGGTCAACTCGGCTTTCTTCCCTCATGCAAAAGCCATTGTGCTTTGTCAACATGACATGTATTCGACCAGAATAACACCTGCTTGTGACATCTGTGCAGGATATTTGTAGCCCAGTCTCTTCGTTACACTAAGTTCAGGTGCTCCGTGTATGAATCCACAAACAAAGCCTCAGAGATCTTGTGTGAGCATACACATAAACACTATTTACATATCCATACACTCTCTCTTGAGTTTCCGGAGAACAAGTCAGCACCGGCGAGCATTAAATCCACTGAAGTACTTAATTACAAGCAAACTGCATGTTTAACGAAGATGGAACACACTGGAGGGCAAAACGTGTCAGAGCTTACGAGACCTGGAGGGATCATGTAAGACACAGCTGCATGCAAATGTTAACATAGCAGCAGGGTTTAATTACATGAACCTGTTGGCATGTTAGATCACTGATAACAGAGTTCAAAGGAGGAGGGAGCTAAGAGGTGAGATTTAGCGGAGATTATAAACCAGTGAATTAGGCACACACCGTCGAGAATTACATTAATACAAATCAACACGTGGCACAGGCATAATACACTATAATTAGTGTATTAGACCATTACCAACACATGGTTCAACAATATCTATCAAGGGTCAGAAACCCACTTTCCGATCCATACTGGTGAATTGTTGCATCTCTATTTACCTCACAACCCTATGTTGTATGATGTCTGTATTAACAGTGGGTGTAACAGCCTCTGCAGAATACAGTGACCTTGTTCTCTGGCCTTGCCTGTTATTCCAGGGCACCAGAGTGCAAACATCAAGCTCGAGCCGATTGTGAAAAATTCAAGTCATGTAAACTGGGTTAACAGAGCAAGCATCTAGTTCAGCTCAGCAGCCAACAGTTCAGTCCAGGTCCAGGCATTTGTGGAACATAAATACACACTTTGTGTTGTATCTTGAGTGTCAAGTGGATGCTGTGGTCATGCAGGAGGAAGTGACTGCTCTCATAATGAATATGTGGTGTCCTGTCATTCTTGTATGACACTTCAGCTGTGGTTTTTGGTGAAGGAAGGCGAGTAAGGGGATGAAACACACATGACTGTGACATGACAGCAGTGTATCCTGTGTCCCTCCATCATTAGCTCTTCTACAATAACCCTCAGGGAGTTTTCTGAGGACTCTTAAGTGAGGGATCTTCGCGAAGAGGACTTCAGCAACTCTCAAGGTGTGCTCATGGAGTTTTATGAGGTGCAAAAAGAACTATGCTTTCCTCCAACTCTTCAGCTGCTATTCCTGGGGCTGAGGAATTTACTCTGAACCACCAAGAAAAACATTTGCATAGGAATGTTTTTTTATGACTTGAAAAGTGTACCTGCAATTAACCTGTCACCTGGTTTGGCAAAGAAAAGCTGACACATTAGCATTGTATATCGCACATGTGAACAAATGAAAAAGATAAATTATAGCTGGTCTCAAATGCTGAACCATAATCCAGGAAAAGGAAAAACAGACTCACACCATCTGTACCTGAGTGTACTGCTTTCTCTCTGCAGGATTCATGTTATGCTGACACATTTTCATGGTTTTTTCCCCCATGGAATGAACAAACATTACTTTCCCCAGACACCAGGTATTGCACAATGCAATCAAGTCTCTACACAAGATATGACCTCATCTGTTTTCAACAGAGCAGCAGTTATTAGTCTTCATAATGAGCTCAAATGTGGTATTCTAAATTCACGACACACGACGGTCCACTTTCTACGTCTTCATTCATTTGTGGCACACTCCACGTGATGATGTATTAAAAGCTTTTGTTTGGGATTCACTTTGCATTTCATGCTGTTCATGTTACTTACAATGATGTGTTGTTGCCTGTTATATGGGAAACCACATGGTCAGACATATGGCCAGTAAAAACAAATGGCCTGTGTCACTCAGATTTGTTTTTTAATAACGTGGAGTGTAGTCCGACAAAATGGTTGGTTAATAGCAGAGGCCTGAATGAGAACAAAGAGCTGCAGCGCCATTTCCAGACACCCATCTTGTTGTATTGATTCTCCTGTGGGTCACAGACCTAATTCTCTTTTTCACCACATCCCTCCCTCCACTCAACTACGCCTAAGGACTGTACTTGTCATCTCATTTCACCACGCGAGCGTGGCGGCTTTAACAAATCAATTACCATCCGCTTGCTGGGTAGCCATATTACCGTCCACCACTGGCTTTGATTTGACTGGCTTTGGGAATAACGTTTCATATTTAAGTCGGCCAGTGCCATTCTGTGCTTCTAAACCCGCAAAGCTCCAAACCCAAAGCTGAACATTTTCTACAGTTTGACACAAATTCTGATGATATAAGCACATGTTCTAAAGCCCTGCTTTGACATAGCGCTATGCCGCAAAAGTCAAGATGGGACAGTTGATAGTTAAAGAAGTAATAATTGTCACTGAAGGATGATGAGGAACAAAAATTCTGAATGCAACATTCGTAATATGATACAATTTTTACAGATTTTGCATTTTTATGGCCAAATCCGAACGGCAAATTGCCCGCACTAGTCACTGTCACTCATACTCTTGCTTTCACAATCAGAGACTGTGATTACTTCAAGTTCAAACTAATATCATGTGACAGCTCCTTCAAAGACATTTGGATATTCCTCATCCACCTGATGACTTTTTTTATTAAACGATTTCATTTGTTTGCTTAAATCACACATCACACTTTGTTTTAATAGAAATAGGTGGGCTGAAAAACACTTTTGCATCTAATAACAAAGTGCAAAATAAAGTGAGCGGATCAAGATTTCACATCACGTCAGTGAATAAGCTTAAGCAGGTTTTCCTGTAAAAGAAATGCTGGCTACTGCACAAAGCTGGCAAGGAGACAGACTCATGGATCAGCCAAAGGTTGCACCACACGCACAGCTTAACTTGCATCACAGCAGCTACAGTATAGTGGGCAGACAAGGTGAAAGCTCGAAGCTACTCCACATTTTTTTACATTACCGTCCTACTGCACTCAGTGTTTTGATGACAACACGAACTGTGATACAGTGTGTCATGATTTATTTGTGCAGAAGCAGCTGCACCTTATTTAGTTAGCCTTAATATTTACCCTCAACAATTTAACAACCACATTATATGATATGCAGGCGTATGAGAAGGGGGGGTGAGCTGAATATCTTCAGGTAAATAGCACTAAGGGTTATGAATATGCAGGTGACCTTTGTTTCAAGGTTCAGAGCCGTCAGAAAGTATAACTGTGCTGTGATAAAGACGTACGTGGACTCAAAGGAGAACTGGGCTTTATCTCTGTATCTCCAGCTGCAGCCAATACAACATGTTAATTCTTTGATCAGTTTTTTTCCAAATAAGATCAAGATGTTTGCCCAAATTTAATCCATACTGACATCAATCAAAGTCCCTTTTGACTTTTCTGATCAAGATCAAATTCAATTAGCCTACAAGATTCTTCTTTTTCTACCTAGTTCCCTGGTGTCATAGTGAACATGTCTGTGACATGCTTTGGTCAAAATACCATAAGGATGAAGCACCACAGCAGTTCAATCACTCTGACAAAACAGCCCTGTTCAGAACACTCTGTTTAGTAGTATCGCTTTAAAAAACACATTGCCCTCATATATAACATGTATCCACTGGACAGATAAATCCCCTCAGGCTGAAAGTGTGTGTAGAACTCTGTGCTGCACTGTGGAGCCAAGAATAGAACTTTTCACGGACTTCACAGACTTCCAGTTTTCGGATGCCGTTGCCCTCGGCAACACTCTCGCGTGTTTTACGGACAAAGCGGAGCTCCGCGAGACAACAATTACATGAATAGCGTCTTTTGACGTCCTAAGGAGCACGGAAGTCAACATAGCTTGTTTCTCCTGTACTTAGACTGAGGAGGACCAGAAAAACATGAGTGGGTCATCTTTTTTCACACTTTGGCGACTGGTAGGGCCTCCAGAGTCCCAAATATAAGGATTTCAATGATTAAAAAGTAGATTTTGCATAATATGGGACCTTTGAGAAGCAAGCAGACCTGAAAACTTGATGCCAAAAATAATCCAAAGCACAATACGTCCAAGCGCTATATCCAAATCAAAAAACACTGCAATTACTTGATAAATGTTTCAAAATAGCATTCTGCAGTGCCAAAAATCTAGCTCTTCGAGTTTGTTGAGACTATCAAAAATGAAATTATGAGTCACAACAATTATGAATCATATTGCAATCACATCTGTAAAAGTAATCGCAACTAACTAAACCGTGCAGCCCCACCACCAACTTGATCTTCCGTTTATAAATCATTATAGTGTCTTTTTCCTTTATTGAGTAAAAACGAAAAGTTCATGCATGAACAACACACACAAAGGAAACATATGGATCTTAGTCTGGAGAAGTTCAACATCCTCCCAAGTGGGGACACACTAAAAGGTTTAAAAATTTAATCTGGTTTAGACTGAGAGCGTCAATTATGCAGCAGATGACTCACCCTTGGGAGTCCACCACTGACAGTTACACAGAAAACCTCCTAAATCTGCAAATAATTAAAGCTTCAGGGAGAACATTGTTTTTTTATTAATGGCCACATCTCGAATCTACTGAGGAGGCTGCTGTTTATACAAGAAAACACATTAACACAGCAGTATCGTCCATTCACTATATATATTAAAAACAAAACAAGGGACTATAAGAAGAGGACACACTGGCAATATTATTGTTGCAGTATTATTTGTCAGGGTCAGATATAAGTACCTGCTAATGCACACGTAAAAATCTGTTTTCAATTATTGGGACTCTGATGTACACATACATAACCATTAAAAGCAGAGGATTTGATGGATCAGTGGCTTTACTTCACCTCTGCCAGGGTTTTAAAATATATAAAAATAAAGATGAACTCTTATATGTAGCTGGAAATGTAATACCGTAAAATAATACCACTAATGTTTCCCAGGAAAAAATAAGGAATTTTTCAAATGGCTATTTTCTCTTTTACTCAGATACTGCAAAGAAGAGAGAGAGCGAGCCAAGCTGGTTTCCTGAAGAAAACCAGAAGCCATCGTTATAAATACCATAGGATGATTCATAAAGATGATTATGTGATTATGGCACAGCTTCAGATATGCTGTTTCCAATGGTAAACTCACCCAGACAGTATATAGCAAAACTATTAGGAGCTGGCAGCATGCAGGATGCTGAACGACAAAAACTTGAGCAATGTGTCGAGGAAGTGCTTTACAGCACACTCCGTCAAATGTCTACTCCAAATATTCATGTTTCCAGGCAAAATATACATTTTTAACAACTCCAACTGGAGCTGAGAAGGTAGTGGAAACCAGACTTCATCACACAGGGAATTGTAATTGCCCGGGGTGAGAGCCAAGATCGCAATTTAGTGTAAAACACAAAGCACCCATGAAAACAAACTAATTACAGTGAAAAAACAATAGCCAAACTAAAAATGAGGGCTAAATTTGTGTATTGAATAAATAAATAAACATACTGACTATGAATTAACTGTCAAAGAAAGCAAGTGTCTAACAATGGAAGCTCTACAAAGATATTTTTACAGCAATTGCAGCACTTGTATAAATAATTAATAGTTGTATTATTATTATTTTAAAATAACTGCCACTTCGTACCTAACATTCAAACAGTGGCCTTTAGATGTTTCCTACAGCTCTCCTGCTGTGATTTCCTCCAAAAAGCACTGCCTGTCATTCTGCCTGTAAAAACTTCCATGACTTATGTTCACACAAGCCAAGTCGCTTGGCTGCAGCCCAGAGCACCTTAAAAAACAGGTATATAACAGGTATAGTCCCCATTCTTCCTCCACATAACTCCCAATTTTGTGATTTCCACAAACCCCTAATTTGCTGATGTCAAGTCGTTACCGCAAATTAAAAGCTCGTTGAGCAGGCAAACATGCCAGTGTGTGTCCTGCCAACTCATCTGTTCACTGTGACAGCTGAGATCCATCATTCATCCCCATGAGTTACAGCAGTGGAGTGTCACACACACAATCATCTCAAATGTAAATCTGAAGTTGCTGTTGTTGATGCTGCATTTAACCATGAAATATCAAACTTTATATACGAGCGCATGCTACTGTGACGCTGCAGACAGCAGACACATAACACATTCATTTTCCAACATATATTTACACCTCCCTGAATCAATGAACGGGCTCTGCAAGAGTTGCAAGAGGAAATAAATGAAATCCCTGTTCAGCTAATAAGAGTAAACCATCTGTGTGCTCATTGGGAAACTATGCTGGATTATTCCACCTCAAAAAAAATCAATAACTCCTCAACGAGAAGACGTGGTGGTAGATGTTAGCACATAAGGACAATAAGAGCTGCATGATGTACAGTTTCTTAAGTGATATAATGTATAATCTCAGCAGCAATCTCTTCAACAGCGTGGCCAAATTGCAGGTAGCCGAGTTCTTCCTGCTTTCCTTCAGCCGCCATGAGCGGGAATCATCAGCGCCATCAATCAATTGCACTGATGGGTGCACTGCATTAGTAAATGTTTCAGAGGAGTACTAAATAAGCAGTGCTGGCAGAGAGAAAGCACTGCAACAGTCATTTAATCTAGTGTTTAGTGCTGATAATGTATTTTTCTGCCAGTGGGGTTAGATAATTTCGATTCTTCCCGAGTCAGAATCCAACTTGCCTCCAGACGTTGGATTCTGTATATAAATGTCATTCTTCTTATAGTGTAATTTGTCTTCTTTCAAGATAATGGAGGTTGTTTCTAGAAAACACATTAAGCCTGACTGAGCGCCTGAGAGGCTCCCTCTGATCAAGCTTTCTCTGGCAGAAAAAAGAGAAGATTCAGGGTTTTCTGAGTGACACTTTGTTTAAACAATGTGTGTCTGAAGGTTGAGGTCTTCACCTGTGAGCCCGGCAGTCACTCAAACAAATGAAAACAAAGCTCAGAAGCCAGAATCACTAAGGATGAATTTCTCTCAACCTCCTTCCTAATTAAAACAGCTGCTGATGTTTCCACCACATGGTGACGGGAAATGTGGACACATTTGGAGGAACTACTTGGGGGATCTAGTGTGGTTTTGGGCCCTCTTTACTTCTCCTTTCGCTAAATGTTGCAAGGCCCTTCACAGCTGGAGTTCACAGTCAGGACAACATGTGCTCACTACAGACACAGATCGCCTCTAGGCCTTCACAGCTATATTGTACGTAATCAGGGATCTGACACATCAGTCACTCATTCTGTCTTTGCCCGCTTCCCTTTTTCTCCTCTGCACACCCTCAATTTATCTCAGATTAGAGATTTATTTTTCTTGAGAGCTCATTTAAGGGGTCTCATTATTCTGTCAGTGCAGCTGACAGTGCTTCTCCGCAGATCTTCAAACCTCAGGGGCTGGTGAAGGAAAAACACTTGTGCACATTTTCTTCCCAAAAACCCACACTTCCTTCGTGTATCAAAAATAAACTCCGGCCAATTGTGTGTATCCATCTTCTGCTGAGGAGGAAGACCTCACTTGGCAGAATCGCCGGGGGGGGAAGTCACACATGTGAGAGGTCAAAGAAGAGGAGAAACACCGTGGCCACGGATACTGAGGGTCAGTGCTCAGCCAAAATAAACCACTGAAATCAAGCTTGAAAACCACCATGACTCCATCAATCTGTCGCTGGTGTGATTTTATTCCCGATGACACAGAGAAAAGGGGAGAGAGACTTGGCTCTGGCTGTGAAATGCAATACAACGCAAGCCGTTCCCATGTCGGACTCATCTGCTCTACCGAGCCATGACGAGTTACGTTAGAAGCAGTCAATTTAAACTGCATTTGATTGGACATACGGTAATGTCTCCAACCCCTATCCAAAGATAATAGATACATAAGGCTCAAAACCTTTATTAATTCTAACCATATTATATAATCAACATTTGTATGCTAAGCAAAAAGAGGGAAGGCAACAGTAGGAATCTAATCTTCTGCACCTCTATCATCATTTAGTTTGAAGCCTTGAGATTACACCTTTGGATTGGATTCAACTCTTGGCCGCTCTCACTGATGACAGATTTGGCAAGGTCACATCCAAGTGCGGTGGGTATTTTTTTTTTTTTTACTTACTTAAATGAAACTATACAAGGACCTGAGTCAGACTGTTCGTCTGGTTGTAAATAACCTGTGGTGTCCCAGAGGGTGGCACACTGCAGGCTGTTGTGCTTTGCACGCATTTTGCAGAGTACTAAAACCACACACTAGGTTCCCAGGGCTCGACAGTATCAATTAGGGCAGCTTGTGAAAAGATGTTCTTCCTCCATTGCTGTGGTCTGGTCAGAGGTAGGAAGTGAGGGAAAGAGGCAACTCCTACTTCTGGGACCATCGGGGTGCACAAGTATTAAGGCTTAGACTTGCTCTGTCAGCTTATTTGTGGGTCCACAAATAATAAAAAAAGAAGTGTACTACAATACACACTTGTCCAGTCCCAAGTTGCTTATTTTCTGCAGTGACTCAAACACACAGGATCACAACAGAATCAAACTACTAGGGGGCACATGTTTGGATATGACCCAGTGTTTCAGGGCAAAAGGAGCAGCAGGTCACCTGCAGTTGCTGCTGACCTAACCACAGGCACTTCTGTGCTCCATCTGACTCAGCTCGCACACCAGATACTGTAATCATATTTGAAAACCACTTTAACCTCAATAATAACACGAGCCTGAGTAAATCCACCGTGTGTGTTCTTGAAAGAGAGCCTGAGAAACCTGGATCTGACAAGAGAGGGAAGAAATCCTCAACGATAATCACGTCAGATTATCTAAAGATTTTGTTAGCTCACTCTGTTCATTCACCACAAAAAAACAAGATTACGACTAGATTTTGATTTATTTGGGTTTGACGCTTTTTCTGTGCTAGGAAAAAAAAAATGGAACTGAATATCTCAGGGGAAAACTGTGCAGGTGAATGTGCTGCCGTTGCATTGCTTTTATCAATTAATCATGACAAACAATAACCTGTAAGCAGAGACAATACACAAGGCTGTGATAAAAAATAAAAGACAGTAATTGAGCTCTACATTGTGTTAAACCCAAAGCATCATGAACACACCAGGAACAGAACATCATTGCAACACAATGGCACAGTTAAGAGTATGAATTAAACCTGGTTCATTCCACATCAACTGCATCATAGGTTTAAAACAAACATATTTAACAACCCTTTCATCTCTTAATTTGTAAAGTCTGACTTCTAATTAAAGTAGCCCACATTTGCTCCAATTATCTCTATAAAATTATGCATAAAATATATTAAAAGCAGGTGGCTGTGTTCAAACTACCAGCTCTGCAAGATCAGAGGAGAGCAATGACTGGTGGATCACCTTTCCTTCTTTACATCCATGCCACCCAAAAATAACAAGTAGAACTGGCTCACTCACAACACGGTGATGCTACTGTTGGCTCGTGAACTGTGCATCATCTTTTTTTTCCCCCTTCTACTCTCTCAAAGCTTAAAAACACTAACCAGAGCTTGTGCTACCAGAGGTCACCCAATTGGTTCTGACAGGTTTGGTTTACAAAACTGCAGCAATTTTATGCTCTGTTCAAACACTGAGGTCTTGTTTCTTTGTCTTTTTTATAAACAGCAAGCCAACACAACCATTCCTTAATTCCCCCTCGATTTGGTGACAAATGGCCTCCTTCTTTGGGTCCAGGGAGAACAGAGGGACCACACAGCCCCTTCTTCTCACAATGGACAAAGGCATTTCCCCCCCAAACCAGCCAACTTGTGTCATAACCTTATCGAAACGAGCCAGTGAATCTCGACAGAGAATAAGGCCACCAAGACGCTGAGGCCCAGTGAAGAGGGGTAACCTTCTCCTCTTCCTTGCTGAAAAGGGCCAACTATAGCATCCCTGTTGAGTATGGAGGGACAGGGGAGTTTTTGTTTCTAATGGCTTCGGGTTCTCTGCTTACACCTCATGCCCCCCTCATGCACAGTCCTGTTAATCCCATTAATATGAAGAGGGCCAAGAGCCTGAGAGTGGCCACCGCTTAAGAGCCATCAGCCAGCATTAGCCTCCGAAATCCAAACCCTTGTCTGGACCCATTAACAACTTAGCCCCCGTACAGTCAAATTATATGAGACCATATCCTAAAGCACAGCATTACCAATCGATACACTCCTTCAAAACACTGTTTCCAGAAACACAGAGAGCAAGTTGGCAACATGAGTCCAAGACATTTTATTTTGTTGGTACAACAGCAGTGCTGAAGCATCATTGTTGACTGATGGGAGTTGTCACATTTGTCACATTATTGAGGAAATGTGTTGTCTGTCACGCAACACTGACCATTTGTTGAATGATTCACTCTGGTGTTACACATTATTCCCATTTAAGGAGATTAATATATGTGTGTGTGTGTGTGTGCTGCTATAACCACATGATGTACTAGGAGAGATAATCTGTTGGCTTTTAATTAGATAGCCAGGCAAGGAGTACAGCGACTATCCAAAGAGGACTAAGGTTAACGCCTTGGTGGATTCTGTGAAGACAATCTGGTGACTCTATCAACCCACCATCTTACATATGGCCCATATCCCATCCCAATGCATACCAGTCAGGTGATTACAAAGCATCAGTGAGATTATTGCAGCTTTGAAGCAGCTTGCTGTGGCCTTTGCTCGAGCACAGCAGAGGCCACAATGGCTGCTCATGAGCAGCGTTCAGTCTCACAGTAAGAACACAGCTCAACCACTGCAGCACATCACAAATGACAATCAGCCGAAGAGGGCAATCAGTGGAGTATTTCAGCTCGCTACACGATGCCACAAATATTCTGTTTTAATCCAATGGCAGAGAGCGGTTTGCGACAGTAATCAAAGTGGGACCTGGACGCTTGCGTTCATGGCGTCACAAGAGCATGTTCCACATGTAAAATGTCACAGAGGATTACTGTGACTAAGGCGTGGGCAACACAGATCTGCAGCAGATTTCTTTTTCATTTAAGCACACTTGTTATCAGATAAAAAACAACCACGCTGCCAGCTTGATACGCACTGCTCTTTAGGCGAATGTCGTCAGCATGGTTCACAGCAAAACAGACAGTTAAGGAGATCTTTCACCACGATTTCAACGTCTATATGTCGAATGTATCACAAACAACAAGGATTTCATAGTGACATATGTGCAGCAATGATGGACGCACAGCCGCATACTGTACTGTACATACGAGTCCTAACATTTGCCGGGAATAATTTATTATACAGTACATCATTTATGGGAATGTTCAAAGGCAAACCCTAGGTAGAGGAAAGCAGCAGCTCCACCTCAGGTACTGCATGCAGCAGACACCGCACAACAACAGAGGTGTGCAGGTATGTTTGTGCAAATATGGTACAAGCTCTTGCTGTTCAGCTTTAGCATGACAGTAGGGCAGTGTTTAACTTGTGGTTTGGGTCACTTGGGTTTACGCTCATGCACGAACAACAGCTGTTTTATATTTCAGTAGTCATATTCCAGTAGAGCTTCCACTCTATTTACTCGTACTACTGACTCTTGTATTTTTTAAACATGTTTCACATTCTTGCGGTCCAGTTTCTTTGAATCTCGTAATCTACTGATATACACGTTAATGGTTAATAGATAGAACCTTTTCTTGTGTCAGATCCTAAGCTGTTGAACACATGTGAGAGATGTCCAAACTTCTCAAGATGTGTCACTTCTCTCTGGTTCGGTATAACCTTGGACACCTTGGCCTCTTGTATAGTCATGGACTATTTTAATGTACTTCTTCTATTGTTCTATGATTTCATCGCATCTCCCTCTATCATATGCTCCTGGTGTCTCTCCTCTGTCTCTGCCCTCTCACTTCTTCTCTCCTCCTCTTCATGTTCTCCATGTCCTCCTTTTTTATGACATATTTGTTGGATTGTTTGATTGTCGATATGTTGATTTGTTGTTTCTGTCTCTCAACTCTCTTTTTTCTCTCCTCCGTCCCCTATTTTCCTTTCACCTCATCCAGCCGAGGCATCTTTGAGTCTGGTTCTGACTCTTCACTATTGCCCAGCGTTAGCTCATTGTATGAACTGTTGGGCTTTCTGTCTCTTTCATTTCCTAAGGCACAAACGCCTTGAAATATTTGATTACGATTGATTGGACTGCTAAGCATTTAGTAATATTTCTAAAGAAAAGTACTATGTAAATAAGGTTAATTATTAGTATTATTACAATTATTATTAATACCCCTCTGTAATAAGATATTGGACAACACAGCTGATGCACAGACAGTGAGATAAGACATTGCAAGTTGACATGAAATATTGACATAGAATTTAACATGAAATAAAATGAGAGCTTCTTTGAATTGCTAAAGGAGCTTTGACAGTCAATGAGAAATGTGGTAACTCAGAATGGAAAGGAATGTCCACAATCAGTTTGGAAATGCACTAAAACACTTAATGTGAGATTAGACTTAATGTGCAATCTCTGTTTTACATTTGCCAAATATGCAACTAATTGAGATGTTTCTTTTCTGCTTTCACCACACAGGATGACGTTCAGGACGAGCCAACATTTTCTGATGACATTTATGAGGTGAAATTCAACATGCAAGACACAATACAATGAAGTCATACTCTGGGCCCAAAGACAGTGAGGGGGAGAAAAAAATGGAGCATCATATCTAACCAGCTGTTTCCTATTGATTTAAATATGGACACCCGCCATCAGAGACTCAAATGCTTCAAAAGATTCTGCACAGATCAGAGGGTAAATGTGGGTAAAACAAAGTACTGACAGATAAATCTGAACCTTTCATAACTGGTATTTATTGAAACAAATGGATTGATATGACTAGATTATCTGCATAAGTGAAAATAATAGTGAGATGATATTTCCTGGCCACTCAGAGGCAGGAGAAACAGGCAGTGAGTACAACCTTTGCCCCACTTTAGGCCATTATTTGCAAACAGTTGCTCATAGCAACAAATTCACGTGCTTTGATTGGGATAAAAACTATGTTTTCAGCTACTTTATGGTGACTGCATTGACTGCGATGGGTCATTCATTTTCTACTGCTTCCCAGCTGACGTTGGGTGGGAGGCAGGGCACAACCTGGACAGGACCCAGCCTATCACAGAGGCAAAATGCACAGACAAAACAAATCACACTCAGAGTCTCCAATCAACCAAACCTGATATGCATGTTGAGTCCAAAGACCCAGAAACTGGCCACTGGTTGAACCAACTGGTGATCTTCTGTATGAGACAACAAAGCTCACAGCCAAAACAGTAACTGAAAGAAAACTAAAACAAACTGCATAGTTGGACGATCATTTCCTGTCGTTCAGAGCAAAAGATCCCTGTCACAACAGATATCGCTATTTAATCTACACTTATTAGAAAATATTGTTGCGTCAATACAAAAAAAGATGATATAAAGATATTTGCTTTTGTCTTACGGCCTTCTTCACTGCCTCTGTGATGCACATGTCTGTGTCATCAAGAACTTTGATGTCTCCATCCTGGCAATTATGAGCAAACACAACATCTTCCATTTGAATCCACTTCAAACCTTCCCCTTCAAACTGCAGGAGGGAGAAAAACCCCAAACAGTCTACCAAACGGGACCATCTGGAGGCAGTCACTGGCTGATGGGAGCTGGCGGCCTGAGCGGCTTTGGGGGTAGGAGAGGCAGACAGAGAAAACGACATACGGAGTGAGATGAGAGATCGACAGCGGAGCAGTTCACGTCCACCAAACCATGCCGTGAGTCTTCTCTCTGCAGGCAGGATGGTAATTACAGGGTGCAGACACAGAAACCCTGACTGGGGAAAAAGTGGAGATACTCAGACTGCTGGGTTGCCGCCCTTGGGCCCTCAACATAGCCACAGCGCTAACCAGCCCATCTTTATACCAGAGGCCATGAGAGTAGGGTTCCAGATGAGTGCACTGACACATGGAGCCAAGGACGATTCGCAGTCGTGGACACAGACAGAATCCATGTCTGTCCAGGTAGTCCAACACAGACTGGGTTTCACCTTATTGGGACCACACAGCATGTTCAGATTGACAAGGACTACGTTTTACAACAAACTATCTGTTGGGACATGATGTCAAAGTAAATCAAAACACATTTACATTACTGTAAAGTGTGTGAACTCACACACTTTACAGTAAAAGTTGACTGATATGTTCTTTTTTCTAGGGCTGGTGCCAAAATATGATGCAATTTTTTTTGGGCTGTATTTAACCTATTTTCTTTCTTTCTAATAAAAATATTTTTTTAAAACACTTGGCCTATATCTTCCATGTACAGTTTGTGTCTGCACTGTAATACACTTACATATTTCAAATAAAATAATATATAAACTAAATATTAGGTAAATGAAAGTTCTTAATATAATATAAAACTTTTGGATAAAAACCTTTTACTATCTTACAGCTGTAGAGAGTCTGAGAACACAATATATAATAAAAAGTAATGCTATGGTGATTCATTTAATAATAATTAGGTCATGCTGATTATTACAAAATGGCAATAATTGGCCCGACTGATTAATCCATGTCTCTCTTCTAAAAAAAATGATGATACACAACTTCTTTTCTCTCCTGTTTGCTGGTTGGCGTGAACATTAAACAACATGAGTCATTCACCCTGTGTGGCTTCGCAACATAACAGCATCATCCGTGAGGAGTTTCAGCTCTGCCTCCGTCCCCGACTTACTCACTAATGAAGCTTTCATGGATGAAAACAGAGTCTGAGCCTCAGCCAGAGTCTGAGCATCACAAATCATGGTGCGTGTCCCGAGAGAGCTGCCGTCCTTCAGCGTGACCCACGCACACGTCCTCACATAGTCAAAACTTATGACACTGACTGAGGGCGGAGAACTGAAGTGGCTGCACTTCCTCCTTATAGAGAACAGCGATTTAAAGCTCCAGTGTGCATGAGAGAAAGCGTACACCTCTCCAACAGACTGACGCGCTTTCAACCGTCATGAAATGGGCTTCACTTCAACTGTCGTCAACTACCGTCACCCTTTGTTGACCCGTGGCACAAAAAAAGTGTTTTCTGTGAGACAAAATTTGCTACCAGCAATCAAGCCAACAATGCCGTTTCACAGGCTGAGCACAAGACGCACAATATTGGACCAGTATTTCTCCTCTGACATTTATCTGTGCTTTGCCATGCCTTCACTTAGCTCGGACGGTGGATTCTAACAGCGCAGATATGAAGTACATGATGAATGACTCCCATTTTCCAGAGCAGGTGTCAAAGTTGTGTATGTGCTAATGATAAGTGTTTTCAGGGGGAGACTGAGGAAAAGCTCCCTGAGGTGATTTGGCACAGGGGAGCAGACACTTTTACAGGCTGTCATATATATCGAGGGAGGGGCTGTGACTGACTGACTGACTGACTGACTGACTGCGGGGGCCAGAAAATTGCATTGCATGGGATTTTTTTCTACTTTTTTTTCCACGTGTGAAGCATAAAATTTACTGTAGCACGTGTTAACTTTTTTTCCTTCAGCTGTGACCTCCTGGTGGCCTTAGTTGCTATGTATAGAACGGCTAATATTTGTTTAATTTATAACACTGACCACACACACACACACAGGCACCATTGATAAGAGAACAGAGGCACACATGTACTTTACCATGATAAAGCCATTCCAGGACCATATGAAGCCCTATCATCCAATTAACGGCAAACTAGAGCTGGCACTTTTTATCCGAAATTCAAAAAATGTAAAAGAGCATGTGGAAGTGTTTCTGCTTCTACATCATAGATGGCAAAGTCACAAACACATTTTTCAGACTTTGTTAGCTCGGCTGTTATCTCCACCACAGTGAGGCAGCAGAGGAGGCATCAGAGGCGGGCGACACAACGACACGGCGACACATGACGTGACTAATAGTAAGTTTTAGCAAATGATTTCATCACTTTGGTTGTGAGTGTGCAGGCTGGGAAATTGCCCAGATATTTTCAAAGGAATAGCACGTCATATAATGTGCCTTCAAACTTCATTTTTAGGAAAAGTGACACAGCCCTATAGTGCAAACCCTCAGGTGTCTATGAAACATGTAACCAAACACACGTTTAATCATTACTATAGTCACACATTATTAGTTTCACAGCTAGAAGCAAAAAAGAGGCACAATTCTTCTTGTGCTGTGTCACACTGAGAGAACATTTCCATATCTAATTCTTCTGCATCTATTTATCATGCGGGTATCAAGGAAAGACGCTTTTAAATGCACGCTGAATGATGTGCGACAAATGTGGATTTTTGAGAGCAAAAAAAAGGCGCATGACTTTGAAATATTATTCGGATGATACAGATATTATAATGAGATGCTACAATCAGTCTACAGGCTTTAGGGTAATGGCGTTTGATTTATTGCCACTCACGCGTTCAATATTTCCTGTTTTGACAGCTTCTTTACGAGCACAGTCAGCGCGTTTTCCACACATGCACGACATTAGCAAGTTAGATTAGTCTCTGCATCCTGAGAGAGAAAACCTCGATAGCAGATTAAGCCAGGATTTTCCAGTTATCTTGGCCTGGACTCTTGTTTCATAAACACAGTAGCAAAGCCAGGCTTAAGTAATCCTGTGTTATCTGTGAAAAGCTTAAACACCCCCATTAGTTGTTGCTGTTGTTTGGGTGCAAAATAAGCAGCGGGAGTCGTCTCCTGCGAGATATCATGTTGAGAAGAAAAGCTGTGGACATGTCGTGTATCGAAAATATAAATTTAAACATGCAACATGTGTGGCTTGATAAAGATTGAGGGCCTAAGAAGCCTTTCTTTTTAACTGCCAATTAATCTTTATGGACTCTCTCAAGATAAATGGGGAAGCCATTACTGTGAATTCGACTTTTATCCTCGATGAGACACTTTCTGATTTTCTCTTAATCGGCCTTCATGAAACACACTAAAGTCAGGATGGACCAATCCGACTAAGTCAAGCCTGGCTTCGCCTGTAAAAACCTGGATCTCTTTATTCTGCTTTTTTTTTTTGAAACAGCTCTCGGGACATTTCAACTGAGCAACATGTTCAACAAACCACAACCAAACACATGGTGTTAAACACAGATGAATAAGATTGGAAATAAGATAATCTGTTTCCACTAACTTGGGCAAAGCCTCCCACGGTAATAAATAACATGATGTTAGCATCTCCTCATAGAATAATCAAGCACTCTGGCACTCGGTCGTACTCTCCAGCAGAGACTCTGCAGCAGCAGCAGCCTCTGCTGTCTTTCACCTCTCCACGGTGCAGCCACTCCCTGACAGGTTTATGAACAAAGAGTGACAGCTTTCCTGCAGAGAAGTGTCATCTGTGCCGGGTGCAAAGTGCAAATGCACCGCGACTCAACAACCAGGAGAAAACTCTCATACTTTTCAGCGAAAAATAAGGCCTTGGGGGGGAAGCGTTAAGCAGAGACGTACGCACAGAACCATGAGCACAGTTGTAAAGGAAACTAGGAGTTGATGTGGGGGATGTTAATGTACTGTTGGTTCACTGAGCTCTATCCTCTGGGGGTTGTTAAAATAATCACACAGCTCCTGTTGTAAATATATAAAGTGCAGGATAAAGCATACTAATGTAGATATAATCTATCTAATCTCTTCTGAGCACCTGAAATCATCCCATATACCTGTAAATATGAATTACTGATTTATCAACATGTTATATTTGCTACAGGATGATGATTCAGAGGTAACAGGAACACAGTGATGACGCTCTGACCTACATCTGGACACGGAGGAAGCATAAGTGAGACTGGAGCACTGTCAGCCATCACATATCAAAAGGCAGCTACTGTATATGAGTAATGCATCACCCGGCGTTAGAGCCACTCAACCTGTGCACTGAAGCGTTCTGTTGGTGGATGGAAGCTTTCAGCCTATATGTTAAAGTCAGTCATTCCCACAGACTTGGTCAGGACCCACCCACCCACCCACACACACACACACACACACACACACACACACACAAGTGGTGGGAGATTGTTTTGAGGTCACCGAATGAATTTGCCGAATTTATTCCAGCTTTTTACTCAAGATTTATATCTGCCTTAAATAAACAACCAGATTTCTTTGTCAGCTCCACGTAAATCAGGGGAACTCAAACTCAAAAGACGTAGACGAGGCCAACGAGTGTCCAGTCACGAGGAGGGTGGTGGTGTTAAGAAATACAAAAAAAAAGTTCAACTATATGGGAAATTTGTATCACAATACTCCATCACGCTACGGAACGACACAGTTCACAATAAAAAAAACGATTTCAAAGTGTGATTCATATAACCTTAGGTATTTTTATTATAAAAATATTGCTTGCTGTTCATGACAATAGCAAATAGTCAAACTATACTTTCATATTACTTCATATTAAGAACTGGCCACGGGTTAGAGACCCCTGACCTTAATGGTCCGATGTATTAAATATTTAACTTGTTTTAAATTGTTTGGATTATTGATTAATCTTTCAAATCTTTTTTAAATTAATCAATTAGTTGTTTGGTTCATAAAATGGTGGACAATGTTGATGGTGTTTCCCAAACCTAAAAGTGCTGATGTTCTCAAAAGTCTCAAAATTATTCAGTTTACATTAATTCTGTGATGTATGGAGCAAAGAAACAAATCAAACAAATTGACTATTGATTAATAATCAATAAATGAAGCAAGTGTATGTCTTCTATTAAACACAGACAATATATCTTGGAAATTGCTGGTTTACCTAAACTAAATGAATAGAAATGGCAGTAAATTTAGTCTGAAAAGTTGTATTATGCACAACTTTGCCCATTAGTTACCGTGTGAATTGGGTCATAAATCATAAATCATTAAAATAAGTGAATGCCCAATGTTTTGGGGAAGATTGTTATCAGTAAATAAACAATAAAATCCTCTCAGCACTGGAGTGGATTCACAATTGGACGAGTCTGGCAAAGGAAACTCCTCCTGCAGAGAGTGAGGAGACACGTTGCATGGATGTGTTTTTCTCCAGGGATCAATTATTTGCTCAGCACAAGTCAGGACTTTGAGTAAAACCAGGCTCTGGGGACATGACGCCACATTTATACAGAGAGGAAACTCAGCCTGATTTAACTGTGAGAACATAGACTATCAAAGACATAACATATTGTTATTGTAATATGCATATATTTTGGACATTGCATGCTTTAGATTAGTAATTAGTAAAACTATTATCCCAATCTAATGCTGCTTTTGCACTGTGTTGTATATTATACATGCACCACTAAAGAAGCAGTTTCAGTAGCAGAAATGAGAAGTGTTTTTTTTTAAGTTTGGCACATTGTTCTACTGAAACATAAACATTAGGTGTCATTACATTATCAGCATCATTATCACTGTCATTATCACAATTGATGAATTGTTTACCTTCAGGCTGATGCTCATAGCGTTAATGACAAAGCAGCAGCTCATATAAAGAAGTAAATGCCAGAGTTGCTGGTGCAATAAAATACAACTCAGCAGCAGCAGCAGCAGAGTGACTGAAGCTGAGCTGCAGGTGATCAGATGATCAGATGATCAGAGCAGGATGTCACTCATTCACACAGTTACCTGTCATCGTAGCAGAAATCTGCGCCCAGAGTGTTGACATACAGGACCAGAGCCACAGCGCCGCACAGCAATTCTGCAAACATCTCTGTGTCACTCACACGCGGCAGGAAATGAAGATAAAAAAATAAACAAAAGAGGAAAAACAATTTAAGAAAAAAAAGAGGAGAGTAATTGAAGCGAGTCGAGACACGAGAGAGTCAGTGGGTCCAGATCTCTCTCTCTCTCTCTCTCTCTCTCTCTCTCTCTCTCTCTCTCTCTCTCTCAGTCTTTGTCAGGATGTATCTGTGAAAACAAGTCCGTTTCTCTTTTTCCCTCCATCATCATCATCATCATCATCGTCCTCTCTGAAGTGAACAAAGTGGATCATCTGTGCGTCGCTCGCGTTTCTAACCCATGTTTGCTGTGAACTGTGTGGAAGCTCCGAGTCCGACAGAGAGTCAGTGACTCACACACAGCGTTTACTGAATCTGTGACAAACACTCACACACAGACACACACACACGCTCACACACACACACGCTCACGCTCGCACACGCGCTCGCACACACACTCACACGCGGGAGGGAGATCAACGCTCTTTCCCTCTCTCTCTCTCTCTCTCTCTCTCTCTCTGATGCTCAGCGGTCGCTGCTGGACGAGCATCGTGATTGAAACTGTGGGTAAGCTAACGGAAGTGCAAACGCAACATCCGGTTGGAGCTTCAAAGTAAAAGTCGGTGAAACGTTCGCGTTTCAGCTACTCTATCTATCTATCTATCTATCTATCTATCTATCTATCTATCTATCTATCTATCTATCTATCTATCTATCTATCTATCTATCTATCTATCTATCTGTCTATCTATCTATCTATATATCTATCTAAATGTCTATCTATCTATCTATCTATCTATCTATCTATCTATCTATCTATCTATCTATCTATCTATCTATCTGTCTGTATATCTATCTATCTATCTATCTATCTATCTATCTATCTGTATATCTATCTATCTATCTATCTATTACATACATTAAATTAGCTTTACGAGGAGAGCAACACATATAAGTGATGAATTCAAACCATGTATTCTATCATAAATGATCATTAATCTTTTTTTTTTTTTGCACCAAGCTTCATGACTCAGCTGCCCTTTCAAATTTAGAGTGTATGAATCTATGCTGTCACATTTCAGTATAATATAATATCATATAATGTTTCATATATAATATTATATAACATTATTTTACGTTACGTTTCGATGTGCATTGTGTCATGCTGCAAATGCATGAGCCTTAATCTGGAGGATGGTGTGCTCCACTTCCGCTTGAGCTCTCGGTGTCTCTCGTCAATTGACGCAGTTTTGATCCTAACCCACGCATGTGGTTCGGAGATCAGGTGCGCATGCGCATTACCCCCACTCCGGGAGACTGGGGGGGATAAATCACACCCCATAAGGTCCAGCGCCACTAACTGTACTGTGCTAAGTATGGAGGTGGTCCTCAGTGTGACGGACAGGTACTGAAGAGATTAATCCTGACTGTTTAATTTAATTTCTAATGACTTCACACCATAATAAGTGGAACATGTCCTCTACGTTAGGTCTACAGAATCAATTATGGGTTTATTGTGTTTTTCTGCTCCCTGGTTTGTAAAATCAGAAAGATTCAAAGCTACTGTTGAATTGAATCCATTGACTGTGTTGTGATACAGTGCAAAAGTGTTGTTGTTAAACTGTCCTGCTTCAATATCATAAACTTAACTGATCACAGCTGCAGGAAACAGCAGCGGCAGTAAAAGGAACTCTGACTTCTGTTCGTTAGATTCAATTAAACAGCAAAGGAAAAACGAAAAGTCCCATGTTTTATTTTAAAATTCTTTTAAGTATGTCTTCATTTGACATCAAAGTCTTGTTTTGTGTGGATTTAATTTTGTCTGAGTCGAAAGTTTGATCAAAAAGATGAGTTGTCTGATTAAATCATGGGAGTTTTTTTTTTCTTCCTTTTCTTTATTTTCCTTTTAGATGATGTAAAGAAAACATGACATGTTCATGACACGAGTCCCTGAGAGGATTTGGTGTCATGCCAGTGTTTGCTTTGCACTGATTTCACTTGGTCATTGGTCCAAGCTTTTGCACAGAGGCTCCATTATGGCCAGTAGAGGGCTCTCAGTGCATGATCTCAAACATCCTTATTCCAGGGTCGATTAAAATACATGTATATAAATAAAAACAACAGGTGTTTCCAGATATCATAATCTAGTTGACATTAAAAAAATAAAATAAAAAAAACACTGATAGAAATAAAATAAGAAAAGAAGACGTTTTCATGTTGGATCACATCAACATCTGCTTATTATTAGACTTTTCTAGACTGGGTTATCAATTACAAGATGAAGAAAAACATGTTTTCATTTCATAAAAGTATATAGTATATCATGTTATAATCACACTTCGATTCCTTTACATAGAGATAATTGTAAAAGTGCTTCACAGATAAAGAAAGTAGCCTGGTCCACTACACATCCATGCAGGGGTGTTTCAGTAGTCAGGCCCCATCTGTCAGATCACATTTTCCCAGCACATCAGCAGGACACTATGATTTAAACTTCACAATCTGTGTCAAATACATTAATGTATTCCTATTCTTTAATGTCTCATCTTAGTTCACTTCCAAAAGAGGTAATTGCAATGAGATAATAATAGACAACAATGTG
The DNA here is from genome assembly GCF_963457635.1 of Microchirus variegatus. Lineage (NCBI taxonomy): Eukaryota > Metazoa > Chordata > Actinopteri > Pleuronectiformes > Soleidae > Microchirus > Microchirus variegatus. The sequence goes on along the minus strand of NC_139809.1, from coordinate 632,714 downwards.
AAAAGTCTATTGTTGGCTTTGTGATGTGCATTTAGCTGTTTCTTTTTACCTCTGTCGGTTATTTTCTCCACTATATCTCACACATTTAGCCTTAGTTTGACAAACTAAAGCATGAATATTCAGCTGTCTTTACAAATAGATGCAACAGTAATACAAGAAATGTACAAATACAACAGTAACAGGGACTTTTCTCCTGTGTGTACATTTGTTTCATTTTATAGAGAACAAAAAAAAGACCTTTTCCACCAACAAGAACATTGATAAATGTTTGCAACATTCAAAACACACATGGAAAACTGGATGAGGAATATCCAGGTCTGTTAATACATTTTACCACCATTGCAGTTTGTGAAGAAATAAGTTGACAGGGTGCAAAAAAGGTACACTAAATGTAAAATACATGAGAATGTGCAACGTAACAGAAAGTGTGCGACATACAGTAATCGGGTAATGTGCAATAGCAAGCTGTGCCACTGAAAGAGATGATGTGCAATCCTCAGTGGCACATTGAAATGTTGGTGTTTCTCATTGTTATGTGTTTAATATATTTATTTGTGATTGTGCATTGTGTATAGGTGTCGCTGTGCATCACTGCATATGCATTACTGTGTGTTTTCCAGTGTTGCTTATGTTATATCAACCTGCCCAGGGAATAGAGATGGAAATTAGCCATCTGGCACATGCACATGTGAATGTCCAATAACATGCACAGTTCACATTTTATAAATAAATTAATAAAGTCATGTATTAAAGGAATCAAATTCAGACAATCACAGTATCTCTCAGCCTCATATGTTCAACCACATGTTAAAACATGTGTATGCGTGTGTGTGTGGGGGGGGGGGGGGGAGGGTGGATGAGAAAGAGGGCTGTGCTGGTCAGGTGATTGGGGGGTTGTGACAGAGGAAGACCTCCCTGTGCGTTTTTGGATCCAGGATGGTTTCAAGGAATTATAGGGACACTGCTCTGGTTGTTAGATAATTGTAGGTTCAGGCCCAAGTCTGAGGACCAAATCACTTCTGTATGGAGAAAAGCACGGAGAAGCACGAGTGTGGTAAAGCGAAGGGTGATGTTTTACGCAGGCTCTCTTAAGTATATCTTTGCATGAAGCCAAGAGGCTTAATCTGGTTTGTGGGTGTTTGTGGGCAGTGACATTCAGTATCAGAAAGAGAATCGTACACGAGGAGGCATATACTGAATGATACCTTATTTTATATAACACTGAGAAATGCATGCTGGTAGTGTAACATTTTGCATTACGATGCAGTCAGACCTAATTTAGAGTCCACTTTACCTAATCCCCATGTTGCATGTTTTTGGACTGTGGGAGGAAACTGGACAACCTGGAGAAAAGCCACGCACACACGGGGAGAACATGCCGGCCCTCTATCACAATTGAATATATTACCATATTGTTACTGTAATGTGTAAACATATAGGAGTGTATTGTAGTGAGCTAAGATGAAAGATGCTATTTTTGTGTCCTGTAATATTCTCCTTTATAAGACTTTCTTTCCTCCCGTGTGAGACTTAAAGCAATCAGGAAGAAACATGACATCATTACTGTGCGATATCAACTCTGAGGCTTCATCCTGAGGCATCAGCTTACTCAGCAGAAAACTATGATCAGTAAATTACTTTTTACTTCAGAGTTGACGGCGCAGTCAGAGCGAATGTAATGCGATGATGGGCAGTTGCAGAAAGGAGGCGGAAGAAGTATGTGTCTGTCAAACAGCACACAGTGGCATTTCCATTAATATAATTTGTCCCTCTCTATTTTATGAGAGAGTTAGTGATGTGGCAGGTCCATTAACTGTGATGGAACTGGAGGGGAAGGTAGTTTGATGGATTCCGTTGTTTGGAGTGTTGATACAATTTGAGAGAAAGGTCTTTGGAGATTGTCGGTGCCAGGCTGTGCAAATGCTGGGAAGATTACACGGAACCTGATCATTCTACCTCTATAAGGTGACGACTGCTTGCATTCGTCCCTCTGCCGCATCTCTATGTACAATGGTAAAACATTTCCAATTTAAAAAGCAATTTAATTCTGTACAGAGGAGTGAGAAAAGTCCTGCATATTATCATTGCTTGCGTTATCTTTAGGTCAGACTTGTGTAAATCACCCCAAGGTTCTTTGATTCTTTAAAATGAGCTGAAGTACAATTTCCTCTTCAAGTAACCACCATCTTAGCAGACCATAGCACACTCAAGCTTTGAACTCTGGTGCCCCATGCTGCTGTCTTTCTCTCTCTCCTTACAAAGGTAAAGTCTTGATCTCTTGTGATGAAGGGAACACACTCGGTCTCACTTTTTTCTCTTGAGCCTTAGGTTCTGAGGCAAATTCCTGTTTTTTGCCAGGTGAAATTCAAACAAGCTGGCCTGTGTAAGCCATGGCTAAATATCTAAGATGTTTTGTACTTTCTGAGCAAGCAGGGGGTCGGCATTTATTTGCACAGTGAAGCCTAAAATAAAAGGTTAAGGGTTGATTGCCAATGCAAAGGAGGATGGTGGTTATTCATGGCTCAATGTCAGAAAGGAATAATAATAATAATAAAAAAATGTCTACAGAAGAACAGAAAGCCAACACTTTGTCCACAAAATGAACAGTTTCCATGGTATATCTCAACACTCTGTGTGAATCCTGTTATATTAAATGTCTACTTTAATTCGTTTTATCATTAGCAATGGAGGGTTCCATTTCTTTTCGATTAGGCACCAAATACTCCACATGATGAAAATGCCAACGCTATAAATAAAAACAATAGAGCCGACAGTAATGTTGAGCTCGGTCTCTTCATAGCCAAGAGTTCCCATCTGTTTATGCTATACAGACATAGGCATTGTCAGAGGAATGTTGTGGCTTTTTTCTACATGCCATTTTTTTCCCTGTTAACTCAGACCAAGGAAAGAGGATAACTCCATCTGATCAGCTCATTGTGGTGGTGGCGCGTTCTCTGACAATCCATACAGCACACTGTCCTGTCAGCCACGCATGCATGCAGTGTCTGCGTCCTTCAGTACAGTCACAGACATGGCAGTGCTCAACTGCACAGTGAAATTACCTGCAGCAAGGTCTTTCCGCAGACGAATCAACATCTACACTCCAGAGACGAGCGCTGAAACTTGCGTTATACCCAAGTCCAACCTTCATGTCCCACACAGGTTCCACTAGAGTCGTGTAACCTTTAAAAGCTGCTAAATGACATTTTCTTGGAACAAGGACATTTCACTGACTCTCTTTCCAAAGAGTAAAAATGACCCTCTGCTGCATTTGGCTGCATTTCCTGCTCATGAATATCTGACATATTTGATGCAGCCAGGCATGATGATATACTTGGACGTAGATTTAAAGAGTCGAACTCCACTCTAACGCGCAACAAAGAGTCAATAAAAAAATTTGCCCCGGTCTATAAATAAGTTTAATAAAAGAGAAGTGACTGTTGAAACATAGAATATAAGTTCAGATATGATTATCTGTAAAATTGCAATCTACAATCTATATAATCTGAAACAGTGACCTATGCTTTGAATCCCATAAATAGTCATTGTAATGAAACCCAACAGGCTGCTTAAGCTTAGCCGTCATATCTCTCACCTCAACGCCATATATACTGTATATAAATGTGTATATATATATATGTGTGTGTATATATACACGCAGTCATTCAACCATTTTAATGAACACACAGCTTCTCATCGTAGCAACCTGAGCAGCAAACGTGTGTGTGTGTGTGTGTGTATGCTGTGCACATGCACATAAATCAGTTTGTGTGTTTACAGGGGCATGTGTTTACACATCAAATCCCAGTTGTTGTTTTTTTTTGATGTGTAACATTTGGTCCTCGGTCTGAGCATCGCTGATGGGAACCACAGCTGATCCGAGTTAATGCGTTCAGCAGAGGATGGAAGAGGAGAGTCGAGGGATCCTTTAAACGTAAAGCCTCCTTTACCCTCATACCTCCACTCTTTTCTGGTAAGTGCACATGAGAGGGGAGCTAAATATGAATGGAAGCCTTGTTGGTGTTGGGAATTGTGTATTTTTTAATGTCAGGTCTTGAGAGTTAGACAGAATCATAAGGTCGGTGGTTATAAGTGTTTTGGCTCTGCTGTAGTTTGACAGAGCAAAATGTTCGGCCGATGACACAGACAATCAGAGGACGGAAATAGAGAAACATTATCATAAACACACATCTTTAAACTGTTACTAAAAATAACACTGAGAGAGAAAATACATAAAGATTGTCTTTTTACAGCAGGCCTTCATGTCATGTCAGGAGATGCATGCTGTCAAAGAGGCCTATGAAACAACAGAGGAAAAATAAAAACACAAATAATGATCACCCAGTTCTGCAGTTGCCCTCAGCTCCACAGATCTTAATAGCCTGGTTGTGCTCATTGTTTTATTTTCTGGTATTCAACTTCTCTGGGTTTTTTTTATACACTCTCATTGGTCTAATGTCATCATTTTGTGTCACAGCTTGCAGCTATTTACATTGAAAAACCTCCAAATAACTACTGCACATTACCTGCTTGAGACTAAACATTTAGCAGCTAACTGGCAAATGTAGTGGAGCACTTATTTGGAGCCATTTATTAAACTTGATTTGCCTGATGTCCTGTAACTCAACTCAAAGGGACATTTATAGTGCTTAACACTGCAATTTTGTCATTCACACACAGAGTAGTGTAGCTTTGATGTAACACACATCATTCACATCATTCACACACTGCCAGCACATCAGGAGCAATTTGGGGTTTAGTGTCTTGCCCAAGGACACGTCAGACTGAAGAAGCCAAGAATAGAACCACCAACTTCCTGGTTAGAGGATGACCGACTCTACCGCCTGAGCCACAGCTGTCGAAAACATCCACCCTATCCATCTTTTACCACTTTATCCTCCACATGAGGGTCGTGGGGGTACTTTGCTAATCTCTGCTGACAGGGCGATAGGCGAGGTACACCCTGGACACAGGGTCACATATAGAGAAAAACAACCATACACCCCCACACACCTACGGTCAATTAACACACCTATGGTCCAATTTGTGAGGAAGGCGGAGAACCCGGAGAAAACCCCGACACAGGGAGAACATGCAAACTCCATGCAGAAAGGCCCTTGTCTGTCAAAAACAATCATAAAAAAAAAGTTTAAAAAAAACAGAACATGATACTCTTTTTGGAAATGATGATACTCTGATAGGGTTTTGTCAATATGGAATAATGTCAGTAATGAAAATTGACAATTGACAGATGATATGATTTGATAAGAGTGCTTTTATTAACCTCACCCAGCCTGTCAGCCACACCCACCTCATCAGCTGATTCCACTCACCTGGTTCACTCAGCTGTTCTGCATCCACAATAAACCCAGTATAAAAATCACTCTGACAGACTGACTTTCTGTTGCTGACTCTGTCTGGTCGTGACCTACCTTCCTCACCTGAACCCTGAACTGCCTTAACCCTAGTAGATCCTGTCTGCCTGTGTTGCTTCAAATCTGCCTTAAAACTGTTAAAGCACTTTGCTGAATACCTCTGTTGTACCGTGTGCTTCATCTGGGTCCAACACTCACCTGCTACATGTCCTTGAACCTTAATCTTTGCGTGAAGAACAGAAAAATACTGTTGAGTGAAAGTTGAGGTGAGCTAAGAGTATCCATTAATGCAATCACAGGGACTGTACCACCAAAACATTTTGCTCCCAAAGACTTTCAGAAGGAACATGGTCTAACTGAACAGTATGACTTACTGGAAGATGTTCCTGGCAAAAGAACCCGTATTGTCTGTTGGACGCCAATTATCAGTCACATCGATTTTATCAAGATGTTCCCCTGGATGCCATTAACATAGAGAACCAGCTTAAACTGCAGGCTTTGCACATCAAATCAAAATCAAATGTGAAGGACTCAGAGTGCTCTCATGGTGTGTGTGTGCGCTACATCAGCAATATCACCCTCTTCATCTGTGAGCTCCTACACTGTAAACATGCTGCTTGATTTACAGAGGACTGAAGACACTAATGTGTAGAATGAGCCAAAGTTAAATCTTGCATCCAAATGACTTCCCCTCTTTCCTGTTTGCCACTATTTTTCCTTCCATTCTTCTTTGTCTTGATTTTTTCTCTTCTGTCTTTCCACTGCTCTGACTTTCTTGTCTTCTGCTTCTCTGCTGACAACACGTAGTTTACGAATTGTTGAGCCATACTTATGCTTTCTACGTAGTGGAAAAACTTCAGTGGTGAAGACAACATGCAAAGGAGGAAACACAAGTGGCTCCAAAGTCTTCCTTTGTTCTTCCTACTCCTTTTCAGAGCCATAAATTCATATGGTGCTTCGGTGTTTGAGTGGCGCCACACACCAGATTGATATGGAGGGGATACACACAGAAACCTCTTGTTTGGGGCTCACAGAAATACACTTAAACTGTAATTTGTGCATATGGTGTGGTCTACAGGATTATGTGTTATTATACATCAAAGCATACCGACATCTTTTACACTGGTAATGATATTATTCCACGTCTTTGTGAACAGAGATAAATGTCATCGGAGACAAACAAGTAAGAATCATCAAATATCAGCTGTTTTCCATTAAAAAACCTAATACGTTTCATGTGTCCCATGTATGATTCTGGGATGTAGTGACGTACTGCAATGATTCTGTCCTTTCTGCATTGACGTGAATGTAGATTATTGCATTCTATGGAAATGTGTGTTCAAACAAGAAATACTTTACGGGACATTTTTTGACAGCAGCTCCTCGCTGTTGTGCAGTGTGGTGACAGATCTCAGTGTCCACGAACAACGAGACGGAGCAAACTGTGACCTCTGTGATGCACGAGAGCGAACCTCAGCTTTAGTCTGAAGGATCAATCTTGATGTGGAACCACAAACACAAAACCAGGGCCTCTGGATTTGTGTCTTCCGTGTAAAACAATCAAATCTTATCAGACAAGTCACCAAGTAGAGTCCGCGGTTGCATTCGCTCAGACAAACTGAGAACAACAGCACACAAGCTCCAGTTGCAGTCAATGTTTGCCAGCTCACGCAATGCAACGGCAAAGAGATGACAGATACTAAACAAAGGCTGAGCAATCAAAGCACCACAACACCACAAGCAGACTCCACATATTTTCCGTCAATTGTAATGAAATTGGATTTAAACGTTGCGTACACACAGGCCAATCTGCCAGGCCCAATGTACATAGGCTCCGACTGTGAAACAATTAAATGTGATGGCCAAGTTAAAAAAAATATTGAATTTACTTTGTTATGCCCTGCACAGCAAGCTTATACATCCCTTGTGATTTTGGCATACAACATTAATGTTACAGCAGCCTGTTTTTCATCCATTTTTGTTAAGGAAGAATTGGATGCTGCAGACGTTGTTTGCCATTATTTTTGCTCAGCGCTTGCAAACAATCCATCGTCAACCCAGAGTTTATTAAAGCAAAAATCCAATTCCTAAGATTCCCTGAAACTACCACTACTGTGGTGTACTGTATATCCAGTATGCTGATGCGATAAATGCAGGGACCCATTATGGTTAATTAGAACTGAATCAGTGACATGCAGTAAAAGAGAGTTAAAGTGAAAAATGTAGGCCACGTGCCGAGATCATCGTTGCCATCGTTGAACATCGTTGGTTCCAGCTCCCGTATGAAATTACAGAGCACTCTGATACTGAAGCTCAGCAGCCTTCTATCACAAATAATGACCATGAGTGATTTTTCTCCCACACGTGTAATGATGCCTTTTGTCCTTTGCCGCACTTCAGATGCCGTGATAATTCAAACTGTGTGTAACGAGGATTACTACAATTCCCCGGTGACATAGGATACGGTGTCATCAAGCTTCTAAAGGGCCCTTTAATCTCCACATCTTTTCACCATGCACAGTCAGGCACAGCAGGCATGGGTGGGGACAGATGTGGAGGATGTTGAGGAAAATATTTTGACTGGTTATAAACAGTGGCTTGATAATGTTTGGACACTTTTCTGCAACATTTCAATTTTGAAGGAGATTGTGTTGTGCAGGTTTAAATGTTTCAGGGTATTTTTGTCCTGGACATCTGGAAGTGATCGCTGCAAGTGATTAAGTATGACTTTTTTTGTACTAAGATCAAAAAATCAAATCAGATTTTTAAATATGATGTTTTAATTGTATCAGTAAAATGTAGACTATACAGTTTACATTGATCTATACACAACAAACTACAGTTTAAATAATGTTTGTTTTTTGTGTCCAGATGACATGCAACCATGGGATTAATGTGACTCACACAGTGAGATTAACATCCACGTTCCTAGTGGGAATTTCCCGTCACTTCAGGAGGATTTATTTCACCCGTTCAAACTGTATATCCAATCAGTCCAGTACCAGAGGTTGTTTTTTCCTGTTGGAAACTCCAGCGACACGATGTTGCAGTTTTTACAGGATGCGGAAAAGAAAGAATCCGCCACACCATCTGACACCTAAAACTAGAACAATTTAAAACATATTCTAAAGGTCACATATTATACAAAAATCAACTTTTTATTAATTTAAGTCCTTATATTTGGGACTCTGAAGGTCCTATCAGTCGGCAAAGTGTCTAAAAAGATGACTCACTCATGTTTTTGTGGTCCTTCTCATCTAAGTACAGGAGATGAAACGCGATATTGACTTCCACACTCACTGAGACGTCACAATGCGCTAAATTCCTGGAATTGTTGTCTCGTGGAGCTCTGCTTTGTCTGTAAAACACGTGAGAGTGCTGACGAGGGCAAGGGTATCCAAAAACCGGAAGTCCGCAAATTCTGCAAAAACTTCTATTCTTGGCTCCACAGTGCAGCACAGAGTTCTACACAAACTTCCAGCCTCAGAGGATTTATCTGTCCAGTGGATACATGTTATATATGACAGCAATGTGCCTGCTAGAGCCTGCAAATGATCACTTTTCCAAATGCTAACTGCTGTTAGCTCCCAGTAGCCTCTGTGGCTCATTTCCTGTCCCTTAAGTTTTCTTTTACCTTTTTTATTTAAGGTGGACCTAAAGAGATAATACTAAACAGAGTGTTGTGAACAGGGCTGTTTTGTCAGGGTGATTGAACTGCTGTGGTGCTTCATCCTTATGGTATTTTGACCAAAGCATGTCACAGACATGTTCATTAGGACACCAGGGAACTCGGTTAACTTTGAGAAATAGTATATAATAAATAGGGTATAATATGAGACCTTAATAGAAATATTGGTTCAGTTGAAAGCTCTATGGTGGCTCTAACACACATTCACAAAAGGATGCCATTTGTGATTGAACAGGATTCCCACTGTACTTGCTGCCATGCACACAGCCTATAACATCCCCCGCTGTGCTGTGTTTTCGCACCATATTTCACAAAGTAAAGTAACCGAATTAAAGATCACAGTAAAAAGGGGACAGCTGACGATAACTCGGAATGCATGTGTCTCAATAAACAATCACAGATGCACACTAAATGACTCACAGGGTATTAACGACCAGTCGCTGTAAACACACTGTATCATTTTTCAACACATCCATCTAATGTATTGTTTGCCTTTTAAGACACTTTAAGAGTCGTTTATTCACAGAGTTCCCCACCCAGCCCCTAAAACTGTTGTTAGTGTTTTGCATTGGTCTGTTGGGAGCTATTAAAAGTTAGAAAAATCAACTCTTGAATTAAATCACTGAATCACAACATTAAGCTGCATTATGGAAAATGCGGTACCACTGTGTTTTGGAGTTTGGTGCATTGGGACCAAGATTCATGTCTTTCATCGTCTTTCTTTCTTTCTCTGCTGTTCTGAATGAGAATATTTTAAAAATCTGTCTCTTGTGAGTCCCTGAATGCAATATTAAATCACCGGAGTAGCCAAATGTGATGTCTGAAGCACAAGCTTGCTGCATTGTCTTCAAATATTTCAGTTTAATTTCAGCGAAACAGAGAGTCAGAGGCCGTGTAGGATTGAATTAAAAGCAAAAGTCACAGTTCGGATAAAATGCAACCAACTGACAACCAACTAGTGTCAGTGAAGTGTATAAGATAAAAAATCCAACCTGTAAACACATTGTTAACTGGCAAGATTGAATATAATGGCAGCCTTTGAATTTCAGACTTTGTATGAATACATAAAATCAGTATAATGATAGTGATGAAGATGATTAGTGACTGGACTACATGAGGGTTTCTCACTCCTGGTCCTCAGGTGTGTTGAGCAGAGAAACACCTAAAACATGCAGGACAGTGGCTCCAGAGTGAGAAACCTTGGATGATAGGTTTGATTTTTCATGCATAATCACAGATTAATCATTGATTCATTTAAGTCAAGGGGATAAAAAAAAAACTTGACTATTATGGTAAAGAGGTGTAAAATGGATCAAAATTGGAGAAAAGCAGATTAATGAAGTGTGGGGTATCCAGTATTTTACTGCTATACATTCTCATTGTGGTCATTTTGGATAGGACAAGGTGCAGATACTGCAGATGCAGTATTATTTAAATGAGCAACATTGATACCAAGTACATGATGGACTGGATTATAATCACTACAGTCCTGCAGAGCAGAGTCAGGAAACACCATATATTTATGGATAGTAATTTAGCGTAATCTTCCACTGCGAGGGCAGCATGTAGAGCTTGCTACGTCTTTTTCTGGGCGAACCGTGCTCTAAACACGGGTCATTTTCACTTGTAGCGTGCAATGACACCAAGACACAGACACATAATAAACCATTCGAGGTTGTTTTCCCATTTTTAAGGGAAGGACGAGAGTGAATGACTCTCTTTACTGAAATGACACGTGCTATTTTTGAAATCTTTGGCAGCGTGGAATCCAGTAGAGACTGGGTCATGTGTGCAGTGTTTTGCAAGCTTAAAATAAACCAAACTTGGACTCTTTTTAAACTATGAATGAAGGTGAAAGTGCAGCCATATAATAACAATGTGACAGAGAGAGGTTTTTGGTGCCATTGGAACAGGTAGCTAATGTGTTCAAGATGATCTCCGGAAACCAATAGACCTCGTTTTCCACTTTCCACTTCCCAAATATTCTTAAGTGTTTATTTGGATCAAGCAAAAGCTGTCAAATGTATATGGTCCACTCCTCTTCTTTTACTCCTGTATATGGAGACAGTGATGGAGTTTTATTAACTGATACCAGACACACCAAGACAATGTTGCCATTGTATTTCTGGTTTGTGTGAGTATTAGAGAGTGGGAGAGCTAACACCATTACTAACAACAGGATCGGGCAATGCAACAGCCCAAATATCTCTCTCTCCCTCTGTGTCTCTCTCTCTCAGATTCAACCCAACATGCAAACATCTTGAAATGCTTAATCTCATCAAGGCATCTCTCTTTTTTTTTCTTCCCTTCTTTTTGCAGCTGTTCTCCTTTAGAAGTGGCAAGTCGGCTGGACTGAACACACTCCACCCATGTGCAGCATCCCAGAGAGTGTGGACCCAGGCCTGTGAGAAACCAATTAGCCTCTGGCTAAATCCTTTGAAGATAAGGAACATTGGTTTATCTGCTGGGCAGAAATCAGCATGTTCTTGAAGCTGGAAAAACAGCATCTCCTACAGGAGAGAAAGCAGGAGTAGGAGTTTTGAGGAGTAAAGTGGAGACGACACAGAAGTTCTCCACAGTGACACAGTAAAATTGACGCCCAAAAAAGTAGAGAAGCTGTAGAATATGGAGGACGTTTGTCTCACTGGAATCATATTCATTGTCAGAAGTGTTTCTTATCGTCCGCCCAGTGTCCCAGAGAAGAGCAAACCTGTTATATGGACAGTCTTGTCACAGTATGGAAGCATCAGTGCTGAGGTCACACATCTTTCTGCCGTCCCACACGTTCACATTACAAAGCCACTGTTCATCCATAAATCTACACCATTCCACCATCTGGAGCCCATCTTCACACTCTGTCACACCAGCCCCTCTCACAGACATTGACCTCACTTGCACGAGTCTTGTGTACAACAGGGAACTGAGCATGATATCACTCCGGCTTGTCTCATTGTACAAACAGAGGCTGATCTGTTCACACATACTGGGTTTCTGCATTCTAAAGCACAATGTGCTCAGACTACCAGAGATTAGGGCTGATCCAATAAACACTGAGATGACTTAAGAGCGGAAAGTTCTGCGAGGCCGAGCATCACATTTCTCTGTTTTTGAGAAGAGTTTGACTGGGTTCAGCGTTTGTCTGTGTCAGACAGGTATTCGTTTACCCCCCGTTTCTAAGTCTGCTGCAAGCAAACCACATTTCACTTTGACAATTTGCAGTTTCATGTTTCATATTTTCAGAAAAAAAAAAAGGCAAACAGGTGCAGGTCCTGGCGGTGCACTCAAACAGAACACATGCACGGATATTAGACTGTTGCACAAAATAAAACATCTGTACTGTCATATAAATAAAACAACTATCCAACGCATGGGGCTTTTCTGAAAGCAGAGCTGTGACAACAGATGGACATCAGAAGGTGCCCAGAGTGAGACTAATGAATGTGGGGAGAGGCTGGAGGTGGAAGTGAAAAAAGCTGATAGATGATGTTTATGCGGAGCTAAGTAATGGATATAACATTTGAAATTAACCTTGCTTTGCCCTGGCCTTGGGGTTTTTGCTGCATTTGTCAACAACAATTTTCACTGAAACTTAGTTTACAACAAGGTAAACTTGTTTGTTTGTGATTTAATCAGCCTTGTGTGTATATATATATAGAGAGAGAGAGAAAGAGAGCAACTACTTTTTTACTATTTAGATATATTTACATTTAAAGGGGCAATATGAAATAAATCGCCACCTACCGCCGTCTACCAATTGTTGCAGTCAGTAGAGTCTCAGCTACCGAGCAACCACAGGTTGCCAGTTACGTCAGAAAACGAAACCTAAAAGAACTTGGTATTTTGAAGTTGAATGTAGTAACTGTTTTTGGCCACATTCTTACATATGGCACCTTTAAATTTAACATTTAGTTTAAACCAGGCTGTGTCAAACATGCGTGCCAGAACCGGCACTCCAGAGGGTCCAATCTGGCCCCAGGATGAATTGGTGAACATTTCACATTATGATTATTCATTATTGATCTAATTATAATGAGTAAATACTATATTTTTCAGTTCCAGATACCTGTGACTAAATGTTTTATCCCTGTGTGGATCCACTGTGATCTGTAAGTCGTAATGCACTTGTTTGAATGATAAACTTGTGCGTAACATTGTTGAAATTGCACTTGTTTTTCTCAAGGAATTTCTCAAGGTTGTTTGTGACATGATTTGTAAAAAGATACTTCATAGAATGTAAAACAAAGGGAACAATTTGGAGTCCTTGTTGTTTATGGGGTATTATGCTTTAACTTTATTGGTCCGGCCCATTTGAGATCAAATTTTTCAGTTTTTGCGCAATAGATTTAACTTTTATATTAAACATTCACATAAATTTCTGTCTCAGCTCACATAGAACAAGCTAAATGAAGCCAAAGCGAGCAAAAATAGTCCAAAAAGTAGTCGTGGCAGCAGGATGATGCAGGCTAACACTGTCCCAAGTGACACGTGTACAGTTTATGTATAAACAGTACAGTTACTTTTTGCTCAGTAAGGCTCGGGTGATGATGACTAAACAGGATTATGCAAATGTATGTAAATGAGATGCTTGGACCCTATAATGGCGACCCAGTGATCTGAACTGCCTTTGAAACGAAACCACAAGGACTCAGCAGTCCTGGTATGAGGCTGTAACCCACAGACAAGAGAACACACTCTGTGACATTTAAAGTACACACAGAGCTCGGTGTCGTCTTGGTGATAACTAAGCATTTACAATGTGTTCTGCAATTACTGTAAATGTTACGCTGACAGACGTCTCTTCATTATGGAGGTGTTGTATGTTTCAGGAAACTTCAAGCTGTCTAATCCAGCTGTGATGACGTCTATATGGTGTAATGTATTTACAGAGTTATATAGTGTTGGTAGGGAAACATCCACAGTGGTTAGTTGAGTCTTGATGTTTCTGTTGTCATGAAAACCTTTATTATTCCAGGCACCTTTGGTTGGACATTTACTCTGTTTGGACTTTTTTGTTGTTGGTTTCTGTTTTGTTTACCTGAGTTGTCAGTTCTTTGTTTCTGGTTTCCTTTGTTTCCTGTTTTATTTAGTAGTTTCTCCTTGTGTGTGCACTGTCAAGTTTGAAGTTCTCCTGTCTAACATCCTGACTATCTGCCCTGCTGTAATGTGTTTGGCCTGGTTCTCATTAGTGTTACCTGTGTTTGATTATCTCAGTCTCTGTTCTCCCCAGTGTCTCTGTTGGGTCATTTGTTTCCGTTCACTGTATTCAGTCCAGTTTGTTCCTATTTATCTGGTCCCTGTGTTTCAGTTGCTTGTGTTTTACTGTATTTTGTGCTACATTATAAAAAAAGGAAAGCCAGTCTTCAGTTGGTCCTATCTTCAGGTCACCAGATCTAGAATCAAGAAAGATCTACATTAATGCATGAATATATATATTCACACAACTGCTGAAGAGTAAAACCATTTATTGTTTAATTAAGATGAACTTAAGCTGCTTTTAGCATTTCTTTTACTTAACATGCTTCTTCCAGAATTTGCAAGTATACACAGCATTTTTTGAACTGATGTCTCTCAACAAAACAATTCAGACAGGGCAGCATTTGTGGTCATTCATAGCTAAGACTACTGCACGGAAAAATACAGTGACAGGGAAATATACTGATCAATTTAGACAACTGCTGAAGGCTGGATATGTTGCATATTTACCATTACCTTTTTTTTGCACAGGTCACAGCTATCAAGATTAGGGTGCAAACAGTATTTAGGTGTGTTTAAAACCATTTTTTAAAGTTATTTCTAATGAACCCAGTGGCTCGTGATGCAAAGCTCAAAGCAATTGAGTAAACAGGTTTTTTATATTTTGATTTTAAAGTAAACAATCGTGTAAATCTTTGCGCAGACCACAATGCCAAGAGACATACAAACAATGAGGCCGAATCAGGATTTCAAATGAGAGGCCATGGGGGAGCCATCAACTCTCTGTGGCATTGCATCATGCCCACAACTTACCACTTACCCCCCCACATAGCAATAGCCTGCCTTTCATGAAAAGCACAAAACATTTACGATTCTATTGGACACACAAGAGAAGCTCCAGCTTCTCTCGCAGAAGGTTTGGAGACACATGTTAGTCCCAGGTCTGCGTGTTCATGAAGCAGTTATCTGACACTTTGTGTCCCGAAAGCAGCAAATATTGAACCATAATAGGTCACGGGTGAGGGTTGCTGTTCTCCAGTGAAATGAGCTGTATAGAAAAGCAGAAAACTGGCAGATGGTTGCAACGCACAGCAACAGTTCCAATGGGATCTAATGAGACCAAAAACCCTGCAACATTTGAATTATACTGTACATTATGGTTTGGGACCTTCATTATGGTCATTATTGACTCCATGGTATTGTATCATAAACAATAAAATGTGTTTCAATCCTACTCAACCACATCCATCTCAGTTAGTTTGGCTTCTACAAAGTTACTTTATTATCTTTAACATAAAGTCATGTGGATAAAAAAAAGCACTTGATGAGCAATTAAAAAATGATGATGTAACTCAACTATCGCTTATATCAAAATAACAGATGAAGGTTTCAGCTGTGGATTTGATATGTTGCAGCCTTCCTTACCTTACTGCTTTACAGACAATTCCTCAAAATGAATTCCATGAGACCATCAGCCATAAAATGAAAAAGAAAGAAAGATAGATTCTGTCTGAGAGACATGTGAGCTGATGATCTCAGGTCACGCAAAAAAAGTCTGGTCTGAATGTACTCTACATAAATGAAAAACCATAAAGGCTGAGAGGGTTGTTTGGATCCACATGAGACTGGCTTCTAAAGGATCATACGCCTGAGAAACTTAAAGCTGATGATAGATCTCACAGCTTAAGCGGCTTTTGCTGAACAAACACAAACAAGACTTTTCAAAAAAATATCAACATATTGTAGTTTGAATTGTTATAAACTGTGTCGCCTCAAAATATGGGTGTGGAATTAAAAATACTGACTCCTTTTGTCACCAACAATGTCTCCTTGATGAAAAGAACTGAATTGCTGCAAATATGTCAAAGTAAAATTACTATTACATTTTATGCAAAATTTTTAGGGGAGCATATGATGTTTTTCTTTTGTTTGGTCTGTCTGTGTGTGTGTCTGTGACGGGCATAGATCACCTAAGATTTTGGATATGGGTTGAGCATGGCCCGATGGTGTGCATCCTTGATTTTCACGTTTGGAGGAATTGTAACTTTTGCTGATTTATCACACTACACCAGGCAGAGCTCCTTCAGGATTGTCCTTTAGGAATACATACTTCCTACAGGCACTGCACTAGTTTTTTTTTTAAATTACGGAACTCACAAAAGCCATATTTCCATCATGGTACTGTACGGTGCGGTTTGGAACGGTAAAGCCCAGGGTCAGGCTTGCGTTTCGATTGAAAACAGTATCTTCACTGGGTCGACGCAGATGTGGCTTTTTTGTACTGCTCAGTTTGGGGGTAGTTGAGGAAACACCTGTCACAAAGGGAGCTACAGTTGTATGTCGCCCAATCGGCTGACTGTCGTGGGTCTAGCTCTACCCATACCATACTGTACCATTATTTTTGGTACCCCAATAGAAGTTTACGGAGAAATGGAACAGTTCAGATCGGTTATTTTAGTTCAGTTGGAAGAAACAATATGTACCGTACTGTACCATATCTTACCAAAACAAACCGAACCATTGGCTGGTGTGATTGGCAGTGCGTATTGGTATATTTGCATATCATGATTTGATTGGTTGACGATTGGAAAGTTGAACAATTCTCAACTTCTACAAAGCAAAGTTACAGACCCACAATGCAGGATAAAAATGTATGAAAAGTTGATGCCTCCACCTCATACATGTGAGTTCACTGTAAGGGCATCCAGTGGAAAAGCTACACCATGTCAACAATGCAAGACGAGAAAAATTGGCTGCAGAAGAACAGAATGAGGGAGATATGACTGTGTATGCTAACAATTTCTTGTTATTGACATCAGGAATAAAAGTGCTGAGCATATGCTAAACCCAGTTCAATCAGATGGTAACAGGTGCATGAAGAGTAAATTGGAAAATTAAATCAGTCACTCACACATAAATGAAAAACTGTTATTTCCTTGGAGTAAAATTCAACAGAGCTGTTGCAGATGACAACGGGGAAACATAAACCTCATGACATAAATGCTAACACAACCCAGATCCCCAGTTTTATAGACTCAATTTTTGACGGCATCCACCAAAGGATTCAAAAAGACAACATTTGGTCTCATCTGCTAAACAAGCTGAATTAAACAAAATCATGCAGAATGCAGAACTCACATGTTTCTGATTTGATTTGCTCAGATGCACAGAGAGTTGCACTGAATCTCTCTAATTAGAGCTCATCCTCCACAACAGAACGGAGGATTACAACTTTTTCCAAGTGTGTTTGTTACTGTCAAGAAGACTAGTATATCAGTTATATTACCAATAAGTGGTGTAACAGCCTCCTCCAATGACTGTCACGATATTATTCTGCTCTCACCATATTCTCCCCTGGCAGAACTACCACCATTCATCTCTCACACGTTTGACAGCTGGATTATAGAACACTCCCACAGCCTCCTCTCACAGCTCATACACCCCTCAGCGAGGATACACTGGGTGTGAGGTTACAGGAACGACTGTGAGGCAGCGGTGGCTTTTTCCAATGCCAGCACTGCTGTCAGCAGGATCTGTGAGAGCTCTCACTGCAATAGGGTGCTGTGAATCCACTGATATTATTATTATATATGTTTGCTGGCGCTTCCTGCCTCAGACTTTCCATGACACTGTGACCACCCTGTGGGACAAATTGACTTGAGGTGACATAACGCTGTTTGACATGACATAAATTGTCTTTTAATTGAATTCAACTTCCTCTCAGGGACACTGTCATCCTAAAGAAAATACGTTTTCCAGATGAGATGTGCAGATGGATAACAACATTTGAGAAGGTAAATGATGCTCCCAGACTCATTTCTGTCTCTGTTTTATACTCTTTCGTCACCTTCCACTTGGAAAATCTACATTTTAGAGTGCACGTGGAGGCCGTTATTCCAAACTATGAAACTGCAAAGAGATTAAATTGCTGGAAATTACCATAAATTAGGCTGTGGTAAACGTACCCTAAAGGCATTTGCACGAGAGAAGTTACATTTGAACACAGCCACCATAAAGTCTAACAAAATTACCAGTTTATATGATTTCTAAACAGTTATTGTTTATCCAGAGACAAAAGATTATGCACTTGCACTTTTTGAGTAAACCAGACATTATTTATAAGTGCAAGTAAAGTCTATATGTGTAGAAAAAATAGTTAACTGTGCAGTTTCATGTTTATTGTCAGTAAAATAGCTATCCCGTGTTTACGTGCATAGTTTTTTTGTAGGTGCAAAAGGGGATTTCATACAAAAGAAGTGGAAAAAGGGCAGAATTAATGCTGTTTTCTAACAAAAAAAATCATTTTAGTCTGTGTCTTGTTAAGAAGACCCACAATCTGGAGGCCGGCATACTAAATTAATACCGGGCTCAAAGCATTATACAGTTCTGCCCAAGGTTTCTGTACATCAAAAAAAAAACTCAAGTGGCATTAAACAAAAGGGACAGATTACTCAAAAGCATCTCTCTCTCTCTCTCTCTCTCTCTCTCTCTCTCTCTCTCTCTCTCTCTCTCTCTCTCTCTCTCTCTCTCTCTCACACACATGCGCGCACACACAACTTGTTTTTATATCTTAGTGAGGACACATCATTGACATAATGCATTTCCTCGCCACTTACCCTGACCATAACCGTCACAACTAGTGTGTGTCTAACCTTGACCTTTACCCTAACCCTAACCTAAATTCAATTATAACCCTAAGTCTAAAACCAGGTCAGCTTGTCAGTTGTGGGGCCCAGAAATATTTTTTTGTACATGTTTTTGGACCTCACAAAGATATAAATACAAGTACACACGCACACATGCAAAGGCCCTCTCTCTGTGACTTTCCGTTGATTTCATTTCAGCGAACTCTCGGCACACAGTTGCTGGAAATGAAGCCTTTAGACATGCTCCGTTTGTGATTGCTCCATGTGCCTTGCATGTGTTGACAGCAGTTAAATTGGTAAACAGGGACATTAGTTAAGAAAACATCAGAAGGTATTAGAGGTCTCTGTAGAAAGTGCATCTGCACCACTCCATCTGACCTCATTTCTGCTTTAAGCTATATATTCTGTCCAGAACACGTGTAATTGTGTTCAAAGGAATCCTGGAGGCTCACAGTTCATTCAGCTCTGTGCAGTAGTTCTCTGTAATCCAAAGCCTTGTTAAAAAAAAAAAATTAAAAAAAATTTCCCTCCCAGAGTTAATCTCCAATTCATCAATGATCTTTTTTCCCATGACAAAAACAAGATGTTATCAAGACAAAAGTGAAGTAATCAAACTATGATTGTGACCAAATCTTCAATATCACTGGTGAAAGAGAAGCTAGTAAGACGGAGTTGGTTTCCATAAAATAAAAACTATAACTTCAAAATCACATTGTTTTTTTTTGTCTAAATGACAATTAAAATGTTATTATTTATTTTTAAATGGCTGTGCTTCACGTTTCTCTGACCACATTGACATATTATTCTTGGTGGCTCTGTGCACATGCACTGCCAACAAGATCCAGGTAAACTGCTACGACCTGGAGCACAGACAAGATGAAGTGACGGGGAAAGAGACATATTATGGATCTACTACTCTTCAAATATACTATAATGTTTTAAATATAACAATAAAGTGCAACCCAGTCCAGATTAACAAAGCCAAAGCCAAAATGTTTTAACGGCAATATAATGTGCTATACCACTGTAGCAAACATGTTGTTAGCCAAATCAATTTATATTACCCAGGTCTGTGATTACACATGCAGAAAGAAACCAATGACTCATAATCAGTAGCGCCCTCACTCATTAGCAGTATATGCAATACATCAGACGTAGAATTGTGTACGTATTTAATCTCGCTCAAATGGTGCAATTTCCTGTGTTGAAGAGAATTTATTTCACAGTAAACATTTGCAAAGTAATAGCCTTTGGGGTTTAGCGTTTCTTTTTTTTTCCTTCCTACACTTTCCCTATACGGCGCTGGCTGCTCCTCTGTGAGAGTGGATTTGTAAACAATGGTTGGTTTTGATTTAAAGCCTGGCTGAAGGCACAGAAACGTCCAAACAAACACAATACGCGATGGTTCGTTCCACGTGTCAGTCCTGTTGTTTCACGAGGAGCAGCCAGAACAAAAATACAGCGTTCATTAAAATGATTTTGGAAGCAAAATCCCAAAGCTACCTTCTCACCTCCTGTGTCTATTTGCTCAGCAGGTTAGCGACGTGTGAGCCAAGTTTTATTTTACACCATAACCCGATTTAATGCACTCTCAGCATTCGTCTAACATACAGGCCTCTCTTATCGTAATCTTTGGGCATAAAACATAAAGGAGCTGCTCACATGTGATCTATTATTGCATTTAATTTTGGTTGAGTTTTAAATACATGACATAAAACAGTCCCCCCCACATATTTTCGTTTGTTGATAAAAATGAGGGTGGCCTACCTTAACTGTCAGTTTTTGTAATCAAAGTATAACGAATATACCATAAGAATTTAGAACTTAGAACAGCAATTACTCATCTTATGCTTTAAATGCAAAGATGCATTTTTCATTACATAAAGGTTTTTTTGTTCTGACTTCACTGGTTGCGCGATCCAACAGTCAATTAATCAGAAATTAATGCAAGTTAAATACACCCTAAAGGGTCTCGGTGTATTAATCACACGAGTCAGAATGCCTGATGACCACTGTGTGTCACATACAAGAAACAAATAGTCATTTAATGTTAATCATTTGTATGTTTCGAATTACAAAGGAATAACAATTACGTATCTCAGTACGTTCCACTGACGACGAAGCGCTTTTTAATCATCGTGTCTGTATCGTGAATCATTCGACGCCTGACACATTTATAATATGTCAAAACAGAGTAGACTTAGACCTAAGATGATCTACTGAGATGGTAATGACAGCTTACAGTGACACAGCTTGTCATATGTACGGTGAGGCCACACAAGCTAAGATGCTATAGCCAAAACATTCCCCTCCCTGGAGACTCCATGTAAAGCCACACGTCTCAGCGTTACCATCTGAAACTCATTGGCTTCAAACTGACTGGGGTTTTGTTTTTAGTGATGGACATCTTTAAAGGACCTCAAAACCTTTTTCTTTAAAAAAAAAAAAATCAACTCATGCATAATAGCTGTAAGACAATATCTTGGTTTTAACCGCAATCGTTTTTTTTATGAGTTTGCTCCCAAAATATTAGTTTATGTGTTTTTTTCTTGTATTCAATGTTCTGCATCGATGGTATCTTGACATGTATGCAAATCACCCAACCTGTGGGTTAGGGTTGGTGGTCTTTTCGATCACTGACATCAGTTTTCCCCCAAAAACAAGCTGAAACATCTGACCACACATTTCCTCTGCATTTCAGTCCATCTCAGATTAAATCAGCTGTGTTTCTCTTCTCTTCACTAAATGGCTGCCTTTTTGCACAATATACCTTCAGGTTGCATTTCCTGATGCTGCATTGGACTGAGTTAAGTGACAATGATTTCCCAAAGTACTCATCAGTCCATGGGCCTGTGTCCATTACAGTAGCATGATGGGTTCGCTCACAATAGAGAGGCCTCCATGTTCATGCACATCACGGTGGTTTGGTTGGTTTTCTATTACAATAAAGTAATCCTCCTCAATGTGGGCGGAGTCACTGCTGTTTGACTTTGTTTGACAAACTAGTGACTTGTATAGCAGTTGCTTTCAATGTATTGAATAATTAGAATCAGTTAATTGCAAAGATTTGTTCAGTAATTCCTCCATGACGGAGCACAAACACTGAACTGAAATACAGCGGCAGGGGTTCTGATGTGGCTCACCGCTCACCATCACAGGCTTTCAGCAGTGCTGTCGCTAAATACACCACACTCCTCTGTTAAATGCTGAGATTTTGGACATTTCCTTTGCTAATTGTGGGACAATAACCCATGTTTTCAGGATTGTTTAGTCTTTTTAACTGGTCTATAGTTCGGCATTGTTCGACTTGATTCTTGTGTCGGACGTCTCTTGCTGTGACGACACTCTAACCAATCAGTGCACATCAGTCTGGCATTATCATGCATAGTATCACTCGGCACGCTTGGAACCTCGTACTAAAAAAGTGCCAGATACTATCGCTAATGGAACACGCGAGAGATTCACTGTCTGAAAACCGGAAGTCCAAGAAAAGTTCTATTCTTGGCTCCACAGTGCAGCACAGAGTTCTACACAAACTTCCAGCCTCAGAGGATTTATCTGTCCAGTGGATACATGTTATATATGACGGCAATGTGCCTGCTAGAGCCTGCAAATGATCACTTTTCCAAATGCTAACTGCTGTTAGCTCCCAGTAGCCTCTGTGGCTGATGTCATTTCCTGTTCCTTAAGTTTTGTTTTCCTTTTCTTTTTTAAGGTGGACCTAAAGAGATAATACTAAACAGAGTGTTGTGAACAGGGCTGTTTTGTCAGGGTGATTGAACTGCTGTGGTGCTTCATCCTTATGGTATTTTGACCAAAGCATGTCACAGACATGTTCATTAGGACACCAGGGAACTAGGTTAACTTGGAATAATAGGGTTTAATATGTCCTATTTAAAGTCTGTCAAAAAGTGTACATAGTTTCCCCCAATGCCATGTGACCATGAGTGTTCTGCTTCACAACACTATATGACAAACAGCCTCGTAAAACCAACTGTTTGTATTTGTATTTATGCTGATCAAATTCAGTACTGGTGGTTCTAACAAGGCAATGCAGCATCCTTCAAGGCATAATTATCCCACATTTTGTATTTTACATGTCAATGTTCTTTGAGGGTGCCCTGAGAATATTTCATGCCTGTGCAGCATCAGAGAGCCTGGAGCACATCACCAGACACTAATCACAATAAATGGAGAATTTCAACAATTATGCAAGCATTAAAGAATGTATTTTTTTTTTTGTTTGTGCTAAATTATATTAGTGTTACAAAAAAAACGTATTCCTTGTCCAGCTGAGCCCTCTCCTTCCAAACAGAAAAAGGGATTGCATGCAAAATACAGCTGAGCTTTTTTCATCCAGGTACAGTCCAGGAGAATTTATGGTCCATGTGGTGTGCACATTCATACAATAATTCATCATACGTTGCAAAGAAGAGGTTTGATTCATAGTGTCCTTCTCAGCTTGATGGCTCTTATCTTTTTTTCTGACAGCAGTCTCTGCTTTACCAAAACAATAAAAACTGGAAACATATGGCGAGATGGAAGAAAATCAGAACAACCTGCTGTGCTGTGCACCTTCAGCCACAAAGGAGCTTTTGTTTTTTTGTTTGTTCAAATGTGTTCCTAAAATCATTTATTTAATCAACACATTCAGCGTATGATTGAATTGAGGAAAATTAGGTAATTTAAAGACACGAGGTCCAACAATCCAGCAGCAGTCAGTGAGTTGCAGAAGTCATTTTTAATTGATAACATATGAATTAATTTTTTTTCCAAGTGTTTTTTTTTTATGTCAGGCAGCTGTATAAATCACACATAATGTAAAAATCTCCCCCACACACTTTCTCTACAATCACTAACATATGACTGAATGTACATCGTCTTTCAGAAGTCCGATCAATTTAGCATATTGAATCAAAATTATGAAATGGTAGTTAATTCTTGCACAACAAGGTACACCAGCAATCAATTTTGCACATTTACTTATTTGTGATGTCTTGGGAGGTCAAAAATTAAGGCAGATGATGAACAAATTGGCTACTTAAGGAGGACACAGTTAAATAGCTGCTCCCTTATGTATAATAACTATAATAAACAGTTTGTATTTGTTGGATTTGCTTTGCAAAAATGCACCACAAGGGAGAAAATGATTGATCACGATCAGTGCTGCTTTGTCTGTTTCATATTCACATGCATGTATTTCTCAAACGTCTATAGGTGTTAATGACACTTTATGTTGACGGTTGTCAAAAAGACACTCAGATCACATGACACGAGTAGACCGAGGATTTAAGTTTCACAACTTCTTCACAAACCTGGACTCATCTGTTGAGTTTCCGTCGACACTGCCAGGTTCCAATGAAACAGACGGTTTCTGATGACTGAAGCCACAATAGGGTCTTTCGACATCGTCAGATCATCATTTGGTTTATTTTCTCACACGGTTCACACTTCTGGGGCTCAGAGCCAGTGTTTCTGTACCAGCAACACTCAGAGATGATTAATACGCTTAGAAGAGTCAGCACAACTCTGCCATTAACAAAACATAAGCAGTAGAAATTGAATTCAAGAACAAATCATCCATCATGGAGTGAAAATGACTTCATTTTGTGGTGATTACTTGGAAGGAAATTGTATATATACGTGTGCATATGTCTGCAGAGCTGGGTACATTTCTCCCTCACATACATTAATTACATTCATTTAAATGTTTTAATTTAAATTCCAAATGCTTAGGATATGTCATTTGATATTTTTGGCCCGTGTGAAAGGAATGTTGCAAGTTGAGCGTAAAACCGTAGCTGTTAGAATCACGGAATTAGCAACAGGTGATTTGTGTTTGCAGCTCCACGTCATCCTCATTTAATGTGATCTTGTAATTTCACAACACAGAGAACATGTTCTCTGAAACAAGGACTGGCAACTGGGTTGTTGATGGTGGACAGCAATTAATGGGGGAAAAAATAAATGTTGATCATTTTACAAATGAAGAAATCACACTGAAGCACACAGTCTCCTACTTTAAAGGACTCATATTATACCGTTTTTCCAAGTTAAACTAGTTCCCTGGTGTCCTAATGAACATGGTCAAAATACCATAAGGATGAAGCACCACAGCAGTTCAATCACCCTGACAAAACAGCCCTGTTTAGTGGTATCTCTTTAGGTCCAACTTAAAAAAAAGTAAAACGAAACTTAAGGGACAGGAAATGACATCAGCCACAGAGGCTACTGGGAGCTAACAGCAGTTAGCATTTGGAAAAGTGATCATTTGCAGGCTCTAGCAGGCACATTGCTGTCATATATAACATGTATCCACTGGACAGATAAATCCTCTGAGGCTGGAAGTTTGTGTAGGACTCTGTGCTGCACTGTGGAGCCAAGAATAGAACTTTTCGCAGACTTTGCGGACTTCGCTTTGTCCGTAAAACACGTGAGAGTGCAGGCGAGGGCAGGAATTTAGCGCGATTCCAGGAATTTAGCGCATTGTGACGTCCCAGTGAGTGCGGTATTCAACATCGCGTATTTCATCTCCCGTGCTTAGACTGAGGACCACAAAAACACGAGTGACTCATCTTCTTTCACACTTTGCCAACTGATGGACCTCCAGAGTCCCAAATATAAGTATTCAAATGAATAAAATGTTGATTTTGCATGATATGGGAATTTGTATTCTTGCAGGCCACAGTGCATTGCATTCCCATCACGTTAGACTCTAAGTTTGTACTTGTTTCTTTGAAAAAGTTTCTGATATCACATTGCAGTTATGGGTGTTATGTTAATGTGAACAGCTCTGGAGCCTATTTACACTCACAACACCTCTTTGTCTGATGTTTCCCTGTGAAACAATGGTTCACGAATCACACAACACTCTCAAAATAACATTTCCCACAAAGAGCTGCGAGTTGTGTGCAGCGAGCACGAATCCACGTTGAACTTGCAGTTCTGTAAAGTCGTGCAAACGTCGACATGGTAATCTATCCGAATAATCCATAACATGTACCAGGATAGGTCACACGCAGTCTTTGCATATGAACATCTGCAACAGCTCTAGGATGTGGTTCTATACAGAAATACACTATAGTTAGATTTATTTCAGGGCAGACTAGGATTACAGCTAAGTGGCTTCGGTTGTGACATCGCTCATTTCATTTCACATTCTGACAAGCGTAAAACACATCAAAACATTCTGTGAGGATCAGAATTGAATGTAATGTTGACTACGATCTATAACGTTAACATTTCCTTTGATTCGGATTTAATCTGCAGAGACAGTCCAGACCCCCTGAGGCTGAAAGGTCAAACCATAAGTGTTATGTTTTAAAAAAACTGCTTTTACCGAAGTAAACAAGTAAAGTGTAAAGTAAACACTCACAGAACACCAAATACCTCAGTGCAGCTGAACTTGGACAAGCCTCGTGGAATAAATGTAGACATTTTTATTCCCGCAATGGTTTGTCCTTCCAACTACACGTCCCTGAAGCAAACAGCAACCATTCAACACCTCCACACTGAGGTCTGATGTTATGTCTACCGAGCGAGGAAGCTCATGTAAAGGATTAGGATTCAAGGCATATTTACTTACGCTTCCAAATGCATTACATTTATATTTCAAGTAAAAGGCGGTTAAAGTGATTAATAAAGTTGGATGAACAGAGAGTATCACTTTGAATTTTTTTATTCAGTGTTAGCACAGTTGTGATTTCAATATTTGTGTTGCCGGGCAAAGGACATAATGTGTTACACGTCTGAGCCAAGACATGTAGAAAGCACCAGAGTAACATTGCAGTAGTAAAACAAGACGACTGTAACAGGTTGGAGTAGGACGGAAACTGTGGAAGTGGAATTTACAGCTAAGTCGATCCTGGATTTTCAGCAGGTTAACAGGATTTAAGTTTATTAGATTTGGGGGGAGAGGTGTGGGATTATCTCAGCATACTAGAGGCACAGGCAGTGTTTTGGCAATTACTCAATGTTTGACAGGATTTACACACTGGCACATTAAAGGTCCCATATTATGCACAATCAACTTTTTAATCCTTTTTTTGTATGACAGCAATGTGCCTGCTAGAGCCTGCAAATGATCACTTTTCCAAATGCTAACTGCTGTTAGCTCCCAGTAGCCTCTGTGGCTGATGTTATTTCCTGTCCTTTAAGTTTAGTTTAACTTTTTTTTGTTTTTTGTTTTTTAAAGAGATACTACTACAGAGCGTTCTGAACTGTTTTGTCAGGGTGATTGAACTGCTGTGGTGCTTCATCTTTATGGTATTTTGACCAAAACATGTCACATGTTTGTTAGGACACCAGGGAACTAGGTAACTTGGAAAAACAGGGTATAAAATATATATAATATGATATAAAAAGAAATAAAGTATAATAGACCTTTAAAGTGGCTAAACCCTTACTACTTTTTAAATTAATAATAATAAGGGAAGATAATTGCATAAATAGCTTTGCCATCAGTGGAGATGAAAATGAAGAAGGTAGATATCAGATTCCAATTACTATAATGTCAATTATTTTAAAAAAACAATCCTCAAACATATATGGAAAAACATATAGGCCTTGTTACCATATGTAAGTCTTAAAACTTCCCACGTTACATTTTGTATTTAGGAACAAAACAGCGTCAGAGCTTCAGGAGGCAGAAAAGCAAAAACAACAACCAGGATTAACAGTAATCCTCTCTCATCTATGAAATACTGTACATACCAATATCTTGATGCTCATCCAGAAAACATCTGAGTTATATCTCAGTGGAGGACTTTTACAGTTATCATCTGATGCCAAAACATATTAACATATCGAATTGTTTTAAATTATCTTTTAAGGCTCTCAGTTGAACCAAAGGACATTATAGTAAATCATGACAACAGGACACTTTTGCTGCAAAAAAAAAAGAGGCTCCCTTGAAATCAATGCTCATCACTATTAATGCTGATCACCAGCAGCACAAGTAGAGCTTTGATTTACTCCACTGTCTTTTAACACATCTGTTGGATCATATTCTTTAAACACACAATTTTGTTCTTGCAAACAGACGTGCCACATCTGATCATATGTGGTCACAGTGGATGAATTCTGGGCTCATTTTAATGCCAGGTGTGAACAGTCATATTCACACAAGAACGGAGGTCAACAAAAGGTCTGACAATGCCAATAAAATTCAGCTCAGGTTCAAGTTATATTAAACATTTGGGACAATTTTGTTTCGGCGACTTTAAGGCAACACTTTCTTGATTCAGCAGAACGTTTGCAGTTTCCCTCACTGAATGGATTTAATAACAACCTGCTATACATATGCTCCCGTGCCCAGCCTTGGATGAGGTTGCTAAGGGTTGTTTTTATGACCCTTGCCTCAGTCTGACCCAACACGTGACAGGTCTGAGGAGGCATTTACAAGATTTGCCACCCAGTGTGAAACCAGTGCCAGTTCAGTGCTGTGAATCTCAGTGGGAGGTCTGGTCTCTCTATTCCATATCTACAGATCAACTTCCTCTGGTGCTATGTGCCCTATACTCATTCAAAAACAAACAATTATCCATCTTCATAAACTGTCCACTTCTCTCTTCTTCAGAATTGCTGATGGAGAAGAAAAGCTAAAGCTCTATAAACTATCTGATGATTTGAGGAAGATATAATTCTAAAACCACAGTTTTATTCCAAAAAAGCTTCAGGGTGACAATAAACTTACACAGGGATTTTTCAAGCCACAAGTTACATTCTGGTCTCTCTTGTAAAACACTAAGACAAACGTGTTTGTGCTACTATTATATACGGTGAGCAGTATATGTTTCTAGAGCCTTGGGGAAAAACAAATACGTCAACGTCCATAAAACTGAACACACATTCAAAGGTGTCAAGGTCTAGGATGTCACAATGGAAATCAATTGTTTTCTTTCTATCTCCAACTAAATGTAATATTGTGGAATCACTTTAATTTGTGTCTTACTGTAATCATAATTTTTTAAGTTATTTAGAGAGAGTTTCAAGTGACAACCGTTGAGGTCCCAAGGGATATCAGCTGACATGGCATATCTCTTCTGTTCTCCAGAAGAAAAGTAAAGTATTAAGGATTTGCATAAGGACACAGCTTAATTCCTTTAGCGTAGCAATTAAGGTGTCATGTGAGGTCTCTAACCTGCAAACATTATCATGTTTCAAGGTAACTCATGAGGATGGGGGTGACCCAAAAGTTGGCAAAATGCCTGAAAATGAAAAAAAAAAAAATGCTGTGTTGTGTGTTCTTGGAATCAAATTGTGGTAGCTGCGAATTTCCCCCACACACACAGTCACAGAAACATACATACATGTCTTGATTCTTGTAATGGAGCAGAGTGGCAAAAACCCCACCTTGGTTATAGAGGCAGCCATGAGGACGGATGGTGTCAGGTTTTATTAAGTGCCGAATGTGAACAGTTGTGTGTGCAGTCCATAGAATGTGGGGGCAATACGTTTACTACTGATTTGTCAGTGAAGGTGAGGATGTCATGCTCCAGTAACACCTGCTGGAGGATGTGTAATGGTTTAGTCAAGCTCTGACTCTGCTTCATGGCAAAAGCCTGACCAGGTGTCTCCTGTGGAGCACGAGCTTTATGGTCCTGGGAAAAAAAATAGAAAAAAATACTGGAAACATGAGCGGCTTCTACTACTGTGCATATAAACTCTGAATTGATTCAAAGTAAAGAAAAAAAAAATCTCAAACAGACTCACATGTTTATTTCATCTTCTTCTCTACTTGACGAGAATCAACCAAAGGCGCCACTGTCAACTCTTGACTGGGTCAATGTCACTCGTCTCCGGTTGTGTCTGAAACTGCAGGCTGTTTCACATGAAAGACAAAAATGTTAATATGTACATTATGCACATATTATGTATATTATATAATTATGTATGTAAGTTTGGGGACCACCTGTATTAAAGTGCATGCAAAACAAATACAGAGTGTCATCTGTATGCTTTATACTGTAAATGTAAGAAATAATGGATAAGAACGTTAAGAATGTGAAGCGCCCTTTGCATACAGTAATTATGCAACGTTTTCTGAAAGCTTGTGGTTATTACGGTAATTTCACAGCCAGAATGCCAGATATT
Source organism: Microchirus variegatus (assembly GCF_963457635.1). Lineage (NCBI taxonomy): Eukaryota > Metazoa > Chordata > Actinopteri > Pleuronectiformes > Soleidae > Microchirus > Microchirus variegatus. The sequence continues at coordinate 602,718 of NC_139809.1, read as the reverse complement.
GAAAATTATTCTGGAAAAATTGGCAAAAACACTTAGTTACATGACATGATATGATTTTATGGCCTTTTCTTAAAATAACCAAAAAAGTCTATAAGGAACTTTTTAGATTTTAAAGGGTTAAGTAATTTTATTGTAAATATAGTATGTATATAATATCCATTCGATTTTATTCTGTCAAATTGCTGTGCGAAATTTTTAATAAAACGCATGCAGCAAAAGCATGATAGCAAATTCAGCTTTTTCTCTTTGCTCACTGGATCAGTGTGTATGTATACGATTGAGAATTATGTGACAAATAGAGAAATATAAATCAATTCTATTCTCTTCTTTGTTTGGACAGCAAACATGGCTACAGTTTTTCGCAAACCTCAGACATCTCACACTAAAACAACCCCAATGGCGTGATTGGAATAACACCTGCGATTCATTTTTGCAAGCAGCATTTACGTTGAAGCTGCGTGGGCCAGAAAAATTTGCCTTTTTCTTCCCATGGATTGTAAAATGGGTCCAGTGAAAGCCTGTGCCAAATAAAAGATAAAAAGATAATGTTTTGACTTGCCCAGGTTATGGACGTAACTCAAAGTCGAGCACATGTTTCAAACACCACAGGGAAAATGATTCTGCAAGGCTCAAGTGTTCTATTATGAAATGCGTGTATTTTATTGGAGGTCAAAGAGTCAGTTTGCTCCATATTAAAGTTTGTCAGGCTGGAATCAACTTTTTTTTAAGTGACATAGAGTGAGCTTATGTGGTTAAAGGAGTAGGTCATCATGTTAGGACATACGCTTTCACTCTCATGCCAACATTATCCGTGGAAATCATCTTCAAGTATCCATAACCAGATCCAGTTGCCTTTGACTCAGCACTAATGGTTTCACCATAACCTGGATGACGGAGACTCTTCACAGATTTTCTTCCTAAGAGTTAGAAGGAGAACACTGATACAACTACTGTATATATTATGAAGCTAAAGCGGCAAGCTAGATGGGTTTTTCCAGGCGCTAGACTTAACTTACATACAAAAATACCCTAACCCAGAGGTGTCAAACTAGTGGCCAGTAGGCAATCGATTACATGGGGCCCACCACTTGATATCAAGTTATAATGAAAACATAGCTCACAACCTCGCTTTATCCTCCAAAGGAGAGGTCGCGAGGGGTGTTGTGCCAATCTCAGACATAGGGCGATAGGCGGGGTACACCCTGAACTGTTCACCAGTCCATCACAGGGCCACATATAGAGACAAACAACCATTTAACATTCACTCTCACATTCACACCTGTGGTCAATTGTGAGTGGCCAACACCTAATCCCCATGTTGCATGTTTTTGGACTGTGGGAGGAAGCCGGAGAACCCAGAGAAAACCCATGCACACACAGGGAGAACATGCAAACTCCATGCAGAAAGGCCCTTGATCAGGTGAGTTTGACACCCCTGTACTAACCAGTTACCAGCACATTGATTTTGGTATGTCTAATTATCAGAGATGATCAGAGATGTGCTGAAATTGTTCAACTTTTCATAATCATAGTGTTCAGACTGATTTGTTTTGCTTGGAAGTACAAATACACAAAATTCACATACAGTGTATCTGTACTTTACGTTGTTACATTTCTAGCAGCTTTTACTTTTCCTGCACAACATTTCACAAATTAATTGTGTACTTTTACTCCAATACATTTCCCTAACTATTTTCACTACTACCAAATAAAATCAGAAAGAGTTTGGTAAATGTCCTTGTTTATTATTACATAGTGCTCTTCAAGTCTTGATGATCACCCAAAGCTGCATTTTTGCCATTCACCCTTTCACTCTCACACAGTGTATCATCTACATGTAGCACGCTGTCTATCAAGCATCTTTCATACCCAACAAAGGGTTAAGTGTCTTGCCCAAGGACACATGAATATAGTAGACTAGTGGAGCTGGGAATTTAACCCACAACCCTTCAATTGAAAGATGACTCACTCCACCACTGTCTGTCTATCTGAGACTTTTAAGTAAAACTGTAAAAGGTGACTTCAAAGGTGATTTTCTGGTAAAATACTTTTACTCAAGTATCAAGTACTTTATACATGACTGATGTTGCCAGTGTAGTGCCCTCAGGTGATCTGGAGGCGAACTGCAGAGATGACAAACAAGTCTACTGAGGTACACACATGCAGTGAGAAAATGGAAAAGTCAGTGTGGTCGGTGTGAACATTCGAAGAAACCAATGAAACAACTGAAAACACATGTTTCCATATCCCCTCAGGGAGGAGCCTATGGCAAGTGGTACTTACACGCAATCATGCCTAATAGCATAAATCTGCTTGCATGAAGGAATGAAATGCCTGATGCAAATGAACAGCAAGGTTGAGAACATATTTTCAACACTGGTCACCATAAGAGCTCCATTAATCAATTAGATGTACTACATCCGTTTTAATGAAACCCGCAGAGGCTGGGTGGGATGGATTGGTATCTCAACTGGCAGCTCTGGCCCTTAATGTATCAACAGCAACCACCCTGTAAATGGAGCATGTAATAGCTTGTCCTGCACAATAAGACTTTGTGAGATAAGAAGCATTAGCAGCAGCATGCTTGTTTTGCATGCACATTACCATGTTCCAAGGCATCGGTCAGGAGCCAGGTTGCCGTGGGTTACACTATCACAACATCCTTGAAAAATCTGTTGTTGGTGTGTTTTTTTTTTAAATACAATTTTACAAATGTAATGTTAACATAATTATGGAAATAGCAGCGAATTTCTTCAAATGTCACGTTCACATTCACATGCACGATATCGTCTCTCGCAGCTTTATGCAGATGAAGGAACTTTGATTATCCATTCATAAAATAATTTGTACTACTAATCCATGACCAGAGCTCATTAGTGTGACTGTTATGGTTGCAAATGAGGCCCACCAGTGCTGGAGAGGGTTCTCTTACTCTGAGAAGCTACTGTAGTGTGCCACCTAGAGGTTCAACCGAGTAAGTGAAACCCCAGGGGAGTTACCCATGCCAGTGAAAGAAAAACAGTAAAAACATAAGAATACATTTTAAAAAGCATGATTCATTAATTATCTTTTGTTGAATGTCCCACTATATTTCCTCTGCTGCACTTAAACAAATGATCTTAAATGAAATATCACTTAACGTAAAAGAAACCAGGTTAAATGTATCTTGAGGAGGAGGCAGCAGCAAAATAATTGCCAGTGAACACTGAGCATAGGACACTGGAATAAACACAGCTGGTGTGAAAGGAGGCAAAAAAACAGGAGTGTCTACTCTATACTGTATGATACATGTAAGAAATGGTGGCTTTGATGGTAATGCCCTTCATGAGAGTGTCCAATTATTCCCCCAGACTGCAGAGAAGTGATGACAAAATATTCTTCAGCATAATGCTGCAGCGGAAATCCTGCAAGTGAATTAGTTCTTCAGGTTTCCCGTGCAGGCACAAAACCCTGAAGCCCAAACACCATCGCCACAGAGATCCTCACAGATACAGCAAAGACCGAAGCTTTGAGTGGAAGAACTGTCCAAATGTACAGTACAGCCAGTGGGCTGGTGATGTGGCTGTATGAAAGAATATAGCCACATGAGATGATGAGGGTGATCTCTGAGGCAGTGGCAGACCAAGACTAAATCAGTGGCACAGATGTCTCCATGCCCTCAACCACACAGAGTGAAAAACTCCAAGTGTGACGTGAGTCCTTCCGAGGCTTTAAACCAGAGCAATGTGATGACACATGTCTTCAAACTCACTCCTCTCTTTCTGACCATTATGCACTGGTTTCTCTATTCAGTGGTGGAAATATAGCTCTCAGAGGTTCTTTGGTGGTGGATCTTTGCTCAGCTTCACAGTGGGGCAGTAGTTATCTATTTCCCTTTTGAGCTTCACAGAATATAGTGTTTGAACCGCTGCACTCCTAATAAGACAACCTGAGGATAGGAATCTTTATATAGAGAGCTTCAAAATTGCAGTATCCAGCCTTTGGGGGAGTTGTACAGAGGTGATGAAAATGCAGAATTGTACACAAAATAAAGAATTATCCCAGTTTCATGCTGTTGTCCTCTTTCGCCCATGCGTAAAACGAGCTCTTTCCAAATGATCATTACTCAGCATCCTCCAGTGTAAACACATCTGGCTCGGAACACTCAGCTGGAGCTTTGCCTCGCAAGCATCTGTTTGCTGCAAATCAGCCTTTCAAAAACTATGTAAAGTGGAGGCAGTCAAAGCTCAAGGGCCCTCATCACTGCCACACATGTGGAAGATACATGTAGTTTTCAATCCGTGCAGTTTGGACGTATGACAGTTGTGGCTTGGGGGGTTGTGTGTGTGTGTGTGTGTGTGTGTGTGTGTGTGTGTGTGTGTGTGTGTGTGTGTGTGTGTGTGTGTGTGTGTGTGTGTGTGTGTGTGTGTGTGTGTGTGTGTGTGTGTGTGTGTGTGTGTGTGTGTGTGTGTTACACCTGCTTTGCAGCTCTACAGCAGAGCAGACACATTTTTATGGATCAATATAAGACTGTTCCCCCTGTAGATTACACCCACTTATATAAAAAAAAGTCCTCCTGTTCATCATCCTCATACTTTATCTAATAAAAGCAAGTGATTAAATACCAGTTTCCGTTTTATGATGGATCAACAAGAACTGTAGTATTATTCCAGATCTAGATAAGGTCCTATACTGCCCTCATCTGAGGATTATTGGTACTACTGCACAACACTAAATTGTCAATGGTATATGTTTGTCTCTGAGTCTTTCTACGAGCAGCCTCACTCAGAAAGCTATGGATGAATTTGAATAACATACTCTATGGATGTAGGTCATGAAATATTTACATTTATTTTGAGTTAATTAGTATTAGATAAAAATGCAAAAAGTCGATTAGTAAAGTTGCAGATACAAAAGATTTGAAGAGTTTCTCATATTTTAAATAAATACAAACAGAATATAAATAGAAAACTATACTAGATAACTAACTGAGAAAGAAAAGACGGAAAGAGTGCACACTTCCGTGTTAGTGTTGCCGTGGTTACCGAGGATGAAGCCCCGCCCCCTGGGTTTGCTCCGTCAGCGCTCAGTCTAATTCCTTCACTCACCGTGTGACGCGAAAGAAAACTGTCAACTTCACATAAAGCGGATATAAGTAGACACAGAGTCAATGAAGTCATTCAAAGTGAAACTCTCTTCACTCACAGGTTGGTATTATATATTATATTATTATATTATTATATTATATCACCTCACTTTATCACCTGTCTTCACTTTAGCTTAATTACCCTGACTGTGCGCGTGTGCACTTTGCTGTTGTTGTTAGCATGATAGATGCTAGAGCTTTTGAGCTACGTCTGCTTTTCTCTCGTGTTATATGTTCATTTTAAAAACGTAAAATGGTGTTTTGTTAGTCACAGGAAGTTTCACAATAAAAGAAAGTGTGCCTTCAGTCAAGGAAGTGGCCGTTTTGTCTTGCTACACGTGCTTTGTGAAACTGGAGCTCGTGCTTTGTCTTTGTGTAGCTTTTATTGTGTTGCTCATCACGAGCCTTTGTGCTTTAAACGTCTATATGTGTCAGTTGACAGTTGTAGTTTGTAGGTATTTAACTGGTGCTTCATGCAGAGCAGACCACTGAGGATGATTGTTGACGTGTGAAAGATGACTGTGGTCACTGTCCAGGAAGTGGGTTAGAGCTGAATATAGTTTTAACTGAGACACATTCAGGTTGTGTCACATGAAAGGTAGAATCTGAATAATATTTGGGAAATGCAGTTACCCTGATAAGTGATTTCCTAACTGAGCAATCTGATGGAAACAATTTCACAACAGCCAGTCAGGAGGATGATCCACTGGAAACACAGAAAACACTAAATGCTGACTTTTTACACTATAGTTTGTTGAAGACACTGGTGGAACAATAGCTCCATACTCAAGAATAAAGCGGAACAAACGATCATGAGTCATCTTTAAATACCATGTTAGATGTCATCATGTACTTCCAGTCCTTGCACATCTAAAGCAGTATGACCAAGCAGGTTATAATGTAGAACATTCACTGGGCTATACAAACCACACGTGTACCTTTATAGCATGGACATTTGAACATGTTGCTCTTTTCAGTTCAAAAAAACTTGCAATAAATGTTTCATCGTCGATGTAGCCACAGCTCTTTATTAGTTTGACCTGTATCAACGAATGTAGCTTGAACAGTTGTTTCAGGTCTAACACTTTAAACAAGATTAGCTGACCCTATGCAAAACACTTCAAACGCCAATCTTTGAAAAATGTACAGCTAATGTAGTTTTCAGTTGATTTATCATTCTGTTCGCCAAGCTTATAATCAACAGCATACGATGTACTATGCAAATGAGTACATTTAAGCAAATAGAGTTACGTAATGTGCAAGATGTGATCTCTGTAAAAAAAAATGTCTTTGCACTGTAGTATCTGTATGGAAGCAGGTGTCCTAGCAAAAAGCCACCGGTGTTTTTCCTTTTCCGACATCCTTGTAATCTTATGTCACTGTGGCCACCTGTCTCAACATATGATACCAAGTTTAAACACAGGAGCCATACAACTTTGTTTGGCTTCTGCCCAATGGAAAAGTACGTAAAGATAAGACAATGTTACGTATTGAAATTCTGAGGAGGAGAATAAACAAACACAATTTAACTCTGATCAAATAACATCATATAGTTCCCTTTTCTTAGTTCCTCCTGTTGCTTACTGTGGGTTAAGGACGTCCCTTGTGAGGTTTGTCATGCTTGCAAGATGTTGCACAGCGTGACATATCCAGCAGTTGCTAGTGCTGTTGCTTAATGTCAGATGCAAGACGCACATGAAATTTCGAAAACATATGTATTGATTGAAATGTTTAATTGAACCTCATAATGGTTGATACTGTTAGAGTTGTATGCGTGTTCTTTTACCCATCTACATGCATGCATTCTTTTTCTCATATGTATGTATTTACATGGGTAAATAGAAATTCCATCAGATTCTCTCTTTTTTTATGAATTGATGAGGACAACACTCAGTGCAGAGCTATGAAACACAGTCTTCCAAATCAGTGGGCAAATAATTATAACCTGCTTGAAAAACCCCGTTACTAGTGAAGCACATCACTCAATATTTCCAGACAGACACGACTCTCCTCTTCATACCACAACTTTCCTCTTCAATTTCCAGTTTTGTTTTTTGTTTTTTGTTTTTTTCTTGTCAGAGGACGACTCAGCGAGAACTGTGACACATGAAGCTTGGGTAAGAAGAAGAATAAGAAGAGCAGCAGGGTTTTGTTTTAGGTCAACAGCAGTGAATTATTATATCTGCCAAACAGGCTGTGTTTTTGTCAGCATTTTGTCTATTTGTTTGTCTGTTTGTGAGTTGTATAACTCGCAAAGTAAATAATGGTATTTAATGGAATTTCTTGTGCATGTAGGTTATGACATTAAGGAATAAATTATACATTTTGATGGTGATCTGAATACAGAAACTAAGCAGCTTTGGTGGAGGTTTGCACTCTTGAGTGCTTTTTCTAGTATTTATATTGAATCTGCAATTCAGTTTTTAAATTGGATTTATAATGTGTGTGAAAAGGTCACAGAAATATGACATTTATATATTCTTCTATATTCTTCAAGTGTATATTGACTTATTTATATGCTTTATTAACACATAACCTGTTTTAGATGCAGCTCAAACATCTAAAATAAAGTTACTAATGGACAAATTAGATAGTTATTCTAAACTGAAGTCTCTGCTTCTGTCTATCTCCTAGGTATCATCGACTAATTAAAGAGGTGGTTGCTAAGAGATGACAGCCTGTGACATTGGTGAAAGCTTCTGATGTACAGCAACCTGAAGCTCTGTGGGATCTCTTTTCTCCACACCTCTGTCTGTACATCACCCATCACTCATGTGACGGACGCAGGAGTCACTCTCGTATCAACAGACTCGCACAAACACCATGGAAGCTTTCGCTCGTGCTCCTTGTGCCAGCAACGATGCCACGACCAGCACTGTGGCCCGAACTGTATGGCAAAGACATGGAGTTGGCAATGAAGAGGGGAAATGCGAGAAGAACGGGGACATGGGACAAAACACAATCGTGGAGAAAACCCATGAGTTCTTCCAGATGTGTGACATCGAGAACAAGGGCTTCATCACCCGCCGTGACATGCAGGTGAGGCTGATTATCCAAGGTTGATAACTGTGTTGATTTATCAAGTTATTAGTAATAGTTTGAGGACTGTTGTGTTTGAGTGATTCAGATCGTTTTTGATTTTAAGTTGGCATAATTAATAGAAACTCAGAGATGCTAACATTAATAAATTGTGTTGCTACCTCATTAACAAAGTATCAGCAATGATTTTATATAGCACCATGTTCATATTTTCTAAACATTTTTACCAATTTTAATTTACTCATCCAGGATCAGCATAGGATGCAGGGGTGGTTTGTGAGCTCATTAAGGATTCTGAGCAGGGCATGAATAGAACATGTGCAACTTATTCAAAGCAATAGAAAAGAGCCATGCAGAAGCTTTGTCACGCTACCGTGCAGATTCATGTGTCCTTCAGATATTCATCACTACCATGGCCGATCCTTTGATGAAGCACTTGTGAGCGCTCATTGAGAGGAGCATAAATACAGGGGGGGAGTGTATGTGTGTGTGTGTGTGTGTGTGTGGGGAGGGGGGGGGTGTTCTTTGATCTTGTGTTAATACTACTAATACTAAAGAATTGGAAATTAGGTGGTGAATAGCAGAGTGGCCCACTGGACTGTAGAGTGTATTATGTGTTTAAAAGTAGCACGTACAGTATTACCGTTAGTTATTTCCTACACTTTCAGTAAATCAGCCAAAGCTTGGAGAGGAGATGCAGGTGAACTGTTCTCATTTTTCATGCAGTATTTTCCGTCAAAACATTTCTTCAGTATAGTTGCTTATTTATTATTGAACATAAATAAATAAATCATACATTGTACACAGTCCATATGTCCCCCCCACAGTCACTCTCTCGAACCCCACAGAAAAGAAAAAAAGTAACGGACAAAACCAAACAAATAAACAAAATCCTCACACGTAGACAGACTTATATTATATATCACGTGCCGCTCAACAGACCTTTGGCTGTATTAGTTTTATACAAACGTGAACTGTTGTCGGGCAAATATAATTAATGTGACACCGTGAATCCTAATTTGTCAAACATACTGTTGTTGTACTAATAAATATTTATTAAGTGAAATACAGTTGTGCTTGACTTCAATTAAGTAAGTAAAAAGAAAAATGTTCCAGCATAATGAACTAGCCTATCAAATCATATGTGTTTGAGGTCATACAGTTCATAGTTATGATGAATATCATGAATGAAACTATGTAGTTTTAGTCTCTACTCTGGCAGGGAACACTGAAGAGTGAAGTAAAAGTACATGTAGAATGTCCACAAATATTTAAATGTAAAAATCCAGGTCTAAAATATAAGGAGCAGGTCAACAAGTGATGTTGAAGTACATTTCCTGACCGTTCACAAACAAGCTTTACTACTCTGCTGTTTGCCCACATGAGGGTTATGTTTTCCCCAGATAACAGTTTACAAGACCAGCTGATACTCTCTCACACTGATGCTATTATTTCCCTGTATCTGACTTGGATTGTATGGGTGGCATCAGTCATCATTCACAGCAGAGTAAACACAACATAAAAACCTAAAAGCTGGTTTACAGAGGTGTGGTAGTGTTGGCTGTTCTTGTGCATTGTCCAGCAGTTACCTTTACTTAAGGAGCAGCTGTCACTCCTCTAGTGCAATCTCTGTGTAGCTTCTATAAATCTTCAGTAAGGACAACATGTTTCCCAGTGGAGCAGAACAGATCTCGGTCGTTATGTTAAACATTAAACTCTAATGTCAATTTCTTAAGCAGTGTGTTGTGAGGAGGACATAGTGGATGCACTGTACATGTAAACAGTTTTAAGATTAGAAAGTGGTGATTTGAATATACCCAACTTCATGGCTTATCAAAGCTAATTTACACTCATTAGTGTTAAAAGTATACAGAGGAATGCCACCAGCTGCTTGGTAGCACGTAATCACAACTGCACAAATGACTGTCCTTGTAACTCTCAAGTACCAGTCGTACAGTCCTTAGTCGTTATAGCTACAGTGTAGTTAATGTTCTTGTGGATTTGCTCTTGCCAATAGCAGCTGTGTTGTGTCTTGTTTAACAGAGGCTGAGCGGCGAGCTGCCTCTCAGTGCAGAGGAGCTGGAGAACGTATTTGATACCCTTGATTCTGACGGCAATGGATACCTTACCCTCAATGAGTTCTCCTCAGGCTTTTGTACGTTTTTAAGACACATTTCTGCCGCTAACTATGCCCCCGCTGTCATCACTGATGTTTTGTTTGTGTGCCTGGGCTTTTGATGTTTTTTAGGTGCGTTTTTATCTGGCCAGAAGGTTTCTGTAGAGGAAGACATGGCAGACAAGAAACATGCCAAGAGCCCACCTGAGGTCCTGTACCAGACCCACTGGGAGGAGAGTCTGGAAAAAGAAGATGAGGATGAAGAGGAGAAACACTTCAGCATGCTAATGGGAAGCCTTGGAGCCAACAACATATTTGAAGAGTGAGTACTGTCTGTGTCTGTGTCTGTGTCTGTGTCTACGTCATATCTTTGCACTTTGTCAACATTTCCCTTTGAGCCTACACTATATTTTAAGCCTGAGACTATCATCAGCTGTACAAACTCTACAAGAGTTTCCACACTGAGACAGAGCTGCCCATGTGCTTTCTCTGTGTGTTTGTTTTCATTTTCAAATCTGTTCCATTGTTAATTATTGAAAAAAAAAATATATATATATATACATTTTAAATATAAGGAATCTTAAGTTCTGGAAAGCAGTTAAAAATCCTCCACAAACCATCACCACTAACCTTGTCTGCATTGGTTTTTCAAACAGTTACCATTAGTTTACTTTAGTCGAGGTCAATTTAGGTCTCGCTTTACTCGTTTGAAAGATAATGACAGCATATGAAATGCATGAGCAGACTCACCTTTAACCAACAACTCAAACTCAATAAAAGTAAACAACAGTGGAGGTGGATGCTTGACTGTCACATCCTATCAGTTTCTGCTCACCCAAGTTTGAGATGACATTTCAAATCACTTTGTGCAGCACTAACTGATATTGATGGGGCCAGACTTTGAGTATTTGTTATTGAAGAAAAATCTCGTACAAATTTCCCTCTACCTAATTATAGCGCAGAGCTAAGTTACTTTGTCTCTTGCGCAAACACAATTCCATATTATATATGATATATCTAATATATTCCTTATTATATCTTAATGCTTATCATTTAAATCATTGTTCATTTCCAGTAAATGTTCTGTATTTAGCACCTTAACACCTGTTCACTCACTGTCATACAGCGCATGTACTGTATGTGCAACACGCTTTTTATCACACATCTTTCATAGCCATTCACACGCTGCTGTCAGGGGCTATGTGGGGTTAAGAGTCTTGCTCAAGGACACATTGGCATGTAGACTAGTGGAGCTGGGAATCAAACATGCAGCCTTCCAATTGGTTGCACATCCAGTGATCAAAATGACCACTTTATTATATTTTGCTGTTGTAAAATAATAAGGTTTTTCAAGGTAAAGAACATTAATTTATTTGAAATTCATTATAATCTGGTGCTTGCAAAGATGCTGTGCTAGAATTTCCTCCCATGCCTTTATTATATTTCTATTTTTATTCAAAAAAAGGGGATATTGAATTTCTGGTGAAACACTGTGACATAGACTGAATATTTCAGAGGAGAAATTTACAGAGTGCACTTCATTACCACTGCTCCTTCATTCAATCCCTTGCAGTCCAGCAGAGGTGCGCAGTTTGTGGGCCCAGCTGCGCCGTGATGAACCTCATCTTTTATCTAATTTTGAGGACTTCTTGGCCCGAGTGTCATCCCAGATCAAAGAGGCTAACCAGGAGAAGAAGGAGATGGAGAGTGCTCTCATAAGGTCAGACTGGGGCATCTTTGTTTATTTGGTTATTATGTTTCAGACTTTCAAAGGTTATCAGAGGCTAATTAATTGCCTTGTGAAAGGGGTATAGAAAATGAGTGAAGTGGTTCTGTTCGGATATGATTAAAATACGGTGTTTTAATGGTCCGTGAATGATGGTGTTAAGCGGCTGATTCATTTACTTACAGCATGAGTTGAGGTAACTACTATACAAACCATATTAACCCATGTTATTCTTACCCGTACAGAAAAGCAGCAACACATGATGATGAGATCCAACGCTTGTATGAAGAAATGGAGCAGCAAATAAAAAATGAAAAAGATAAAATTGTGCTGCAGGTACAAAACCTATTAGTCAAGGTTCTCTTAGTTGTAATTTCTCTGAAGTAGTGCACGTAGTGTACATGTCCTTCCTTCTCACATGTTTTGAGTCCTTCCTCTCTCTCTTTTATTCCTGCCCTTGAAGGACTATGAGCGTTTTTTGTCTCTGAGTCAAGACCTGGAGCTGCAGCTGTCCAGCAAAGAGAAAGAGCTGGAACAACTTTCCCAGAAACAGAGAAGGGTGAGTGAGATCCATCAGTGTGAATCCCTCCACAGTGCACTGTGCAGTTTAGACTATGAGAGAGATGTTGCCTCGGGTGTCCCATGGGGAAATAATCTGTAAAAGAAGCAATGGCACATAAAACAAGAAAAAGCGAATAAAGCTATTTAGTAATGCTCCATCATCAACATTCCTTTTCAAATGTCATTGATAAATATGTAAAACTCACATGCTGAAGCACTTAGTATTTACAATTCAAAACACGTTTGACTGTTTACTCCACTGTTTACAATGTTTAGCTTTAATATGTATTACTATTTAATAAACTTAATCTGTTCGGTACAGTCCATATCTTGTGAGAGCTCAGATTATTATTGCAGCAGTATATCAGTATATATGCACACAGTTGACACAGTCAGGTATTCTGTGATTCTACATTACTGCTATGTTTGCTTTTCCAGCCTATGGGAAGGGGTTGAGCCGGATGCTGTACATTTGCTCATTTGTTATTTGTCTATGTCTTTTCAGTTGGAGCGTCAGTGCAACGACCTTCACAGCGAACAACATGTGACCAAGGTGGAGAACGTGAAGCTGAAGCAGACAAACGATGAGTTGGCACAGGAGCTGGAGAACACCAGCCAAGAGCTGAGCTTGGCACAGGAACAGCTGAGTCTGATGCAGGAACAGTCCTCAAGGCTTCACCAAGAAAAGGAAATGTGAGTTTGTTCATAGTCGATCTTTGTCGATATGTCTGATTATGTGGTTTTTAAATTGGACCAGGATGTGAAAGTTGTCGCTACATTTGCAGCATTGAAACATAACAGTGTAACACATACTTTACACAATACACAAGTCCTATTAACTAAACAGCTGAAAGCTTATTTTGAGTTGTTCTGAAAGTGGCTAAGTTGTCGTCCTTTTGGTATTGGAACTGGTATGTTGCATTTATTTGGTCTGGGTTATATTCCTCCAACTTATTGTATTTGTTCAATGCAGGGACATTTACAGACTGACTGAGGGACTTCAGCGAGAGCGATCAAGCCTCCTCAAACAACTGGACCTGTTGAGGTATGATCAGCAGAATCTAAAACATGAATTACTCTAATGCGTTTATTTTATACAGCAAACGCATCTTAACTTTGTATGTTATGAATCTCTCCACGTCTTCAGCATCTTTTATTTCCTTTTTGAATCTAGGGAAATGAACAAACATTTAAGGGACGAAAGGGACATATGTTATCAGGTATGTGCCATAAATTACAGAAAAAAAAAAAATTCCACTGACTGACTGCAAACCATTTGTCCTACTTTAAAGATTAGAGGAATATAGAAAGTCTGAAACCTTTATCTTAACTTTAGCTTCATTTTGTATTTCTTCAGAATCCAAACGATTGTAAAACAACACCAAGTATGAAGCAGAGGCCTTTATACAGTGTTGTGAAACAAATGAACACAAATGTCTTCAAAAGGTAAAAGATCAAGTCGTATGTTAGATAAAACTTACTGCAGTGTTTTTGTGGCTTTAATGGATTGTGTTGTATGTGCTTTGCATCAGCAGCAGCGATGAGGAGGAGCTGACCCCCAGCTCTGTGAGGCAGAACAAAGCTAATGGCTCGTACCAACCCTCCTGCCCGGCGCAGAGAAGAGGACACCTCCAGAGAATTATCTCCATTGAAGAAGACCATCTCCCACACTTGCTCCACAATGACTGTCAAGTTCAAACTGCCGTTCGGGAGTGTAGTGAAGGAGAGGAAGCCTCCGACTGTGAGGAGAACATAGACTTGGTGATGAGTGATATTTACCCACGTTCATCTTCTGAACAACCGCAGCAGTCAAGTGAGAATGTGGAGGACAGGGAAACACCCATTTCTCCAAGGGTTCAGCCTGTTGGTAAAGAGACCAGTGTCAGTGTAAGTTGATATTCTGTTTCTGTGAAAGTGCATCCTTACCATCCTTACCCTGTGGTTACAGTGTCTGCTCCCACAATTCCTCTCTTTCTTTTTTTTAGCAGGAGGAAATTGGTCCCTCACCTCCTGACCGCCTCTTCAAGATCGTTCTAGTGGGAAACTCTAATGTAGGAAAGACGTCGCTCCTTCGACGATTTTGTGATGACAGTTTTCGTGCCGGCACATCTGCCACTGTGGGTATGTACTTCACACTGCTCAAACACAACATGACTACTGTCAGTTTCTGTGTCTCTGTGGTTAACCTTAGACTCTGTGTGTGTTAAGATAAAAATAGAATCGTTTTTTTGTTTTTGTTTCCTGTCTTATTTCTTTCAGTAATCCACAGATTAACAATGATATTTTTGTATTTATTTTGATGTTTGTATTTCTATTTTGTATTGTATTTTTGTGCCATATGTAATGTTTGATCACATACATAGTTTTTCTGTGCAGGTGTAGACTTCAGTGTTAAGACAATAACAGTGGACAACAGCCAGGTGGCACTGCAGTTGTGGGATACAGCAGGACAGGAAAGGTGTGATACATTACGATACTGGACAAAAACGTCCTTATAATGACCTTCGCTTAAAATTTAAGTGAAGGTCATTATAAGGACTTATTTATTTAATAAGTTATTTAATAACTTCTGTGTGTTGTGGTTTTTAGATGAGTGAGTGTATCACTGATGTCACTGTATGATGCAAGATTTGACATTGGATTCTTACACGCTCCAAAAAGCCAAACATATTTTTTTTTTGAAGCAGTGAAAACATCATTTCCATGTCTTTTCTCCTCTTCCTGCAGGTATCGAAGCATCACCAAGCAATTTTTCCGCAAGGCTGATGGCGTGGTTGTGATGTACGATGTTACATCAGAGCAGAGCTTCACTGCTGTCAGACAGTGGCTGACAAGTGTTAAGGTACATTTTGAACAGAAATACCCCAAGCAGAAAATGATAATACTATTATTATTTTGACTCCTTAAATATAATGTTGAATTACACTTCGAATATTAGCTTCTGTGATTTTGTTAACAGTGTTTCTTTTCATTGCAGAATGATTTTTCCAGTCCTTATAAATCAAGGTGGACTCTCTTATGACGATGTGTACTTTTCTTCTGTTATAGGAGGGGGCAGGTGAGGACATCCCTATTATGCTTTTGGGAAACAAAACAGACAAGGACACTGAGAGACAAGTTCAGAGAGCACTTGGTGAAAGACTTGCCAAGGTCTGTTTGTCTGCTTTTATTCAATTTATTCAGTTAATTCTTTACCACAGTCTGGAAGAATGAATATTTTGTTGATGTTGCTCATGGGGAAATGTTTTTATTCTCCTACTCCGTGGTGCACTGTAGTTTCTCAGGAGACAAACATTATATTTCTGTCTCAAGAACAATTCTTTTAACAGTCAGCGTCATCATTTGGCACTTTTTCAGGACTGCCAGATGAATTTCTATGAGTGCAGTGCATGCTCTGGACACAACGTGGTGGAGTCCATGGTCCATTTAGCCAGGTGAGCGTGTGGCTGAGTGGTGTGTGAGTTCATGCTGAAAAATGCTAAATGCTCTATATTTATATAGCTCTTTTCTCTTCTTGAGGACCACTCAAAGCTGTTTTACACTACAAGTGTGCCATTGGCACTGGTTAAGTGTCTTAACCAGTGCCAAGGACACACCAGCATGTAGATTAGTTGAATCAGTAACTGAACCCACAAACTACAAGTTGAATGTAGCAATAACAGGATTATTTCATAGTGCTCTTGCACTTCAAGAAGCAGTTTGTTCACGTTCACATTTTAAGTGATTGGAAGTGGAAAATCACAGTAATATTTTAGATTTATTTGAATATATTTGAAATAAGTGCAGTAACTTTGGGGTAACACAAAATGTCCACTTCACTTTAGTGTTTAAGAAGAGCAAGACTAATTCAGACAGAATGAGTCTGTGACACAGGATTATCCATTATTTCTAACTGTCTCTTTGCAGCTTCAGCTTCATTTATTTATTAACTTCACTCCCTGACCAAGTTTTTCTTTTCCCCATAAGTCACAGTGTATTCCTGTGTTTTTAGTTGCATTCGCCCACTCAGCTGTTTTTACAAGTGTGACTGACTGACGCTACTCCCCCTCTCTCTCACTCTCTCTGTGCAGTGTCACTGATCATCAGCTGATGACCGACTCCCTTCTTTCCTCCCTCTCTGTCTCTGTTAGAACAGTGCCGTCACACACGTGTTAATGCTGACAGACCTTTATTTAATATATATTAATGTCAGTATAGATGCCAGTAATCTACTGTCAGTAATTCTGCATGGAAGAACCAAACAAGCATTACTGTCAGGAGCATGACATGACATTTAGCTACATAGCAACAAAACAAATGAAAGCAGTGAGCAACTTCTGAAGTTGCATTCATCAGTAAACTTCCATGTGCACAGATCAAGAGTAATCTGTCTCTTTTTTTCTCAGAGCCCTGAAGGAACAAGAGGACAAAGACAAGGAGAAGACTGTGGAGCTGCTCAGCAGTCCTTTGGAACAGAAGAGATCCTGCTGCTGACAGATAAACAGTAAACGCACACAGTGACACTACCCTACACTGCTATGATACACAGTGTGTTAGTATGTATGTCAACAGGAAACATGATTTTAAATCCAGGCACAAATGCTTTCCACTTTTCTCTTCAGTCTTTTTAATAATCTGGTTAAACCCAACACCTAAAGTTCCGTCATGTGTCACGGATGTTATTGCACTGTTATAGTCATGTACTATATATGATTCCTTGGGTAGTAGTTGCAGCTGAAACCCCAAAATGTACTTTAACTGAGTTATAGTAAAATAATATTTTTAATAACAATATAGGGAATGTTCCTTTGAGAGTAAAATATGAACAAAACAATATATTTTTGTTATTTAAAGACAAGTTATTTCCTCTGAGCAAAAATCTAATTTTTATTCCTCCTCCAAAGGCCTTTTATCTGTGACATGGACATTTTACTTTACATCTTCAGTCAGTGTTATGTGTTGCCTAATATTTTATTTTAGCCCATTTTGCTTCTTCAGGTTTTTTTTTTTTTTTTTACAGTAAAATCCTTCAAAAGTCACATGAACACACTTAAGTCAAGCTTGTGATGTGTAGTTTTTGTTCTGTCGGTGGTTTGTGTTACAGAAGGGTCTTGTACCGGTGTCTCGGATTCCTCACGTGTGGAAAAATTCACTATAGCTTGAATAAACAAAAAACAACAGAGTTAAAATGCAAATCACAAGCTTCAAAAGTAGTATTTCCACTGGGGCTGTTTATGTTAATAACATTATATATGACACTTCATGTAAATGTGCAGTAAGTAGTGTTGTGTATTTGTTGTACATGAGCGTTGATGACACATAATATTGATTTCATGTCACGTCAATCTGCCTCAGTGCCAAGTATTTTATGAAAAATAGTAAAATAGTGTCACTGTAAGTTGTTTTGTGTTAAATGTATGTCATAGAAACATTAGAGTATGAGAGAGAGAGAGAATTATATGGTTAAATATTCAGATTGTGTCCCTCTCTATTGCACTATAACCACTAATAGTGCTTCACTACAGCCAGTACCTTGCACATAATCTTCATTACAGCACGACTGAGTGTGATGTAAATATCGTTAAAACAAATGAATAAATATTTGTTGATGTGAGTATTATATGAAAACCACCTGGTGTTGCATCCACTTCTTCTATTTACAAAGATATTAAAGTAAGTCACACGGTATCGGAGAGATTAGTTCCAACATTGATGTTTATTGAGTTTTGAATTCAACAGTATGACATATGACAATATGTAAAATGACATTTAATTAAAATAAATCATGTGGAATTAACATGCCAATTATTATTATTATTATTATTATTATTATTATTGGAGAGTTCAGTAGATTGCTATTAAACCTAAGCAGCATTCTTCAGATGTGTCTGTGAACAGATTCCAAAGCCGTTAGACAACTATTCTGATTAAATAAGTTGACTTGCCATGAACAATTGATTGTAAGCATCAGTGATTCAACAGCATTGTTGAGATTGTATTGCTTTTTCACTCAGCGATACTGTACTTTCAGTTTTTTGTTAATAACATTAGTGACATGCATCAGTGGTGTTCTACTGTGTTATCCCTCAAGTGTTGACACTACATTTTACATTTGCAGCCATTTAAAGATTCACTGGGGGCTTTGCACAGTCAGTGACAAGAGAACAGAGGCTGGTTCTTGGCTTCTCTTGGTGTCAATGTAGGAAAAAATCTATCTCTTTAAAGAAAAAAAAAACATTATATAAAAAAAATGTAATCCTCAATAGGTCAAAAGCTTCCCCCAGATGACTTGACTGAAGAAATACCTCCAGTGTATATCTTGGCAATGACAAGTACAAAAAAGAGCAGAGGTGAAGTGGATGGACATTTTTCATCTTATGAACTTGTCCACTGAGATAAACTCTGTTAACTCCAGTTCTAAGAAATGATCACAGGAGCAAAGTTTTCATCCGTATTGCACTCCCTTCTCTCTGTAGTGCTTGTCTGTTTGCGAGAATAGAGCCAGTAAAGTGATCAAGGAGCACGACTTTAAGCAACTTCTCTAAGATTCAATAAGAGGAGAGTGTTTTCTGACTACACATGAGACTAAAGAAAAACGATAATTGCATAAATGAGGAAAATAACTCGGCACTTGGGATGGGAACGGTATGTTATTGGATTTTAACATCACAGGGCACATCGACTTGTACACTGACAATGCAAACACTTCACCTTTCAAATATACAGTACATAATGCAGGTTTGTCCTTGGCTGTGGTATTTCATAGTTACTAGTTTTCCAACATTGCTAAATGTACGCTAATATAAATGAAATGCTAGTAAATGGTTGTATTTATCAAATACAAAATTCCTTACAGTACATTTTGACGTTAAAAACTAAACTCATTTTTGTACTATAACAAAATGTGGACAATATAGTAATTCATAAACATAAGATCTACCGTGTTTTAAAAACAACAGCTATGCCTCCATAAGGTCCGACGTCTTTTGGAAAACAAATACTGAGCAGAACACAGAGTTACATCATCATGCCGTCTCACACCACACGTACACCAATAATCTTTGACGTTCATCAACACTAGAACATTTCTTTTTGTCACTGTTACATTCAAAACTGTTAACTGTCACTTGTCACTTCCTGTGTTTATCACACACTGTTGTGGCAGCAGTGATGTTGTTAGTGGGACCCACTCAGGCTGTTTTTTTCCCTCCTCCTCGTTGCCCCTGTTACATCACACATTGTGCTTATGGTCATGTGAGTCACCTGTCTCCCTCTGGGGCTTTTAGGGTTGTACTCGATGGACCGCTGTCGTCCCCTCAGGCAAATTTACCGCATCTTGTAGTCGTGAGATATGGCTGCTTCACACAGCTGCCCTTTGAAATCCAGCTCAAAGGTAAAGTCCAAGTCACGCTGCAGGTGAAACAGAGTGAGAACAGAACGATGGGAGGGAAAAACATGAGTGAACGCACAAAACCAGAAGTGAGAAATTGATATTAAAGGAGCACAGGGTGTTTGATTTAGTCGATAACATAATCTGTTGTTGTTTGTGTGGAGGTCACCAGAGGGCAGTTACTGACTGAACGCTGTGCAGTAGGGGGCGGGTCAACATATCGATTTGGTTGTCCTTCCTCGTGTAATACAGTAATTGATATGCTAGAGAAAATATCAATAGTTTAATTATTAAATTAAGGCACTTTAAAGTAAACAGTCCCTGCCAGTTTCACTTGCCGAATACTGCCACCCCATGTCTCCTCGCGGCAGCGCTGCTCAAATGAATAAGGGAAACGGTCAGTTACCTGGCCGTAGTGTGTTTACAGTGGGATTATGGCAGAAAAAGCTATGTTAACAGATGCCACATCTACATTCAATACACACTTTGTTCTCTATGTTGTGAATAAATAGAGAAATCCTGCACTTTTAACTTTTCTTCATTTAGACAGATATTATGATGTGTTGCTATAAGATTGTCCTGCAATATAGTGATTGTCACAGAATCGTTGTGTCGTGATATTATTGGTGTCATGGACCATGCATCATATTGTGAGTTACCCTCTGATTTTCACCCCTACTGTCCAGCTCTAAGGAGAATATCTGGCTATACCATGTACAGTGTGGCGTGACAAACGCTCAAAGGATTTCAGGCAAATTCCATTACGAACATTAACTTGTACAACACTCACAATGTTTTTCTCATTGGGCTTCATAGCGACGCTACCAGTAATCTCCTCTCCTCTCCGCACTGTCAAGTACTCCTCCAGGTAAAACACTGTCTGCTTCCAGTGGGTGTAAGCAGCATCTGGAGCTAGGACAAACACACAGAAATACACACTTCTAATATATTAACACCAGCCATTTAAACCTTTAGGGACACGGATATCCACTTCTAATCATGAAGCCTTTACAATGGGTTTAGACGTTGTACGTTGCCTTGCGACCGAGCAGACATAAAAAATGTTTACAATAACTTGGTGTTTGGTTAAGGCTCCATTATTGATGCATGGACTATTATGAAAAATAAAGAAATGATGTTCTCCGTGTTCTGCGGTTGCTTTCCAAAGTCCAAAAACATGCAGATTTGGACATGGACACACTAAATTGACAGTAGGTGTGAGTGAAAGAGTGGATGGTTGTTTGTCTCACTGTGGCCCTGTGATGGACTGGTCACCTGTCCATGGTGTACTTCACCTTCTATGTCAGCTGAGATTGGAGTGAGTATAAATAGTATGTTTTCCACCCGACATCAGTGTCAAGTGAAAGAGAAACACGCAGAGAGAATGAACAAACACAGAGAATGCACTTTGTCTTTGTTTTGGAGCAAGTTTCTTCTCCTAAGTTGAAGAAGATAGCAGTGGAGTAAGAGACAGAAAATGCATGAGTGCAATCTTGACCTCTAAACTGCTGCTGGAGTCGGTCTGCTTTCATTAGCTTCTCGCTTTGTCTTTTTGTGCTATTTTGTGTGCAAGACGGAAACACACAAAAAAGGTAAAACCTGAAACTCAACCCAAAGCAAATGCAAGTTTATTTTCCAGTGCCTTGACCATCACTGAACGCTTGGCTGAGCTTCAAAAGGTCAGTGGCACTTAAATCGAATTTCTGCCGGCCGACCTCGGGCAAATCGGTAGCTTTACCTTTATAGACGAGCCCTTTGTGAGTCCATAGATAAAAGAGCCTGCCACTCAGTGTGGTTGGTGCACAGAGGTGGCTCTTGGTCTATGGGAATAGCTCAATAAAACACTGTCAATTTACTGGTGTTTGGTATGCTAATTTAGGAGATGAGATGGCGTTTTCTACTGATCTCTTTCTCCCCGACTGAGCCTGTGTGTGTCTGATGTTACTGTCCGTCAAACTCTGGCAATTTGTGTGTAGATTTCTGTTTTAGATCTGGAAAACAGAGTTTGAAAGACTAGCAATGGAGAACTTTTCTTACAAAAAATCGATAACAGGGAAGTGGGAAATGCTGACAAAGGAAACGCTTACCAGTGTTTTCTTAAAATCATCAACACCTGAAAGCCAAAACAGCAGGCGCTCAAACCAACATCTAAATAATCATGATTCAACATGTTACACACTTTGTTCAGATAAGTATTTTTGCTCCACCACCACTAGATGTCAGTCTCACACAAATTTGTGACAAAGCAGCATAATGTCCCTCTAATTCAGAACTGTGGATCATAGTAGTCAGCCTGATCTGAAGTCTTTCTTATTCACAGCGGTCTGTGCATTTAAGTCCTCATTCTGGGCCACATTAGAAACGTGTCTTTCATCTAAGATTAGAGGAATCTCTAATGAATGTAGATTAAATCTAAACACAGCCAGTTTAATTAACTCTCCTATCTTGAAGGAAGATGAACAGTTAACAAGGGTAGTTATTAGTATGGAAGTCACCCAGATCCTCCTCGGCTGCCAGTTAACACAATGAGCGTTGGCTTTGTGTTGGACGTCTGTAATGCTTTAAACCCGAGCACTTTCCTCTCAGTGCAGTTACATTTATACTGCAGCTCCAGAATCCCCAGAGTCCAGACTCCCAGGAGTATTAGTTCCCACGTTGATGTTTTGTTTTATTTGTTCTTAAATGTCCTCATGGTCTTTCCCCACAGTATCTGTCCAACCTGCTCCCTCACGCTCTCTCAGCAGATCAGTCACTGTTGGTCGTCCAAAGTAGAAACTCAGAGGTGACTTTTCAGGCGTTTTCAGTCGTTGCTCCAAAACTGTGGAATTAGTTGCCTTTGCGCTTCAGACAAGCCAACTCACTTCCTGTTTTTAAAGCAGAACTAGACCGGAAGTTCCAATTAACACTGTTTTTTTAGTGTGTATCTGCGTCATTACCTTGTTTATGAAGCCCTGAAGGTTCTAAACAAACAGTTCAGCCACTGCTGAGAACACTGTGTTTTATTGTAATCTCAGGCTCAGCGAGATCTCTGAAAATCCCATTATAGTTACGTAAACAGCGGTTCTCCGGAAGAAAAACGTCTGTTGTGGAGGTGTTTCACCAGCGACAGTGTCTTCTGACTCTGGGTCTGACTCCGGGTCAAAGTCATAAAAGAGACTGCAGTCGTGAAGAAGCTATTTTTAAACATTGTTAAAACAATGTTTTGATAATGAGTAACAGTGCATCCACTGTTCCAGAGGGGGGAGCTGTGCTTCTGGGAGTGGGTGTGCTGAATGTCACTTCCGGGTATTAATCTGTGCTAAATTGCAGCAAATAAGTGAAAAGAGTCAAATGTACTCTGAGTGATTAGTCTGGCTTTGTGTTCCACAGAGAACTGTGAAGTGCTCGGGTTCAAGAGAGTACAAACCAAACCCGATTCTGTTTTTTATCTGACCCACACTGCAGATGATGTTTCTGAGTGTGCAGTGTAAATGTTTGTTAATTCACACACAGTTATTAGACACTAAGCCCAGCTGATGCGACAACACATGCTTTGTCCACCAGGTGAGCAGACAACAGCTGAGGGGTGAACGTTTGGGTAAAACTGGACTTATTTTCACAACTTAAACTACATTTGTGTTATTATGAGACTGTGAAGTACCAACAAAGAGTACTGTTGTTTATCTCTTCCGGATTTAAAGTACTGCTACTGATTAAAATGTGAACGTACCCAACCATGACTAACGCATTGTTGTGGAATCAAAAGCAGCTGCAGCTTCAGTGAAACATATCCACTCTGCACTTCTTTGTGTGGAGTTTGGCAAGTTACACAATCTGAACTCTGGAGGGCAGTGTTTTATTTGTGAACTCTTCCTCATGCCTATTTTCCTAGAGGCATTTAAAACAAACAGAAAATCTAAGATGACATAAATATTAGATTATCACCACTATATATTCATATATGTCTATGTATAGCTATCTAGAGTGCAGCTGTAATGGAAGTGTGAGGCGCCTTACCTGTGGAGAAGCCCGTCTTTTTATGACACTTTGTGAACTCGATGTTGAAGTAGGTGACCAGTGCGTGGATGTAGTCGTTCCTCTGGATCTGCAGGCAGAACGCCGAGGTGAATGAGAGGTCCTCGGGCTTTACTGTGTAGATATCCACTTCCTGAAAGATTAAAGAAAAGGGCTTTTCTCATATAAAACTGCACCACGTAAACTCTTGACAGTTTAAGCTTTCCATACATTACCCTTATTCTGCCTTTAAAGAACTATATACTGTGACAATCAGAGGAAGGAAATATATTTATTGTCTTGCAGTTGAGGGGGGAAATGTATAATGACATGGGCAATACTTGAAGGACAGCAAAAGAACAATATGAAAAAGTAGAGTGACACCTTACATGTACAAAATGACAAGGATATCATCATTAAACCCCAATTTATTTGCGTCAGGATCCGAGAGGATGAGGCCAGTAAGTCTTAGACAAGGACAGGGGGCTATAGTTTCATGCATTTTAGATTTAAGTGTGACCTAAATCTATTATTCCTGCATTGTTCAAGGCGAAACATTTCCTGTCCCCTCACTACTGTCACTGTAATTGGGCATCTGATGCCACACTGTCTCATAAAGCCATGTTTGAGCAAGAACATGTTTCTGCTGACTGGGTAACAAGAGGTGGAGTGCACCTCTCTTTAACACTGCAGAACAAACATGAAGGCTGGAGTGTGAAAATCTTGCTCCATGTTCACATTCATCGACGTTAATAGATATTCACTGCTTGCTCATTCGCTTTGGTGCCAGGTGCCACATTTGCTGCGGAGGAATGAGCCTTTTGTTTGGCAATAAAAACACAGTCATAAAATATCCTCCCCCTCCCCCACCACCTTCTTAAAAATCACTCCCATTAACACATTTGCCAGGCATTAACTCTGATCAGTATAAATTTCACAAAGGTACATTTCCCGACTTAAGAAGGCAGAGTTTGCCCTCTGGTAAAGACTCTCCAGGCAAAATTAAACCTGTAAAAGCAGATTGTTAATGTGCAATTATGTATTTTCTGCAGGATCACACTTTGTACTGATTCTCACTATGAGTATCGTTGCCAAAGTTTCAAGCAGCATTTTAATAACATCAGGTCCTGTGTGTACCACTCGACCACGATGCAACTTTAATGAGGTCAGTCAGTAATCCATTTAAATGCAATAACGCTCGTCAGACGGGTAAAATTGTTGTAATGTCTTCTCTTCTTCACAAGATCCAAAGACATTCCCTCCAGCTTCATAGAGATTTTCATTAAACTCGCATGACTGACGTCTTTGGTGGTGTATGTGTAATATCTGCCTGCATTTAAAGGGGTCATATTATACCTTATTTCTCCAAGTTAACCTAGTTCCCTGTTGTCCTAATGAACATGTCTGTGACATGCTTTGGTCAAAATACCATAAGGATGAAGCACCACAGCAGTTCAATCACTCTGCCAAAACAGCCCTGTTCAGAACACTCTGTTTAGTAGTATCTCTTTAGGTCCACCTTAAAATGAAGTAAAACAAAACTTAAGGGACAGGAAATGACATCAGCCACAGAAGCTACTGGGAGCTAACAGCAGTTAGCATTTGGAAAAGTGATCATTTGCAGGCTCTAGCAGGCACATTGCTGTCATATATAACATGTATCCACTGGACAGATAAATCCTCTGGGGCTGGAAGTTTGTGTAGAACTCTGTGCTGCACTGTGGAGCCAAGAATAAAACTTTTCGCGGACTCGCCAGCACTCTCGCGTGTTTTACGGACAAAGCAGAGCTCCACGAGACACAGGAATTTAGCATCTTGTGACGTCCAAATGAGTGCGGAAGTCAACATCGTGTGTTTTATCTCCTGTACTTAGACTGAGGAGGATCACAAAAACATGAGTGTGTCATCTTTTTTCAAAAATTCCCGACTGATAGGACCTCCAGAGTCCCAAATATAAGGATTTAAATTATTAAAAAGATGAAAAAGATTGATTTTGCATAATATGGGACCTTTAAAATGAGCGGCCGTCTGATATCAAAGAAAACAAACAGCTGGCAATTGAAAGCAGCAAAGAGGCTGAAGTCAAAGATATGATCATATTACAATATTCCTGCTAGAGACAGGTGAGACAGAGCAGAGCCATCTAATCAATGCCAGGGACAAGAAGGTCACTGTGACAAGAGGCACAATCAGAGGGAGCAGATGTGCTGCTATTGACATGCATGGTGGCACAGCAGCCTAATCAGTCTAATCTATAAAACAAGAGGCTCAGACAGGGCAATGGCCACACGTCAAGGTCAAACTTTGCCAACTGCAGCATGACAGACAATATGTTTTTCCTTCACTCGAGTCGATGCTGTAATCACTCTTTATTAGTTACTAAGAGTATAGCATCTGCTGAGAGGTGGACATAAGTCAGACGTTCATTTGTGGTGATGGTGGTGTGTGTGTGTGTGTGTGTGTGTGTGTGTGCCATGCAATCTCACAATGAAGTTCATGTTGTACGAGTGTTATTGATCTTCAGCCTTACAGCATATCTGCTAACAAAGATCGTATAACGTAATTGCGGTGAGACCACAGACTGTATATAAAAATGAAAATGGTTCTCTGGTTTGAAAAAGTGAAGCCAAGGAAATAAGATGAAAGTAGCATTTGGCTACACAGTCTCTGTTTGAACAAAAGACTGTGGGGTAATGAGCTTCTACTTCTCACTTGATTTATAATGTCAGTAAACATTTTCCAGAGAAGTTAATGGTCTCCATCGCTAGCTTCTGGTCTTCATCAATAAAACATGATGTCAATTTTGCGACTTACGTTCCCATTTAGAGGAAACTAGATGATAAAGCATGACATATATGAGCTGACTGCAGGATGATTGACAGCTGGTGGTCGTCCAAGTGGTGCTTGGTTGCAGGCAACTTGACATAGTGCAGGTCACATCACACATTCTGAGGCTTCAGACCAGACAGTCTTTGTCTACTTCAGGGCTGTCCAAACTTCTTTTTTCTTTTCTTTTTTTTTTTTAACAAGGGCCAGATTTGATCATGTGAAGATTCCTCAGGGCTAATGATCCCTTCAGACCTTTTTTCAGTAAAAAAATTAAATGCACAGTTTTATAATGATTTTATTGTCCTTGTCACAATTCTCAATTTAAATGGTAATGTAACCAAATCTAAGCTGCACAGGAGTGAACGAATGGAAAAAGTTAAAATCAGCCTTTCGTTCACATCTGGAGTCAGGTATCATAATAGGAGATGCATGCATGTATCTGTCTGAAACCACTGGGTTGCAAATCCGCGACTCTGGTGTTAAAGCTTACCATTATTTTAGATTATTTAAGATTAACATAGTTTTAACCAGAGGTGGAAAAAGTACTCCAATATTGTACTCAAGTAAAAGTACTAATACTTTGATTAAATATTACTAAAGTAGAGGTAAAAAGTAGTTCATTTGAAATGTACTTTAAGTAAAAGTTACTTAGTTACTTTGCGTGGGCTGTGAGGGTAGTAGAAATATGACAAGGGTCAGAAATCAAAAACTATTTTGAAGCTCACGCGCCCGGCGCGACACAGGATATTACGTCACTTTTGGCCACGCCCTCTATGTTCACGCGCCAGTGCTGGTGATAATCACATCATCATTCGTCTGGTTCTGGTGTATATTTTCCCCCTGTATGTCTTCATTGTGCTGAATTGTTATTTTTACTCAGTAACAGATAGGATTTATAAAGTAACTAAGTAAAATACTTGAGTCCATACATACAAAATCCTGATTTTAAATTGTACTTAAAAAATACAAAATACACAAAAAAAGTATTCAATACAGTAACTTGAGTAAATGTATATCGTTACTTTCCACCTCTAGTTTTAACTAACTATCAGGAGAGAGAGTCACCTCAGTCAAACTGTCCTCATGGTGAAGATGTCAAAGTGAACCAGAACCAGACTTGAGTCAGACAAAGACAAATCCCCGCTTAGATTCTGAGATAAGGTAAATCTCTGCCTTCTGCTTTGATGTGGTAAATTTATAGCTCATAGTACTTTCAGACTGACTATGAGGTCAAATGATGGAATGAAAAAAATGCACATTTACATATATATGTTTATGTTCACAAAACATTGAGGGATACATTCTCTTATTTATGCCACCATGTAAATATTAATATCACCCTGAATATGCTTCTAAACCCATACCTGAACTTTAAAATCTGGTTGGTCTGACCCTGCATATGACCATGATTGTCTAAGGTCAGGGCTGAAATCTGAACTTCAGCAGCACAATAACAATAACGACCATATTTAAAATCATGTAATTGCTGCTACAAATAGCTCTATGTGATGCTGAAGATATGATATGACAAAATACAACCATCACCCTTTACTGACCTTAATTAAGCAGGAGTTGGTCACGACCTGTTTGGAGTCCACCACGTCCACTAGTGGTTCCCTCATTGCCACATTACGGATGCAGGTCATGTCAAATCCATATACATTCTCCCACCCTGTTAAGTACACAGTCATTTCATCAATTTAGTTACAAAAAAAAGAAGAGCATAGGACATAGAAAGGAAGGTGTGAACAGCTGCAGATGTAAAAGCAACATTAGTTGTGGCTTGTTCTTAGAATTATGACCCTTGAGTTTGACCTCCAGTTCTTTTGGAACAATGTTCAGTTTGATAGATAAATGGCACAGAGTTTACTGCTGGTGTCCCTGTTGCTTTGGTTAAATCAAACCATACATTATTCATTAAGTGTTTTTCACATGACTCTATCATTACCCTAAAGAAGACAAATACTTGAGCTCTTGATAATGAACAGGTCACAAACCTCAGGATTTTTTTTATTTTTTTGGAACACTTAAATAAGGCAGTATGTGCTGCTTAGAGTTGAAATAATGACCCCACAGTGGTCTTAGAATATTGGCGTATTCCTAACAGCCACTTCTAACTCAGTCTGAAGGTCATGTTCGGCCTTCGGCCTGGAGAGAAAGAAAATGTGTCTCGCTCAATTCAGTTTGGCCTTTTCCCCGTGAAAAGCGAGCAGACTAAGTTGAAGTACAGAGACCTGATCTGAAAGCATATGATGCAGCGAGACATCGCGCTTTGATTTTCTCTGAATATTATCTGTTGCACCGTGGTTGTATAATTTCCCAGATGCATGGGGGAGTGCGAGTGGGAGGCCTTTGGGCTATTGTTCAGATTCCCTCTTGTGATCTCGGTTGTGCACTGGCTGAACACTGTTTGGTGCAGTTACTCGGCTTTTTGTTCAGCAGCAAAATGTCACCCACAATCCTCCCGGCGTGTTCAGAGCGGAAACGTGCGGAGATGAAGAGCATTGTTGACTTGAAATGTCTGAGGAAAAGTTCAGAATCATTTGCAGAGCTGGAAAGGTTTTGTACAACATGAGTGAGCACACAAATCTCTGTTTGTACAACGCGGATAGTGTTCTGCACTCAATACTCATTTATAATGTAGAGATATGAGTTTTTGTTAGAGTAAGCACAGTATAAGTTAGACCTATGAACCCACACATGACTTAGGGGAAAAAAAGTCTAATCTGTGGCCACAAAGTAGTATTTTGTGGCCATAAAATACTACTTTGTGGCCACAAATAAATAGAAATAGTAATTTGTGGCCACGGAATATTACTTTCTGCACACATTATACTTATTCTGTGGCCACAAATTAGTATTAGTGTTTACATCAGTGTACATAAGTGCACTCATGTGCCAATTCAAAGTGCAATTTTTTATCTCGCTTTCATTAAAGTATACATGCATTTTATTAACTGTATAATTTTTACTACTCTCCACCACCAGATGGCGGTCTTTTGGCCACATTTGGTATATGGAGAAAAAAACATGCCATTTCCACTAGATGGCACTGTCACATGTGTTGCTGCTAATCATTGGCATAATTTTAAGGCTGCAATTATTTGACACTAAAAATTTACTTTACGTTTTTTTTTTTACATGTTACACATATTTTACATGCTTTCACCTAAAACATGGTGACTTCATGACAGAAACCTGGCATTTAAAAGGTTACAATCTCAATTAGTATTATTAGTAAAAATTTATTTGTTTTTGATATCAATAATTCGATCAGATATAGGTGAAAAAAAATCAACTCAATGAAAGTAGAATATAGTCGTGTATATTATTGTTTTATAGCCTTTAAAAGCACATTTTGTGCTTAGTGCTATGAGTGTGACAAATATTAGGCCCCACTATTAGGCCTGGCCATAAGGGTTAATATTCAACATTCTAATGCATTTCTACATAAAAAAAATAAAAAATAAAAATAAAGAGTAGATAAAGCCATTGAATAAATGTAGTGAAAAGACAAAGAATTGTAAATATACCTCAAAATGAGTTGAGTAAACTTGGTAAAATACACTCTCACATTGAACTTACAGTGTATCTTAAAGTCTTTGTACTGTCTGTCTTCAATGGCCACCACGTAGAGCGAGGCGCGGTCAGGAAACATTAATCCACCGGGTTTCTGTTCAACAAATGAGGTGAAGAAACAAACCCAGCAATTAATCCTGCACACATTATAACATGGTGAACAGTACAGCACTGATGACATGTCGATGCTCAGTCAATTACACATTTAAATAATTGAGCTGTTCACTCTATTTGAGTGAGTTACAACTGTTATTTTCAGGTAAGAACAATGAAACACATGCATTATTGAGTCTTTATATTAACTTGGCCGTGGGTTTTAGCTGTTGATTGTGACAAATGTTAACAGTTATTTTCAATGAAGTGGTTCCCATCATAATATTGAGGTTTAGTAGTAGTGATCAATATAAGAATAAAACATTATGTTATCTTTTCCCTTTTCTTTGTAATCCTTATTAATATAATTAAAAGGGGAAAACACATTTCAGCTAAACAGTAGTTAATGAATCAGTTTAGATCAATTAATTTTGTGTGCGTTGGATACTTTAAAAATGTCCTAGCCTTTAAGATTATTCTTTTTTTTTATAACCAGGGGAATAAAACACTTTGCAAGGACATTGCACCATTTTAGGACGTCACCGGATAAAAAAGTTTGGAAACCACAGTTTTAAAGGAACCACAGCTGAATGTGGTGAATGTATTAGTTTTTCCACATAAATAGAAATGTCCACTTAAATAAATAAATTCAGTACAGACGCAGACTCGTTGTTGGAGGTTATGACATCATTTACATGTATGGGTTGTGTTGTTATTATCAGATATATTATCAAACAGTGTCATGTATCACACATTCGAGCCGACTCCATACATCGTACCAGCCACTTGTCCCTGGCAAAGATGACAGTGTTGAGCATGGATTCATAGAAGAGGCAGTAACCCATCCACTCGGAAATAATGATGTCCACCTTTTCCACGGGAAGCTCCACCTCCTCCACTTTACCTCTGAAGATGGTGATAACTGAAACATATACAGCATGATTTTAAACATTTAATCACCGCTCATAGTTTGACATTGAACTTTAGCAGTAGATGAACAGAGTGGGTGACAAATCAAAATCGAGTTTTGTCATTTTTTGACATTTTCAGTGCTTCTCTCAATTGATTGTGTGTATTTGATAATCCTAGGTTCAAATATAAATATATTTACTTTCAGGGAAGTTTATGGAGTAGGTATTTGGTCAATGCAGTAGCTTAAGTTTTCACAGTCGCTGAGGTGTAATGTTACTACCATGGACTGTGAAGTGAAAGTAGTTGTCGGGTTTGCCAGTTGAAGCCCACCTAGAAGTAAGAATATACTGATTAACCACTAGGGGGCAACTGAACATGGCTGAAAAAAGAAAGTCTCTGGGAGAATAAGCTTCTACTATTCATTTGATTCATAATATCAGTAAACATTCCCTGAGAAGTTAATGGTCTCAGTTGGTAGTTTCATGTCAATTTGATAAATAATGTTCCTATTTAGAGGAAAATGGATGATAAAGTACAGCATATATGAGTGAATTGACAACTGCTATCGTCCATGAATTACTGGAGGCTTCAAAACAGGAGGGTTCTTATGGGTGACGTGACATCCAGTTGCTACTTGCTTACTACTGTTGTATAAGTTTAAATAATGATTATGCAAATGAGTCAGCCCAGAAGAACAAGAGAGTTTGACTCTCCTTCTTGAATGCTCAACTGTGACGACCTCTTCTTCTTCTAATGATGTTTCTTCTTATTTCCTCTTCATATCTGTCACGACTGTTTACCATTTATTGCTCTCTTTAGTGTCATTGAAATGAAGAGATTAAAAGAACATCTCTTACCGCTGTCGAGGTGGTTGGACTTGATGATCCTCTCTGAGTACTCTGATATACTGGAACATTCAATCTGGTAGAAAAAAATAAAAACAAATGAACTGGCTATATACAATACGAACGATTGTGATACTGTTGAAAGACTATCTTTAATGGAGCATCAGCTGCACTCGCAAAAAGTCATATCCTCGGTTTCCCTAATGTAGAACTCTTTAAAATGTTACTCCTGTACTAACTGTATCTCAGATGACTTTGCTTCGGTCCGTTGTGAACCTCTTTGATGAATAGCAAGAATGAAGCAGAAACAAGATATTTTGGAACCCAGGGTGCCTTCAACTGTTCTCTATCAGAATAATGTAGATGCAGGAACAAAAGGGGGAAAAGTCATTCTTTTTGATAAAATAACAACCGTCTTTTTGAAACTGTCCTCCCATAAAACCGCAGTTATCAGTCACATAAGACAACCTGTGTGTCCTGAAATGACATGTTCACATCTAGTGACCCTAACCCTAGTGACAAAACCTCTGCCAACAGACAGCTTTTTGTCTTTGTGCAGTTACCAAGAAGGTCCTTACTTTGACTTTGACAAAGTACACATTGAACCCTAACTCTGGTAAAAAGTAACTAGCTGCCAGATAAATATAGAATAAAATATTGAACATTCCCTTTTAAGGTTATATTGATTCCACGCAGTACATTCCAATTCCGTCTGTGATTTGGAATAAGATGAAGAATTGAATTGTTCTCAGACAATCATACTATGATCTCTGTTGTAAAACAAAAGGTCAGCTTTGTTTCCCTCAGTTCATGTCTTCAATTCATATCCTTAATAAATCTCTTAGGCTGGTTACAAACCATGGTATTGTGAGTCCTTTTTAAACAAGACCACACAATAAGGAGGAAAAAAATGAATCAGCTGGATCTTTTGCAGTTTTTAGAAACAAAAAGAAATAACTGAACTGAACTAATAGCATATCAGCTATGAGTTTGTGAAGGCTTAGGCTTATTTTTCCTGTCTGTAGTGTTAATAATAAGAATGTACTCTA
The DNA here is from genome assembly GCF_963457635.1 of Microchirus variegatus. NCBI lineage: Eukaryota > Metazoa > Chordata > Actinopteri > Pleuronectiformes > Soleidae > Microchirus > Microchirus variegatus. The sequence goes on along the minus strand of NC_139809.1, from coordinate 569,482 downwards.
GTACTTTTGACATGTTTAGCCTGAAGCAGCAGGTTCTGGGGAGAGACTGTTATCTCACATTGTGCACTGACGTTAATTAAGAATTAAAGTGTGCTGAAGTTGAGCTTAAATAGTGGGAGGCGAAAAAAAAGACTTGATTGTACGTGTGATCACTGAAGCTGAAGTGCTTCCAGATCTCATTACTTAAATGAATTAAGGTGGCAATTAGTCAGTGCTTAACATTAACAGCATTACTGTATATTCCACATGTTTCCTTCAACTGTAGTTTCATTTCTCTTTTGACACAAGTTATTCCTGCCACGATGTTATCGATCAAGTTTCTTCATTCTTTTAAATAACCGCACCTTAAATATTCTGAATCCTGAGCATTTATTATCTACCTTATTAGGTCGAGTCATGGTTCATTTATCAAGGTGCCCTCAGTTACAGTTATGATGTATGACAACGCTCCTTTCGTTCATCGGGGGAGGCAGAACGTATTAGTGAGCAGTTTTCAAATGAAAACAGGGGCAAAACCCAACAGGAGGCGTTTGTCAACACCAGTCTTTTACAGCATCAGTTTGTTTGAGAGTATAGATTTTCACTGGAGTGTGTTCACTCTGTTCTGTCTGTCAGAGGTGTACACGATCATTCATGGTGCAAAAACACCGTCATCTGGTCACAATCACGCAGACCACTCTCTGAGTGAACTCCAGGTGATCTGGATCATAAAAAGGCAAAATCCAAGATTGAACTCTTGTGAAGATCAGGCTGATAAATTGAAGCACTCTGTCTGTGCCACAAAGTCTCGGGGAAGAATGAGATCTGTGCGGTCTTTTAGAAACAGATTAGAGCCTCTTTGTGAGCAGCACACTGACAGTGAAGTGCACAAAAGAAAATGTGTGCTATTATACACGTACGGGTAGTGGTTAGCACTCTTGCCTTTGTAGCAAGAAGACCCGGGTTCGTGACCTGGTCGGACAAAGGCCTTTCTGCACAGAGTTTGCATGTTCTCCCTGTGTCTGCATGGATTTTCTCCCACATTTTCCTCCCACAGTCCAAAAACATGCAGATTTGGGGATTAGTCAAATTGGACACTCTAAATTGACCGTAGGTGTGAGTGTGAGAGTCGATGGTTGTTTGTATCTTTTTGTCCTTGTGATGGACTCACGACCTGTACAGGGTTTACCCCGCCTATCACCATATGTCAGCTGAATCTGACACAGCGCCCCCTGTGACCCTCATGTGGAGGATAAAGCGGTAGAGAATGGATGGATACGTATATGGGACATCTTTTCAAGGTCTCTAGTTTTCCGACTGTGGTTGTGCAAACCTCACATTAGTGCTGTCTCCATGGAGCAACACTGTTCAGTCTTCCCTGTTAGCAGTGGACCATACACAGGCTGCTGGTGGTGTCTGCAGCTTTCTTGCACAACAACACTGGTGCATCTGGCCATTAAAATAATCAGGTTGTATCAACTCTGCAAACAAACAGGAATACCAGGTGTTAGGAAGACGTGCAATCGTCTGTCAACACCAGCCCTAATTAGGAAGAAAATCATCTCTGCTTGCTGCACCTCCATGAGAGTAGACAGCCATTATCATCTTGTAGATATAAAAGTCAGAGAATTCTACAGCCTCTCAGCCTCTCATGCTGTGTAAACTCACTTGTGTCAGGAAGAGTCACAGTCACTCTCCTCAACCCTGTGAGCTCCCACTTATCTTTCCCTCACATTTCTAACTTTGCCCAGGTATCAAGGCTCTACTCCTGTCTGCAAGTGAACAACCTTTGATATAACATTTCAACTCGCTAACATTTACAATGTGGCAAGCGGGAGAAAAAATCAACAAAGATTCTTCTTCTCCTGAATTTTGGTGAGTTGCATTTGACTCATTTATGTTGTGAAATTCTTGGGAAAAAGAAATCGACTGCCTTTATTTGAGTCAACTTTTTCACAGGAAGTCGACCCAATTTAACAATTTTCTAAAGGTCAAGCTGTGTTCTTTCATCCGCTGAACACAGAGCTTCAACTGAATATAAAACGTGGACATAGTCTTCCAGTTTGCCAGCTGAAGCTAACCAGCATGTAGGGTTATAATGATCAGCCAGCAGGGGGCGACTCTGTTTGAATGGCAGTCTATGGGGAAAATGAGCTTCTGCTTCTACTTGATTCATTCAAAACAGTTAACATTTATCTCAGGACTTTAAGTTCTAGTTTCAGCTCATCTTCAGTCTTTAAGGAAAAGAGACTATAAGACACAGCACTTATGACTGGACATCAGTGTGATTGACAGCTGCTATTGTCTGTTTGCAGTTAAGTCTGTAAATTTCAGGTTGCTAAACCCCAACATGGCACTGGCCAAATTGTGAATCTTGAGGCTTCAAAGCGGGGCGTTCTCTTGAGTGATGTCCAGACTGGTTTCCAAGTGACACTGCTGCCACATGAAGGCACTGAGGAATGTTTGCAAATGTTTGCAATGTTTCTCCAGGGACATGAGTTGTTGTCTGAGTGAACGTTTGCTGCACAAACACAGAGCAAGGAGATGTTTTTTTGTTCAGTTTTCAAGTGTAATGCAGAGAGCAGTAATGACATAGCACCTCTCCACTCAAAAATAAGTTGCACAATGATTGACTGTGGACCCAAGGCTGCTGCTGACGTGCACCACAAACTGACATTTGAACCTGTCCAACACCATAAACCACCTGTTTAAGTTTAAGCCCCTCAATAATTTCAGCCTCCTTGTTGCCATATGTTGGAAAACCTTTGGTTCTGAGTGGATTTGGATGTTTGGACCCTGAAAAACGTGCTTGTAGCTGAGGAGAAACTATATAGTCTATGCATTATTTTACATGATGAAGACAACCAAGACATATATCACTTATCACTTTTTGAATTTCTTTATTTAACACATTTTTTAATCATTAGCTTTTCAGTGTAATCACTAATAACTGACCAGTGGAAATGTTCGATAATAAATGTGGGTTTGCTGGTTGTAAATATCTCTGACGTATGGAATTTCTCAGCCGATCCAGAGTGGAGGTTATCGCTTTTCTTTTATCTATAACGAGGTCCATATGACGGAACGATATTGGTGTCGACCCAGAATTCAGTAATTTCACCTTGTACCAGCCCCAGGTTTCACATCGTGCTTTATAAGCCTTAGGGCCCCTTAAGGTAAGGGGCTTTGGTGCTTGGCTTAAAACTAGAGGATCTAAGTCAAAAATGAACTAAATCCCCCAAAATCTTAGCCGCATTTAAGTAACTAAAACCCTGTCAGACAGCAGTAGGACAAACGTGAGATAAAGCAGAAACCTAAGTGACCTTTGCTTACTCTTTAGTACAAAAACTTTTGGACAAAGATAAGGGGAGAGGAGAGAAAGTGAGGGAGGCAGGACCAGAGGGAAGACAAACAAACACAAATACTTAAGATCAAGCAGTAGAATTCAGAACAAATCTCTTGGAAATGTAGCTATTGCTTCCCTGAACTAAATAAATGCCGCCTGTAGCCGCCATATAAAAAAAGGTTCCACATAGTTAAGTCAGTGATGTCCTCTCACACATGTCATGACTTGCAAGTACTTCTGCTCCGGTGCACGATAACAGTAAAAGCTCTCAAATCACCACAGTTCAGCCTATCAACCTGCTGAGAGGCCACACACATTTATCAGCTGCCTGTCAGACAATTTCAGTCCTCGGACTTATAAGGAATTCAAACGAAAAAAAGGTTAAAAGTTATGTCCAGATATGAGTGATGCTCATATCACACGTGTGCACGGTGTCAGCATCTCGTCGTGCTGCTCGCCACCCTGAAGGTTCAGCACGGGTGAAACTCCACTGCAAGTAAAGGCGTCTTACCCCGTACACGTGCTTCGCTCCTGCCTTAGCTGCAAACATGGACAGGATCCCGGTGCCGCTTCCGACATCCAGCACTATTTTGTCCTTGAAGACGTGCTTGTTGTGGTACATGGAGTTCCTGTAGGTGAGCGTCCTCACCTCGTCCTTCAGCATCTCCTAACGTACGACAAAAAAAAATATCAGGGGCGATGTAAACACAGCTAACCCCCCCGAGGAGAGTGGTAATCAGAACTACTGAATGGACAATGATTTGTGGATTTGCTGTGATTTCTGTAGCGGAACAGGCTCAAAAAACACCGGCTCCTCCTAATCTGTCTATCTGTCTCTGTTCTTCCACAGACGTATGGTTCTACATCTAAATGCATAGTGGGGTTTTTTCTGGATAAGCCTGTCTGCCTCGTCTCGTCTTCCACCGTGTTTATGCAAGTGTGAAGAAATGACAGAAATAAACCTGACCTACATTCCAAATATATAAAAGAAAAGCATCTCACAGGTCAAACGTGGACTTTTTATACAGCCTGTAGTACTTTTTGTCCTCTCTTTGGAATGTAAATGAACTCTGAATGACAGAAAGAGAAAATACTATCCTCAGTGGCAGAGCATGAAACAAAAGATAATGTTATGAGTTTAAAAGTTTCAGGACCTTTGAAAGCCATTTCCCATCATGTCCAGATTACATGTAGAGATTAAACACAGAATCTGCCCTAAAATAAGCCTCCAAGGCAGAAACGTCTCTCGCATAGAATTCACTTCTCGTATTATTTGGTGGGTTTGTCTGACCAGAACCACAGCTGTGGCCTTATAGCGATAACATAAAACTCTACATGGTTCTCTACAAGGTTGTTCGTGCAGAGCACTTCAAAGTCAAACTTTCTTCTATAATTAATATTTAAGCACATTAAAGCAGCAATGTGTGACATTTTTAATGCAAACAAACACATTCAAGCCACGGCTGAATAAGTTCACACAGTGCAGATTAAGCCTCATCAGCTACACATGACTCACTCCGTGTTTCTGTGTTGATCAGTGTTTTAAGATGGCAGATGGAGGCGACAACAGCCGTGTGCTGGTAAAGCGATATGGCTGCAAACACGTTGAATTGAAGTATGGCTGAAAAGCTACAAACTGCCCATATAAAGGTTTTAAAATTGGATTCTACTGCTAAAAAAACACCTGTTCAATTAGCAGTTTGAAATGATAAATGCTTGGGTTTATCTGGGTGATATGTTTTAGGCGTCTGCTGGAGAGCAAAGGTGGGATTAGTGTGAGATCACCTAGACGTTTTTTTGTCATGTAAAGGCGCCAGCAGTGTTTTGGTAATTACTCGGAATTCCTGAGGGGAGGGCAGCTGTTTGCACTGATTGACTAATGAGAGAAAACATATATAGTTAAGTCTAAAATGAAAAAGAAGCAAAAAAGGAAAGACATTGGAGTCAACATTTTGTTGTGTTATACACCACATAAATAAGGACGTGTGAAAGTAATTGTGTGTCTCTCTAAGTCAGAGTTTTAACTGCATTATTGAGGCTATTATGAGGAAGGACAAATACTAACATGTAAATGTCAGCTCCATTGTTTCCCGGTTCAAATTTCATCTGCTAATTAACAGGTGCATTCTCATCTGCTGACTGGTCCTCACCACCACATCCTGTGCACTATAAAAATATGTTGTTGTCATTATAGCAGTGATTGAACCTCTGCAGTCAACATGTGTGTGTTTCTGTGACTTCTTTTTTTTTAATTCATAAACTTGCTTAAAACTATTTGTAAAGATAGAAAAGATAGTATTCAGGAGAATACATTTTCACTGATTCTGATTGTGATAAAACAGTTTACCTCGTGGATTCCAAAATGAGCATACGAGTCAAAGTAGTAGTCTCTGGAGGTCATCTCCTCTGGATTAAGGAACTTGGACATCTTGCCTCGTCCTGGGCAGCTTGGCAGACTGGCAGCGTGGGGTGTGTGCGGTGGGATTACAGGCCGTGGGGTGTGCTGGATGGAAGGCACAGGCTTGGGCAACGAGGTTGGCTGCACCGACTGGGATGGAATTATGCGTATTGGCTGCGGCTGAGACTGTGGCTGCTAGGAAGAGACAATTTAAGACACACAAAAAAAAAACCTCCATTAAGGCTCAAGACTTTGACTCTGAATATAATAATAATCTGAAGATTATCCTGATCACTGATATCAAGTCAGTCTGTCTCTCAGCAGAACTGCACTGCACAGAAGGTACAACCATCATGGCCTGATTATCACCTCTAAAGCCTGCTGGGAAATAAAGACATTAGTGTGTGTGTGTGCATACATGTGCATTTGCGTGTGTTTATGTGTAACAGGCAGCGAGGAACTGGAGAAACAGACGCTCAGCATCTCAGTTGAGCAAAGAACGGTTCTGGTGTTTATTGGCATCGCAACGTTCAGCCTTCTAAAAATAATAAATCATAAATAAGTGGTCGTGTGAACAGAAACAGCTCAGAGACGCTTCAGCATAACAACAACACATTCATTATTTTATAATTGTAAGTAAAGGTATGAAAAGTTCAAGGATTATTTTCACCTTTCTCAAGAAACTCTTCCTCGGTAACTAATTACGAGGTCAGAGGCCAAACTCTGGCTCCTCTGCAGTGCTTTTGTTAAAGAGTCCCAAGATTCTGAGCCCATAATTGCCTCTAATTGTTATCCTCAGTGTGTGAGCACTTTGACAGTTAGAATTAAAAATTGCTCTACACAAATACCGTAATGCATCATGTTGCTGCTAGACTTTCCATGCATGTTTCATTTTCCATATCTTTACAAACAGGGATTTTGCAGGGCTCACCTGAGGTCATGGACAGAATAAACATGCATTAATTATCTACTGTTTATCCTTTCACGGTTGAGATTTAATGTTAATCGTCGCAATCGGTATTAGTGATAAAGCATCATGAGCATAAGGTTGATTGTGGATAACATGCAACCAAGTGTAGGGGAGTGAGGAGAAAAGTGCCGAGACATGAATGTAAAAGTTGGAGACATTAAGAGCTTTAATTGCTGATTAAAGTATAACAAATTCTGCTTATCATGAAGATTTGACATTTCATTTAAAAGCAAAGACCAAAACATCGTAGATGTTGATTTGCAGAGGCAGAGCAGTGTCTAGTATTTGCCTTTATACTCGCTATATTCTCACATATAAATCTGGTTTAATATATGCTTCAAAAAAGCTTAATTTAGAATAAAACAACAAACAAACAATGAAAGAAAGACGACACTGTGACAAGACAGGGCCACAGAAGAGAGGATGTTGATGCCAAGTTCAATACGACAAAACTGAATAATTATTTGATGTCAGTAATTAAAGTTTCAGATGAGAAATAGAGAGTGGCACACACACTGACACACACACACTGACACACAGACACATCTGAGGTTGTGTTTTTTCATTGGATCTTCATTACAACACCTTTACACTCGTGATTTAATAGAAACGCTCATTAGATTCTTATGTTGTAGGTCTGTTATAGTCTCTATGTGCAGTGTCATCAGACTGTTGAAGGGACTGTTGAACCCATTTGTTAACTGTTCTCTGTAAAGATAGAACAGTCTCAAACTCCCTCACGTGGCCCCCAATCAATTTCATGCAGCCGCCACTTGATAATTTTAATTTTGCATCATAAATACATTTATATTAACCTTTTCATATCAGAACAAACACTTTTATAATTGAAATTATGTGAAATACCATCATAAATATCTTTATTTCACTAATTACAATTATAATATTATTTATTTTTCTCAATTTTTTTTTTTTTTTCTCACTTGACCAGCCCCCTACTGGCCAAACTAGATACTCAGTGGCCCCCAGGTCATTTGAGTTTGAGACCCCTGAAATAGAAGATGGTTTGGTTGGGCAGTTTTATGAGAAAAATAATTAGTGACATCTATAGGTGAGACCACAGAATGCAACGAGTGACAAGACGCACTCTCATGTTCAGCCCTCCCTTTCTCAAGCGCAGCAGATATCTACGATGGTCATTCTGCTTGTCCTGTCTTTCTTTTTCTTCTTCAGTTCGTCAGGTTTTCTTATGGGCAGAGACATTCTATTTCATTTGCATATAGTGAGCTTCTGCTTCAGCCTGATGAATCCTGACTGGGCAAGATGACAACCTCTGTAAAACAAGGCTTTGCCTAAATTAAAATGCTTTTCCCCAAGACTAAAACAAAATAAATTACTTTTTAAAGCGATTATATATTCATACGAATGGGTAGTATACTGTATCATTTCTAAATGTTACGCACTAGACCTTTAACACTGACAAAATATCTGTGTTTTACTGAAAAAATAAAGTAATGGGGGAAAAAACCTCTAAACATTTTGCAGCTGGATTCTCATCATGTCCTGAGATGATCTCAGCACTACAGCGGAATGTAAGATCACCTCAGGATATTTGATCGAAACCTATAAAGTAAAGTAAAGGACAGAATGTGGAGCCCATTCCATTCAAGTACCTGTTTCACCTCCTTCTGTATAGTAGACAATATGGGATATATGTTATTGTCATTGTGGAATATTTAGTATTTTTACATCACACAAGGACAATACTACCACCACAGTTCAGTCATCTCACCTCCATGACTAACTCAGAGTCATACGATCATCACCATCACACCAAACAGCACAAAAACCTGAAAGATTGAGGAGTTTCTCCCGTGAATTCACTTGCTCTGAGGAATAGTTTTGTGATAAATATTATAACACTGAAGCAACTCGAGGCTGTGACTTCACAGAGTCTTTTAATCTTTAAAGCATTTATTTTAAATAATAATAAAAAAAAATAGATCGGCATTGCTCCCACAGTTTCCAGTCACTTTGTGAATACAAATGTGCACATGACTCAATAAAGATGGGGAGGGGGGGGGGGGGTGTCTTGTTGTGCTGTGCTGGATTTTTACCCCTATATGAGGAGGAGGAGGAGGAAGAGTATGGTGGATGACTTCCTCACTGCAGTGATCATATACAGTCGTTATTAGATCAGATGATGGGGATCCCCATGTCGAGACCTAATGGATCTAATGACACATCACCTCCTTTCCTCTCTGCACATCATCTCCCAGCGTTCAGTTCGTCTGCAGGATACTGCTGCAGTACCTTGGACAGCGCAAGTAACTCCGATCTCAGCGCAGCCAGAAGCAGCAGCAGCTGCTCTAGTTTATTTCTTACTATGTTCATTTTTTAAACGATTTTCTAGATTAGAGAGTGGAATCCTAGTCATAAATGTATTATTTTAGTTAAATTAAAGTGAACACAGGTAAAAAAAAGAGAGTAAGTGCACTCGATCCTCGTTGGAAAAACTCACTCGCTTGCGCCTTCCCTGCAAAAATGCATGCTTTTTTTAGATGGTTGTTGGTGGAAGGGCGTTGCTAACATAATTGCAGAGAGAGACAGATATCAGATAACCGCCTCATTATCGGGACACTCAGTATCCTGCATTTTGTCCTGGATGCAACTTCTGCCAAACGTGGGAGCTGCGGTGCGTTGTGCTGCAGCTGTATGGCACATGGAGGAGAACTCCTTTATAGAAACTAAACTAAACGGTCATTTTAGTTGGAAAAAATTGTAAAAGTGTTGCTCACACTTACCTCAATGCTCTCAGACTCCGCCATTTTTCTCCTGAGGAGCATGCAGCGGGACGAGTGCTTAATTCCCATAGGAGCCAGATTACAAAAAAGGTGCTGACACTTGAGAGAAGTCGAGAGAAAACAACTGCGCGCTTCTTGGTTTTTTTTTTCAGGCTCTTCCGCTTGTTACTACGAAACAGTTCTCATTCATATCTCAGCCGCCTGCAGTTTTCTTTGCAAATGTGTGTGGAAAGACACAAAACTACACGAGGTCCCGAAAGCATCGCAGCTACTGGTGCCATAAAATGCTGTTGCGTAAAAGTTTGCAGTCCACCGGTGTCTGGAGAGAAGGAGGAGAAGAGGCATCATTAGGCATCAGCTCAGGACAAGAAGGTGGAAAAAAGAGAGCGAGAGAGAGAGAGAGAGAGAGAGAGAGAGAGAGAGAGAGAGAGAGAGAGAGAGAGAGAGAGAGAGAGAGAGAGAGATCTAAATGCAGCGTCCTATCTCATGACCCGGTGAGCGCTGATGGGAATCTCAGAAGACTGCAGCAGCAACAAAAAAAGCAGCAGATTGTCATGAAAGCACTGTTGTAGCCGCCAATTTGATTGACTCCTACAGCAACGCTGTTTCTAAAAATAGTACCGCAGCCGCTGCTGCCTCTGAGTGGATGAACCTGCGAATACATGCACAGACATCTGATGTCCACGATTTACTTATTAACCCAGGTCACCACCAAAGTCCCTCCTCTTCTATAGTGTTTCACTCCTCTGGAAGAATAAGCTTCTATAAAAAAATAAATGAACAAATAAATAAATAAATAAATCGCTGTCCACCTCCACAAAGTGCTGAACGCCGTCTGTGATGGAGTTGGTTCACTCTGCAGGAGAGTGAGGATGCCCTCTGCTCAGGTTACACACACACACACACACACACACACACACACACACACACACACACACACACACACACACACACACACACACACACACACACATTTGCATGAGGGCTGTGCATCTTCACATTTCATCACAATTTTCATGTCAGTGATTCTGTTCTTTTCAATGCATTTTTCCATTGCATCCTCCATTTTCAGATAAATAGGAATTTTTATTTTTATTTCACAAATGAAATGGATATATTCTGCACACCCAAACTAAACAAATGCTTTTGAAGTTGAGCTGCAGCCACAGCGATTGGAAAGTGAAAGGATAGTGCATGTCACTGCATCAGTGCACAACTGTCCATGTCCACATGGCAATGAAGTAACCCTAACCCCAGGAGATTCCCATGTATTTTGATTGCTTAACCAAACCTTACCGAGTTAATGCCTATACCTAACCCTAACCTTACCACCTGGGGCCACAGAAATTAGGTTCTGCCTAACCAGGACTAAACTTTGCACGCCAGGACGACAACTGTACCTGTAAAAAGTCAGTGTTACACCAGAAAATGTCCTAAAGAGATGACAAAAATGCATATACTGTATACACACACACACACACACACACACACACACCCAGAGAGAGAGAGAGAGTGCACTGGCGTGAAACAGCCATGACTCTGCCCCAGATGCTGCATAATCCCAGCTGACTTGTGTTTGTGCAGCTATTAAATGCCACACCTGCTCTGGTCATATACGCGTCTGACTCTTTCTTCCCTCCAGCTGTTACACAATCAAACTCTCTACTGGATAATCTCTCCCCGCGCTGTTCACTGTAAAGTGCTGCCATGGCATTATTCTGTAATAAATCTTGACTTTCAGTGAACCTGGACGAGGCTCTTTCAGAATAGCAATTACAACAACCACTGCAGTGTTCTTGATTTTGGACATAATCGACACATAATGCTGTCCGAGCTGTTTTATCACCGAAACGTGTGCTATTGTATCAAATCACCAAAGTCCTCAGCTTTTGCACTGGAGTCTATTTTTGGGGAGAGGCCATCCCTCTTCCACTCACACCACTCACCACTTGTTACATTATTCAACAGAGATGTTCGGCAGACACTCACCGGGCGATAAGCAGCACCAGCGCGGAAACTTGCTTCAGTGCTCTTTTTGTTTCCCACTCATTAAGTCCTCTTATGCTGTTAGATACACATGTATTATACATGAGCATGTGGATGCATTATTTACAGATATATAATGTACTGTCAGAACTATTAAGCATGTGGTTTACATGCAAGAAACAGACATTCTCCGTTATGTGCGGGGACCACATGCTAAGTTTAGCACGTCTACATGATAACAGTAAGTTCATTTCCATGCACACTCAAACTGACAGCATGCACTGTCTGTCACTAGGGGGCTCTCAATCAGAGGAGAGAGTTTGATTAGGCTGGGAATCAGCATGGAATCATGGGAATTGTTGCTCTGTTTTCCCGTGTGATTCACCGATGTGTTTGCGCTTTACATGGACAGATTTCTCGGCAGAATACGCAGCTAATGGCAAGAAGGAAACAAAAGGCAACACAGTTGTAGTCCTTGTTCGCTCTTTTTGTAGCAGAGACCTTTTTTTGTAGTGGTCAGTGCTGTTGCCTTGCATGGAGTTAGCATTTTAGTGTGTGTGTGTGTGTGTGTGTGTGTGTGTGTGTGTGTGTGTGTGTGTGTGTGTGTGTGTGTGTGTGTGTGTGTGTGTGTGTGTGTGTGTCTCTGGGTTCTCTGGTTTCCTCCCACAGTCCAAAAACATGCTGATTTGGGGATTAGTCAAATTAGACACTCTAAACTGACCATAAATGTGAGAGTGGATGTTTGTTGTCTATATGTGGCCTGTGATGGACTGGTGAGCTGTTCAGGGTCTACTGGAATTGGCACCATCAGCCAGGCGACCCTTATGTAGAGGATACAGCGGTGGACAATGAGTGTGTCCAACTGTGCTACGCAAGATGCCGATATGCTCACTTTCACTTTGAATATTTTTTGTCTGGTTTACCTGTTACATCACATGTTTGATACCAGGCCTCCTGTCTATCCATGTTTTCTACCATCCATGAACTATTCTCTGAGCTGGCAGAGCAAAAAAAAAAAAAAAAACGTTATTTCTTCATCAGTGGAAAAATGCACCGGTCTGGATTTTGCTATGTTTTTCTTGCTATTATCTTTTTCTTCCGTTGACAAGCTTCCTTTATTATTTCCAGGTTAAACTCTGGGGCCATCACCTGTGGAATATGCACAGAGCACCAAGTTCATTTCAGGCCTGAATGTGTTCGTCCAACTTTGAGAAATTCAATTTAAGTACAATTTCAGTCCAACATATTTCCGTTTATTATAGAAGTAATTTTTTAATGTCATATAAATGTATACAGTTACAATGCTATGTAGTACCACTTTATAGCAATGCAGAGGTGGATCAACACCGACTGACTCAAACACCTAACCCACCCATTCTAAGTCTCATTGTCGCAGGAGGATCAATATCTCACCACACAAAGAGAATTGATTATGCAGTCGAGTAAATTACAACTAAGATGCTCCTTGATCTCATTGTAATTACTCTCCACTCACAAATGTGCTGTATTATCTGTATTATATCCTCCTCAGACGTCACTTCGAGAGGATCCGTGTCTTAGACTCTGCAATCACTTTAATAATCAGATTTTTGGCTTCACTTTGATGTGCAGCGCGTGGTCTTTTATCAGAGCTGATTGATATTGAAAATAACTTGTCACAAGTTTGTGATGAAAGAGCGACGCTAAGATCAATGGTAATAGTCCTTTGTCCTGGGTTACTATAAATATTTCCTCTGATATGATCATGTTTAGATTTTGATGGAAAGTGTGAGAGGGAGTGTGTGAGGATGATTATGTGAAACAAACCAGCAGAATTAACATTGGATTTCATCCAGGGACAACTGTGGGATTATGTTTAAATTTTATGCTGGATCTTATTATTCATTTTAGGCCGAATGATAAACTACATACTTTTCAAAGAAAGAAAAAATTCCAAGTAATTAATATTTAAATTGTACTATATTTAGCTCCCTCCTGCTGACTTAGTTTTGCATATGAGGTTTTACATATAATAATTGTGTGGAACAGATAACAAGATTTACTGACTATATACTAACCCTTTTACAGAGAAATTCAAGATGCAGATAACATGATGGTTGTTTGGGTGTTTACATTCAGGTTTTAGTGAAGTTTCAGGCTTTTTCTCTGATTCAAGTAAAAAAACCAAAAAAAACAATGTGGGTTTCTTCATGACTTCATAATGAATAGTTTTGTTCATTTATTTCCAAACTAATGAGGTTGCAAAACATGTTTTTTTGAGACCGACGAAGAAGGAATGGTGCAATGCTGCATTCATGTCACATCCAAGGTTTCCAATTTTAACAGTAGTGTTGAAAATAGCACTAAACCTCAGAAATGTCCAATCAAATATGAAGGTGTAGTTCACCATAAAAGAAGCAATTAAATGAATTTAATGGACGTGATGCCATAATGTCAATGAAATGTATTTTGCATTTCTCACGTGATCAGGTCTCTAACTGAGAGTTGTCATGTAAATGCTTGTAAGTTGTGCTTAAATCAATAGTGTGTATCTGACGTAAATGTGATGTAAGACCTTTTCTGTCCTTATAATGTTTAACAAACACTGTGCTCATGTTTTTACCTCATTTCACTTCTGTTTTAGCCTCTTTCATCCCAGTGATAATTAAGTGAAATGCTTCAACTGCTGCCTCCCTTTACAGTTTACTTTGGAGGAAACACGAGACGAGATTATTTGCTGCTGGTTTGAACGTAACTGTAACAATTTCCTGGAAGTGTGACTTTATGAGCGAGCTGAGATTTAATTTTAAAACTAGTTGTTTTATTGCAGCCGTGGTGATACACGAACATGCATTTGTAGCACAGTGCAAGAAAAGCTGCAAAGTGTCATTTGCACAGTTGACCATGGCTGCTGTTTATTTATGACTGTCTCAACAATGTCAGGGATGTCTGCTCCAAGACTGTCAAAAATAAGAATGCCACAGCAGCTGCTCCAGTAAAAAAAAAAAACTATTATTATTTTTCTTCCCATTCACCTCGAAGTGAAATTTTACAGACACTTTTCTCTTGTTAGGTTTTCATTCTAAGCAATGTACCACAAAGATTTTACATTTTCCAGCCTTTATCAAAAGCTCTGTCATTAACATAAAGCAGAACCGTCTACTGATTATTTACCCACCATTAGTTTTCCTGCTTTTTGCGGCTGATTTGATTTATTTTTGGTTTTCTATGCAAATACATTTCATATACATATATATTCATTACACTGTACATTTCCTCACAGGAGGAAAACACAAGAAAATATACTATTTATGAATAATGTTTAAATTAGAAATGAGGTTATCCTTCACCATCAACAAACAATATCACCAGAATCATTATGACATGTGAGGTCTGGAAATGGACGACTATATATGCCACATTTACATCTTCTAATCTTAATTAAGTGATCCGAATGCATTTGGCTATAGCCCTGAGGATGACCGTTCACACCCGGAATTAAAATGTGCCCTGAATGCATCTCTTGTATGAGATCAGATCCTAAAACCACCTCTGAAGGAGGATTTTGTGATCAGATCTTGGGATGAGAGCCTTCAAACTGATGACTGGATCAGTCAGGACAGATGTAAATACCTGGTCTGAACAATGTCAGATCCTGGGAGGTATTAGTCTTTGTATATCCACTAAAGCAGCCCAGCCCAAAAAAAAATCCTTGTAAATCAATCCATTCACTTGCATTAGCACACCAACTGGTTTGATGACAGACGGACAAAACTGATAATTATGTACCCTGTAGTTTGGAAGTGAGGCTTAACTCAACTTCACACTCAAATGCACAAATACCATCATGTTCTCTGTCAAAGTAAGACGTCCAACAACAGACTCACAGTCTGACAGGTGCTCAGGTGGATCATTGGCCTTAGTGAGGCAGCTAATCCTGGGGCCTCATCACTGCTAGTCATCTCTTTGTTGTTGTTTTTTTCCACCTCCAGGTCCTGCTCCTGTTAGCTTTCTTCCCACAATTCATCAGTCTCTCCTTGACAGTTTGCTATATCCTCCCCCCCCCCCCCTTGTTTCACAGAAACACACAGATAAGACATGAAGTAACCGCAGAGCTGAGAGTTTCTTATTAAATGTGTTTTATTTTTTCCCTTGACGACCAGCAACGTGGTTGTCTGCAGTTTTTGGGTGTCATGAAAATGAAAGGGTTGGAACAAATAGTGAATCATTTCAAATTGTGTGTGTGTGTGTGTGTGTGCTGTGGTTTAATGTTCGCCTGATTATATGAGACTGACTTTAGCTGGTTTGTTAGATCCCCTGCAATCACATTAGAGACACTGATGAGCTTTAGATGATACTTTCAGTGTTTACACAGCCATTTAAGTGAGTCGTGGTTATGTTTGTGGTTTGTAGCTTTGTCCAAAACATAATTATGTATACAGCCAAAATCCTTAGGTGTCAATCTTTACTTAATCAAGAGGTAAACAGAGGTATCATACCACGACGGATGTTAGATCACATTATTTTGCAACCTCATGATTAATTATCACACTCATAGACTGTCAGTGCAAGAAACTATGATAAAATAAATCATTTCATACAGAACTGACTATTAGTGGCTGAGGTCCTGCAGGTACAAGCTGCATGCTGCACCACACACGCATCATCATCACAGACTTTAGCTGTTGTTTGAATTGTAGTTTCGAAGACAAAGCTTTGTGTTTCCAGCTCATCATCAGCTGCTCCACGAGCACTCTGTGGGATGGATCCCTGCTCTGAAAAATGGATCAAATACAGCTGGTTGCATAAACTGATGAGGTATGGTAAAAGTCGGGGGAAAGATTTGCGTGGGAGCAACGGAAAATCATGTGTACAGTATACGAGTGAATTGTGGTGCACAAGCTCGCTGAAATATAGCTGGTTTTTTAGCAACACACACATGCACAAATGCATTCCAGTTTCATTGTTAGAGATCCATTGACTTTGACTTTTTCAGTGAACTGGAGTCTGCACAGCAAACTGACAAGCTCTTTGTGGAGTGAGGCTCCAAAGAGAAAACAAACAAACCAGCTGCTGTCAAATCCATCTGGTTCACAAGAGGCAAGTGTAAGAAGGTTTGAAGCAGATGTTCATTCTGTGTAGCTTTTTCTTCAGTGTTGTGCTTTTGGTGCTTGAATGAAGTAATAAAAAAAGTCATAATATAAAACATAGAATCACTTGAGTAAGTGTTTAAAAGCAGATCATATTTGCAAAAAGACTTTAAACAAGTCCATATACTGTACATGTTGATGCTTTTACTGATCAATAACAAATACATAATGGAAAAGATTGGGAAATGACGGAGAAGACATCTCACAGAACAACACAGTGGAGTCAACAGGAAACATCAAATTCACCTGCGAAGAAGAAACAAACCCAAATCAATATATACAGGAAACAAACACACACAGATCAGTATCTGCTATGACCTCAGAACACCCAACAACACACAAATTATGAGTTGTCAGAACTTTGTACGACTGAGCAACCATCGTTTCAGGACCACAGGACAGGGAGGAGGAGGAGGAGGAGGAGGAGGAGGAACACGTCAGGAGGTCTCTGACAAACTGCCATTATCCTATGTGGGCCATAAAGAGGGGAAACAACAAATAGAAATAAAGGAAATACAGCAACGAGGAGGAAACACAAGGACCACACAAAAAAACCCCAAAAACTATTGGAATGGTAACATACACAAGAGGAATCACAGAGCGTATCCAGAGAACGATGAGAATATATCACACAGCAGTGAAACCATAAACCACCCTGAGACAGAAAGATAAAATAGCCACAGGACAAGAAGAAACAACAGGAAGACACATGATCAACAAAAGAATCTGCAGAACAAGAAAATCAGCCAAATTCAACCACTGAAAATCACATCATGGACTGTAAGAAAGACCAAAGTTATCCACTCAAAAAAAAAAAAAAACACCTCTTCTGGATCTGGGAGTCCAGAGAACATCACACAGCTGGGATGTCACAGGTTGCCAGACAGCAGGGGGCGCAGTCATCCGCTGCTGTCTGACAAACCTGTATAAAACAGGAAGCCAGACAGTCACGTGTAACATCACATGACCTTTCTCAGGAAGACCACAGGAGGTGATCGAAACATGTCAAGGTAATAATATTAATGATGATGATGATGATGATGATGATGATGATAATAGAAAGTATTTTTCTATCTGGCTGAAGAAACTTAATCAAACAAATGAGCCTGTTCTCATGAAAGATTCGTACTTAGAGCTACGAAAAGTAATGCACCGTGTTTTCATATGTTTTCGCGTGCCATTTTCGCCGGTCACGTGACCGTCACGTGACGATGCGCGCTGTACTCTAACCGTAACAGAAACCGTAACGCGAGGTAGAAACCGGAAAATCTCCGTAATAATAACAACTGAGAAACGGAAGATCTTTCACCGGACGCATGCGCACTCGCGATTCAGATTGGTTTTTTTCCGCTCGTGTCACTGGATTTTCGCAGGATAATGAACGAAAAACGGGGTTCGTACGTTTTCATATGAATCCATTCATGATTCCATTCTAATTTCCATGTTACCACCTTTTAAATCATGTGAGAGACAAAGTGCACATGTAATATCTTTGAGTGACACTTATTCTGCTCTGCACTTTTAATGTTAAATTACTTTGCTTGTTTAATACGGACATGTATTAATAAAAATGTAAGCGCTGGTGTCGCATTAACTTCAGCTTTTGGCAGCACTTGGCACTTTTTTGGCAGCAAATGCAACTTTCTTATTTGTGATTATAACCTGGCTGGTGAAATGAGCTCTGCTTATAATGAGAGGCTGCTAATTATGGTCCCATCTACTGAATGAGTCTGCAGAGTTGAGCAACAACTTTAAATATATAAAACAAACATGGCAACCAAGAGATAAAGACTACTCACCCTATAAATAGATACTGAAAAGGCTGAGTCACTCCTCTTTGCTCCTGTCTGTTCCAACAGTGACTCTGTGAGAAATTGAGGTCATAAAGAGCAATGAGGTGATTTAATGAGGCGTTAAGGACATGACCTACATACATTGACCTGCCATGTAAACACTTCAGGATGTTAAAGTGCGACAAAAGGTCTTCATTTAATATCCTGAGGCTGCTTTTGTGAAGATGATAGAGATGCTACATGCCAAAAAAACTGTAAATACTCCAATATTATATCATATAAGTGTGTCACACATGTGTTTTATGGAGCAGAAACATCAACAGTTTTGAGCATCGTAAGGTGTTATTGGTTTATCTAAGGCAGTGTTTTCTAGGATATGTGCTTGTGTGAGAAGAAAAATAAAGTCCACAAATCTAATGATTACGATGCCTGCAGTGCAGAATTGTCTTCAAGTCCCAGGGAGCAGAGAGTTAAATGTTTGCTCTTCGTCGCTCTCAGCTCCTGCTCTCTTTTCCTTCTGTCTTCAGTTTTTTTTTTCTCTCTCACACAAGTTGCAGTTGTGACACTCTCTGGGGAGACGCTCCATTTTTAATGACCCAGCAGAAGCTGCATGGAAATAGGCTGCTGTTGAATCCAGCAACAGGCTCACCGGTTCTTTTTCAATGCTGGTTGCACAGATATTTTTTTATGAAGACAGTTATATTTATTGATGGTAATGAAAACATCCAGTCCCCAGTGGGACAACTATGACTGAGTGCAAGCTAAACTTTTCAACGGCTGATTCACAGCGATTACACAAGGTCTTAAAGGAGCCTGACAAAAGTGTCACTGAGCCCAAAAATCTGGATATTCTGATCTGAACATCAAAGCTAATTTATCCTGACAAACAACTCGCAAGCAATTATCAGCCTCTCTCTCTCCTGACTGCAGCTGAAGGCGTTTGCAAACCATTGCTGACTTTTAAAGGCGTTTCTGCCTGTAACATTTAACAAACCCTGAGGGACATTTTTTTTTTTTTTAAGTACCAAAATCAATGCAGCAGAGATTCCATTTTAAAGAAACGCAAGAGTAGTTCTATTTTATATTCTGCACCGTGCGCCACAGAACGGTCCAAATAA
Organism: Microchirus variegatus; assembly: GCF_963457635.1. NCBI lineage: Eukaryota > Metazoa > Chordata > Actinopteri > Pleuronectiformes > Soleidae > Microchirus > Microchirus variegatus. The sequence goes on along the minus strand of NC_139809.1, from coordinate 550,001 downwards.
GTGAAATAATAAAGAGTGATACTTGTTTCTTATTTGTACAAGCCCATTTGACCGACGTTCACTTGTGATATATTTTGAGAAAGCTGCCAGACCCTGGATCTCAATTCATAGTCACTCTATCAAAGAATATTCTTACTTGTTCAGCTTTAACTGGCAAACCAGAAGATGATGTTCTCTTTTTATACATAGGGTAAATGTTGGACACTTGTCACATGTCGAACTCATTTGATTTGAATTGATTTGAAAGTTTTATTTGAACGTGGAGCCAACAAGAAATAAAACATTTAAGGATTCGTAGTTTAGGTAAAATCAATGAAATTAGTATTAGATTTGCTTATATTCAGCAGAACATTATGACTGACTGAGCAGACTGATAGAGACTAATATGCGTTGTATTATTATCATTAACTTTTTCCCTATTTTTTTGTTTTGCTTTGATTTTCTTAAGCTAATTAAGTTTCACCAGTATAGTGTGCCCCTAATAAATGACACGTTTTAGGTTTGTCATGGTGTAATTTAGAGAGAGACTGTGTTTGTGTGTGTGTGTGCACGTGTAGGTTTAGTCTGTATATCTGTGCAATTAGCAATTCTGCAGAAACCCTAACTAACCCCCAGAGCCTGGGTATGAAACTAATTTTGTGTGTTCATCAGAGCTTGACAGAGCTGCAGCCACTTACTATGTTGTAATTCCTTGTGGAATCATTTAACATTTTGCTGAAATGATTTATTTAGTGTTGCATCCACAGGTCCAACATGTTCCCTTTAGGATAAAATACAACATCTTAAACTTCTAGAAAAACTAGAAATCAGTCTCAACTATTATTCAGCAAGATGCCATAACTGCCTGGGTAAAATGTTCACGTGTCAGCCTTTGAGTTTGTGTGAAAGAGCCAAGTTAATTACCTTTCACTTAGTCTGTGATTATGACTCCATCACTGTGGTGTAAAACTTCCCACAATGCACATGGGCATCCATCAGGCTCAAGCAGTCAGTTGATCCCGCTTGGTATGCAGGAGCAAGGAGCACAATAAAACGGCTCATTGCAGGTGACATCCTCCTGAGGGCATTCTGCCAATAAAGAGGCTGAAAACTCATTCATTCTCGAGCACCAATTCCCATTCATTACGCTCTCACATCTGCGGAACACGGCAGATTGATTGAGACTGCCCGGGAAAGGCAGACCCAAACTGTTTCTGCGTTAACCAACTTTCCATCAGCGATAACTGCATTCATGTGTGACTCCATTCATTATCGCTGGTGTTTTGGGGGGGGGGGGACCACAGACCCAACTGGAGAGGTCAAACGTGATGACAGGATGAGAGTGACGATGGCAGCAATCAAAGGAGGGTTGGGATGGCGGCACTCTAAAATGTGGTAATGTTTGTCTGAAAAACCTGTAATTGTTTAAGAAATGGTGTGCATTCAGAATAAGCTTTATTTTGTAGTTTCCAGTAAATCAGAACTGATGTGTCTTATGTGTCAGGTTGTAGAGACTGAAAATAAGACGGGGGTTGAAATACATCTGATGCCTCAGAATCCTTCATCACATGATAATGTATACCTTTTTTTAGATTTCCTTAATATTTGCCTGAAATCATAGGAAAACCATATTGTAAGGTAAATTGGTCATGTTTGGAAATTGAGCATAGGTGTGAGAGCGTGTATGGTTGAATGGTTTGTCTCTATATGGCCCCAGCTTTATTTGTTATTGTAGATCATTAACATAATAAGTACCAGAGTACATTATCTGTAATTAGTTATGTGCAAGAGAAAACACAGAAGATGCAGATGCACTGTAACACTATGTATGTGGAGAGTTATAGCTCAGAATCAGCTTTATTTGCCAAGTACATGGACACACAACAAATTATTTGGCGGCAGATGTTGTCTCTGAGGAACAAAAATGGAATAGTGTGTAATGTGTCACACGTTTAGATTCATTTCCTTATACCCCATTTCTGAAGAGCCTTTGCATAGGGTCTCATGATATAAATATGCTATACATTCATGCAGTATTTCATGACTCAGCTGAATCTGTGTTTTGATAGCTGAGATCTTGTTCTGTGACTCGGCCACCGATGTGTGTATCGATAGGACTCTGGAGAAAGCCAAGGCGGCGTCTGTTTATCTGAGTCCAGCTGTGGTTTAACGTCGATAAGAGATACCTGGCTCCTATCTTCTTGATGTTGATGGCTAAAAATGACAGAAGTTGATGGACGGCAAACCTTATTATGGATGTGACTTTCATATCAGGGGGAACACAAGTACAGACACGAGGCTTCAGAGGGCACTGACGGAGGCTGTCTGAAGTCGTTCACCGTTATCATTGCAGCTTTTTCTATACACGGAACCTGCAGTTTTCGTAGCCCATAAAAAAACTATGTTTGGGTCCTATAGTGAAAGACATCTCAAAATGCCACCCTTGAATTTTTGGGTCTGCAAACCATACGCAAATTTAGGAAAACCACTATAATGTAACCTTTAACCCCTGAAAGCGCTGTCATAAACACAGCACACAAGTTTAATGTTCATGTGCCATGTCTTCTTCTCCATTTTTGGTGCATCTGTGACAACATTACAGCGCCACATACAGGCCTCACCAATTTGAGTCATTTTGGGGGGTTTAAGACATTTCTTTTAAATCTTTTAAAGAACGAAATGGACAAAGTAGAAGGAAAAGTTCTGTCTCAAAAATCAATTAAAACAAAATGCTAATTTAATTTCTTTTACTGTGTGCATCACACATCTTCTCTGGAGCATGGAGTATGTTTTAGTGCACTCTTCATCAAATATTTTGTCGTCTTGTCGATTGTACGATTCTGCATGGACTCTCATTCATAACAAGGGCTTGGATGAAAGCTGGTCCTTCACCTTGAGACATCAACATGGTCCTCCATGTTTCTTAAATCTCCTATTGGCATTGTGATGATAAAGGCTGCTTTCATCCCAGATAGCTGTTCTCATAAACACTTTGAATCAATGCTGGTAGCTCCAAGGATGCCTGACCTCAAACGCCAAAAAACTAAGTTGATATTTCCTCCTCCGATGACAGTTTAATACATATTTTGTTCCCTCACTGTCACACATTCAGTGGACAGGAAGCTGCAAGGTAAAATTGCAGGACATTGAGCATATTCAGTCAGGTAAATACTGAGCTGCGTCTTACTTTGATGTTTCTGTTGCACTTGTCTTCAGTGTAATACGGACCTTGTACGGAGAGCAAATAGTCAAAAGCTTCTCTGCATATATTTAAATCTTAAACATTTATTTAACAAAACTTTAGAAAAGGCATCATATTATTTTTAGCTGCACTAAAAACCCTAGGCTAAAAATGCATTTGAATAAATTAGCATTTTACCAAAATTGAAGCATTCACTATCTCTGAAACAATACCATACCTTCATTTTGTCTTAAACTTACAGTTTATATCAACCTTTTCTTTCTTTCACTCTCACTCACTGATTGGTCAGTTATTACATCTCTGTATTTTACTCACTCCACTCCTCCATGCATTCATATCAAAACTGTGAAATGGTGTGTTCTTGCACCTATTTTGTGTGATAAGTGCTCCGACTTTGCTTATTCTTTATAAAAAGGCCAAGCAAATGCGGCTGGTTTATTTATTCCAGGTCTATCACTGCTCTATCGCAGGCATGAGATCATTTTCTTTCTGCAGTATTTGAGGTGGTGATGAGGACATTTCATTCTGTACTTTCCCCTCGTCTTTACGCACAAGGACAGGTTTTACAGCAGCGCAGTGATAAACCCATTCTTTTCTTAATACATACGGCGTCCTGAAGTCGCCCATTGCTGTCTGTGTTATCTTCAAAATGACCAGACTGGAGCAAAATGTAGATACTTTAGTAAAGGTCTTATTTGGACTGAACATTAGCATGCAAACCAAAACAGACAGCACCCCTACCAAAACAGTTAGGTTGAGACTGGAAGTCTAGACTGAATAATCAGGCTGAAATCAGTTCCACAGTCTATCTCCACCAATACACACATGCACACTCACATTGGAGAGCGAGAGAAAGCAAGAGATACCCACAGGCACTTGAGACTTAATTAGAATGTGGTGCTGATTGGGAGAAGACGAACTCTGAGGACTCTTTCTCCATCAGTGGCTCCAAACCAATTTTACCAATCTTCTTTAATCAGGTTTAACTCTGTCAGACTGTGAGGGGGTAAAAGAGGCTGTGGATGTTGAGCTTTAATTTCTCAGTCAGAGCACTCAGACTGAGTGCTTCTACTTCCCCTTATACCTGCGGAGGATAATGCACTTTGTTAGTAACGTGATTAATGTACAGTGGGAAAAGCTTTTGAGGTTGCGTCCGCATTCACCGTGGGTGAGGAGGTAATAGATCCCGACTCACACCAGGTTCGGACAAAACGTGTATCGATATCTACCAAGATTGATAATGTTGTTTGAGCGCTTCACTCAAAGTTGTTATTGCTCTTTCCTGGAAGTGTTTGTCCATTAAATGAGATTGAGGAGATTGTTGTCTTCTCAGTGAAGTTATGATTACCACATAAGATGCTAAATTCACTTAAATTCTCACATGTCGTTGTAATTGTGGTCAATAGGAGTGGCCAAGTGACACTGGACTACTGGGTTTGAGCAAAACAAATCATTCCATAAACAAATGCATCAAGAATCTGAGCAAATGTCATGATATTCTATTTTTGTTCACCATTTCAAGTTTGTGCGTTTATATTTTTGTTGAGTATAGATATTGCTTTGATCATCATTCATGCTGAAGCATGTTTACTTAAATTCCTCGTCTCTTCCATTCCAATCAATATTTTCTATTTCATTTTTTCTTTGGTAAATTCCTGCTTTCCTAAAACGATCTTTTGCAGCAAACCTGTTAATGCAGCGTCTGCCGCGGATGCCAAGAGTGTGGCAGGTGGCTCCTAAGGCCCAGTGGTGATGAACTTAATGGTCATTGTGTCAACTCCATGTTGATGCCTCGCTTCACAGGACGTGACCACCCTCTGCAGAGAGGAGCATTAGGACTCTGCAGATGCTCTCATAAAGAGACACACACAGACATTTCCTCCTGCTTCTGTGTTTGCTGCACCAATTACTCTGCTAAGTTAAACAAATCCACTGTATAGAAAAGCAGAAAATGACAGTGGCTCGTTTGCAGTAAGAGACGTCAAGCTGTGATGTCACACAGTGAGTGAAAACATGATGAATGAATGATGTTTTACAGCTATATCCTCGAATCTAAACATCCACAGAACACACGGCTGAGAAAAATAAACGTGTTTTTGTTATTTATGGAGATTGTCATAATGCTCAACTACCGTATTATTGCAGTTTCACAATGACTGGGCATTTCTCACATTAATGACAGTAACAGTCAGCTCCTTTGTTGCGAGGGGGTGACTTTTAATGTGCACCATCAAAAGGAGGAGGAAGGAATCCAATTTCCATCTTGTGTATAAAGCTATTTCCAAGAGTTCTCAATCCCTTTCTCTTTTAATTCATCTGAATTTATTGCGACGTAAAAATAGAAGCGCTGATGTATGCGTGTGTGAATGTGCGTGTGTTATTGTACTTACAGCATGGGCAGATTTATTTAACTAAGCCTTTTTTTCCATGAGCAGCTACATGTTCTCATTGTAACATATTAGGTTTAGTTGTTTGTCTTCTGCTGTCATGAGGTATTTTGTCTGCGCCGTGATGGCAGTTACCAGAGGTTTATGTAGTAAAACAGAAACCTGCGCTCTCTCTGTGTGTGTGTGTGTGTATGTGTATGTTTGTGTGTCATTACGTGTGGAGATGTGAAGCGTGTAAGACTCTCGCAGCATCATTAGAAACACAGTTATCTTTCTGTGATTAGCATCGTTAACCTCTGCTGCCGTTGTCGCTTCTCCAGACCTTTGCGGTATTTGAGCCATGAATTTTTGCTTGGAAAAGAAGTCATGTTTTTTCTTAGTTTATTATACCTCGCCCATTGAGTAATGGATGTTTTCTTTCACAGTGGTTTAACTTTATTTCTCATTATTTTCCAGAGGATCTTCAGCAGGACAAACCAAAAGAAAAGGCCCAGTTTAGTACTAATGTCAGCTCTTTATTGAATAAATATCAATTATATATAGAAAAAGGCCTGTACACACAGTGTATACACATTAAAAGGTTTTGACAAATATCCTTTAGAGCAGTTGTTCTCTAACTTTATATACCAAGTACCACCTGAGAAAAAGATTGAGCTCACCATTATCACATCGTTAAAATACAGTGGTGTAAATAGGTCGAGCAAAGTCATCTACAGACTTTTCACAGGAAGCAGATTTATTCTCAATAACATAATGTATTCTCTCATCATCCTCCTCTTCCTCACATATACTTCACACAATGGTATAGTGACATTCCATTAAAATGGAGCAAGAGAGAGAGAGAGAGATAAGGTGACTCTAATTATTATTAATAATTCCAGTTAAAATGTCTCAGCTCCACTCTGATCACAAACCCTGGTTTATAAAGTAGAACAGTATTTCTGATTTTCCTCCAAGTCCAAGTACCATCACTGGTACGACAGTTTGAGAACCGTGACTTTAGAGGAAACATGTTTGGTATATAAAGTATACTGGCAAGTTTATTTTTTCCAGACATGAGCCTTTAGGCTCCATTTTACATCTGGCACACAGTGAATAGCATGTGTCATTGCTGGTGTCCAACCAACACAGCTGTCAATTTCATGCCCAGCGCCCATGTTGAGGAGGTAGCCAATGCACTAGTGCCCATCAGGGCGCCTGCGGGTATGTTGGTCTTACAATGAGTTGTGGTCACATTGTTATCTTGTGGCTGCAGAAAGCCACTGCTCCAGTGACCAACAAAAACCTGGTCTGAAGTCAACGGCTTTACCCTTTTCAGTCTAATGGAGTTGATGATTGGCTAAGACAGTAGATGGTGGAGGCACTGACCAATGACCACATACGTATCTCTCAGTGAAGGTTCTTGCTGCAACTGTAGATGATCTGCTTGCTTGCCGTCACATTCCACAGCAGATAATTGTTCATTTCTCCGCTTTCCATCTTTAGGCATTTAAAAACAATGCACATCTGCACCAGGCGCACCTGGTCTTTTAAGGGGAATGAAAAGTGAAACTCTGATTGGCTTAATTGATATTACTCTCAAAATACTATGAATAATCCCGACATTGAATTAAACCTTAAATACCTTGTGTCTTGCTTTCCACCTAGTTTATGTACTGTGGAACTATCAAATGTGAAGCTGGACATGCAATAATGCACTTGCGCTATATGCACTTCAGACCATGCACTAAAGACAAGGCCCTTTAGTACGGAACAGGTGGCAAGACATTGACACTTTATAAGTCATAAAAGTTACAAATTACATAGAAATGTAATATATAAATATATTTTAATGACCGTGCGATCCTCAGCTGGACAATAAAGTGGTAGAAGATGGATGGATGAAATGAAAGATGACAAAACCATGATCTAGTGTATGATGTTATTTTCACCTTAACCAAGCGCTTTGCATTGCATAAATATAATCATAAAAATGTCAATCATCCTGGAGTTGCCGGGAGGGAATATTGTGGAGGGAAGGCAGCAGTGAATATTTTGTTGACACATTAGTGACTTCCCTCATTACAGTGATAAACATCCAAGTTATCCAGACGGCATTAATGCAGTTCAAAAAAAGAGATGATAACACTGTGCTACCTGAAGTCATTTACTGACAAGTGATTGTGGCAACAACCGTGATGGAACATGAGCATTTCAACAGGTTGTAATGGAAAATGGCAACTTTGCTTATTTTCAGTGGAGATTTAGTGAAGTACATTGAACACTTAAAATAAATACCAATACAAAGCAGTTTGCATTGTGTTGTATTGTGTATTGTGACTTGCTCGTTTCCAGATACTTTGGTGAAATTAACCTGCAATTCCTTTAATATGATCTTTTAAGTAAAGTCCTCATATCTTTAATTGTCAGCATTGACAGCAATGGTGTACAAAACTGTGGATATATGGGGATTCAATTGGGACCTCCTGCAGGCTTTTCTCATACTTTCTCACTTCATGATATTTTCCTTTAGCACATTGTCTGCCACCAGCTTTGCAGGGAAATTTACAGCCCTCGGCGTGACCAGAAGGTGATGTTCATAGTGCCTACAGCACCCCATAAACACTGTCCCCCAAGGTCCATGACTATATAGCAAGAACCTTGACAGAGACATACAGACAAGGGCCTGGTCCCACAGCACCAGCAGCTCAGTCCTGATGGCATACCGAGCAGCACATGGGCTGCCAGCTGATAAATGAGCTGACAAGCCTCGTTCCCCTTATTCATTTCCCTCCTGAGGGAGGTACAGAAAAGAGAAAAAATAGGAGCATTAGAAACAGGAGAAAGACAGAATGCGGGAAAAAAATGAATAGACTTGGCAGCAAGGCTATATATAGTAAGTCTTAATGTGCTCCATTAGTTTGAGAGGGTACAAGAGGGAGGCAAAGCCTGAGGAGGGGTTCAGGTGGGAGAGGGGGAGAGAGTCAAAGATAAGGGGATAGAAAACATGAAGGAGCTGCAGGAAAACCATGAATGATATTGATCCAGGAGGGTGTCAGAAAAATAAAAAAGTCAGAAAATAATGAAGGAAAATTAGCAAATAAAAATTGGCCTATCATTGACACAGATTTGGATAACGATGTACATGTTGACTGAAAATACTGTGTTTACGTACAGTCATTAACACCCTGATCAATGTGGAACACATGGACTCCATCTGGGCATCTGAAGTGTAATTCAATCTCTCTTGTTAAAGATGGAATATCATTTTATGCAGCTTTTTCCCAATGTCATGTCTGACCAAAAAGAATGAAAGACCAAAAGTTGTTTTTGTAACGTGATTGTTCAGCTCAAAGAATAAACAGTTGATCTGATTGTCGTCGGTTGGAGGATCTGCTAGTTAAAGCTGTTTTTAGTTATTTAAAAATAATCCAGTGTAACAAAGAAGAACATCCTGAGACCTGACACTTAACAGCTTTTTTTTTTTTTCCGATGTAGCTTTGATCATGCTGGTTTGTTGTTTGCTCAATGAAGCCCCAGTCAGCCATTCTGGCTCAGTGTGGCAGTAAATAACTCCACAGGCTCTTGTGGGTCTTAAAAGTGGAGTCTTCATCGTCTAGGCCTCGGTGACACAGGTGAAACAATCTCTTTAAAGGGTTTCTTATTGGAACAGAGAGAGTTCAGGAAAAATTTACTCTTGTATCAAGTGATCTGTAATGCTTCCTCAACATCTATCATACAGGCTTTTACAATACAATCTAATCTACCATTCAAGGTGAGGGGAGAGAGTTTCAATCTGGTGACAGAAGGCCTCACTCTCTGCCCACTGCACAGTCATGCTTCATCGCCACAACTCATCTCATAATTATTGGTTTTGGTTAGAAAGTGGCAATAATTTGCATATATTTGTTGCCTATGTTACCCTCTTATCCACTTAGTTTATGCATATTTCAATAACTTTCTTATTGTTTGACCACAGCAGGGTTTTAAGCTGTCAACAACAAATTATTAGAGGGTTGGGGGAGAGAAACATGGAGGGGGGAGGAGAAAAAAACCACCAACAAAGACAATTTGGAGACTTGTCAATGTGTCAAAAGCTGGATGAACACACACACACACACACACACCATGCAGCGCTGCCATGTCCTAATGAACCTGAATGAAGCACAAGCACAGAGCGTCATTATCACCGTCATTATCTCTGCAGGATGCAAACGGGTCCATTCAAACAGCGTGATAGAGATTATTTATTAAAATTATAAATGCATTTTAATATGTTTGTATAGTATGTATGTTATTTAACTGGATCACACAAATCTAAAAGATTAGTCTGAATGCTTCTTTCAGCATATGTGATTTAAATGTGAGGTTTGTTATCCAAATGAACATGTGATCTAGCCATTTGACAGTAGTGTTAATGCAAGGTTGACATTGTTGTAGATGTTGCACAGAGAACACAATGTCATTTTCAGTGCTACTGTTTACTCTTAGAATAGTGCCTTACTGTACTTGACTCCGAAAAATCTGTTTCAGGAACTTCTGAACAGTGTTTACTGAGTGTAACCAACTACTGCTGTACTATTGTTGTCCTGCAAATTGAGAACTAATGGTAAATAGTATTTAACAAAGCCGATTTGCATCTACATTTTTCTATCACATACCCATTTCATGCCCATTCACATGTTGCAGACACAGCCATGAGGAGAGCAACATGGTGTTCAGTGGCCCAAGAACACATCGGCATGACTAGCGGAGCCTGGAATCAAATCCACAACCTTTGTGTTGAAAGACTACTGAGCTACTGTCACAGTTCCAGCTCCTATAATGGATCAATCCTATAACCATAATTACTTTTCTTAAATTATTTAGTTTTTGTACACTATTATACCGTCAAGCAGATGGCCCCTCATTTTGAACATGCAGCCAACCCAAGAAAGTGAATAAACTCTTCAAAAAATGAAATCAACCAAAATGTCTAGTCAAGTGTTAACCATGTTAGTATTTGATAAATAACAACCTTTTTTTTTCCCTTTAGCAAGATAAACCCTTTGAACTTTTCATTTATTCATTCCTGCAAACATTTGTGAGTGTTTGACAGATGAAATGTTCACACTTCAGCCAAGAAACACTGATTTGTTGGCATCTCATTAATCCTCCTTTTGAATGTTCCATTTTTAGGTCTGCATCTAGGTCATTTTAGGTTTCATTTGGTCTGCGTCTAATGAGAGGAATTAAATTAACTGTTTATATTGAAGAAAAAAGCTGGGAAATTCTTGTCAGTGCTCTGTTGAACCCAATTAGGCTGTGCTTGAAAAGAAAATAATAATAAAAAAATAATTCAAGATATTCTGGCATTTGGCCATGTTAGTAAGTACAGGCTGTTTTGTTCAGCTCACCCGAGCAGATTCCCTGCTGCACTGCTTTAAAGTTAAAAGTTCAAAAATGAGTCGCAGCCTTTTGTATTTCTAAAATTATTGTCCACCATCGCTAACAAATGCTGTGCTATGTTGTGTCGTAGGTGGCATGTGTTATTTCAGTTGTCGACTAGTCATCGGCTCCATCCCAATACCTCCCCTAACTCTAAATTGTTGCCCTAACCATACATTTGGTGCGTTCTCGTGTAGGGGGAGCAAGGGGAGTGCGATTTAGCCCTTATAATCAACCCTCAAAATGTAATTACCCATGATGCTTTGCGAATTCAGCGAGCCGGCTGATTTTTTTTCAACAAAGATGGCGGTGACATCTGCAGAGGAACACTTTCGTTGTGATATATTTTCGCAAATAAGTATGTTACACTGTCGAAATGTGTTGGAATATTTTGGTTTGATATACATCTAAAGGACCGTTGAGCTTTGAGCACTAATGTCAGAAAATAACTGATGATTTATGGAAGCAGCTAGCTAACTACCTAGCTAGCGGCAATTTGCCGAGTTATTGCCGAGGCTATTTTCCTGAATGAAAATAGTAGCATGCTCCACCGGTAGAATTGTCAACATGTGACATTTGTTAGCATTGTTTGTTACGTTCACTACGCTAATTTGCCAAACCAAGTGGACATTTTAAGGGGGAGAAATGGGACGGGGCCATCGACTACTCTAACGACTAGACTACTAGTCCAACAAAAACATTAGCTAATTATCTTACCGATCAAGGTGTGAATCATCCAAAACGTGTTTCCGCTATAAATGTTCATCCATTTCTGAAGTGGCACCATTGCAACCAAGGCTGAGCTTACAGAGCTGTCACTTAGTCCCAATATAAGTTTGAACGAATATATAATGACCAAACCTGTGAGCGCACGCCATCGCTCCCCACATCTCCACCACATTCAATAATCCACGAACGTTGCGGTTTTCTTTCTTTCGTTATAAAACATGTAATAATGTTACTTCCTGTAGCTGTTTGTCAATGCAAATCGCTTCATTTCTGATATTTGATAGAAACCCCACCCACGGATAAGAAAACACAACGGCGAAGTCGGCGAGCATGGAAATAACTGACAATGCAAAGTTTTAAACAACAGCAGACCACTTGTGTTGATGTGACATAACTTCAGTTTACAGGCAGTTATTTGAGTCACGTCTACAGCCTGAATAAGCCCAATTAAAAACAATATTCCCTATTTCTGGCCATAAAACAATAAGTTTTACAACAGTTTAGCTGTTGCAGCGATGCACCCTAGAAGGATAAAGAAGAATTAATGATGATACTGATTGTATTTGACAGAAAATAATTTGCAATAAATTATGTCCCTAAAAAGCAGTACTTGCATGAATTTAAATCCGGAGCAGGAGGGAAACCTTGGGTCTACCTGTGATGAATGTTATTCCATTTTTATTCAAAGCCATGATGAGACCCACCATCAACTAAATTCCTGTTCCCTTTAGCTCCACCTGGCAACCAAATGGAAACAAATCATGATCAAATCTGTCCTTTTATCCTTTCTGTTTCTTCTCTTGTGACCTCACCTGCCTCCTCCACCTCCTCTTTCTGCTTCACTCTCTATTTGCTTTTTTTTTTTTTTTTTCAGACAGTCTTTTCTCTGTCTGGCACAAGGATGAAATACTAATCTCACAGTCTGGATCTCTTGTTCCATTTGCTTTGTAAACAACTCTGCCATTTATCATTTAAGGGTGTGAAAGCTGAGGAATTTGTGTGACACACATTTATTTCAGTGTATGTTTTTATCAAAGCTGTCTCCTTAATTTACACTGCTGACATTTACCATTTAATAGATGTCAATAGATTCCATGCATCAGTATTAATTTGTATGTTAAATTGTAACATTTGTGTGTGGCATTTCACACATCTGTAATTGAAAAATAGCCTTGGGGCTGCAGATTTATAAGGTTTTTGTCATTCCCAGTGTGCTGGCCGTCTGCCTCTTTGTGGTTTATTCAAAGGTTATCTGAAGCGTTGTCATTGGTACAAAAGTGGTGCATGAAGGCTAATAAACAACAAACCAAACCATCTGCTTTGTATTTCCACATGGCTTGCTTTAAACATCCATTTTTTTCTGAGGCTGGAGTCTCTGGTTGATTGCTTGGTGGAAGTGTTTTCATCCGGCCAATTTCTCACTGGTGGAGCAGTCTTACGTTCTTGAGCAGAGAGGGTTCTCCATCACTAGACTTGTAGTAATCATCTACTGTGTTTCAATGGCGGGAGGATAGACTGTGCAAACTGGTGCTGTAAATGCTATCTTTTATGTTAACTTTTTGGCAAGTAAGATTATCAGTGCACAGCAGTGACTGTAGTTATTGTAACACAGCTGTTGTTTTTTTGGCCACTGACCAACTGATATGTTGAAATAGGTATGATTATGAGGACCAATTCCTATCTTAAACCTCAATCTTAACCCTCAAGCTCAACCCTTAATCTTAATCTCCCTCAAAACCAAGTGTTGAGTGTTATTTTGTCAATGGGGCAAGAAATGGGACACCCCTTAAATGCAGATACGTCTTCAGACTGTGGGGGGCAGAATAACGCAATTATTTATTACGATCCGTTTGTCAGTCAAGTTATTAGGTTGTCAGTTAGTTATAAGATGATACTCATACAAATATTCAGCTGACAGTTACCACACACCACGACTTATTGAAAAGTAAACCATAGCAAACCATCGCTTGTCCGCACCGGCCTGCTATTGAAAAAAGATCTTAAAATAAAAATAAATGTTACGCAACAATGACGTCAGTAATCCATAATATGGGCCTAAACTAAGATAATACAATGGTTTTCATCATTTTTATATCTCTATTAACAAAGAAAATACTTAATTTGTAGCGTACTCATTTTGCTGCTTTAGGCGCCATCTTTGTTATGTCAAAGCACGCAATGCATTCTGGGTAGCCCTTGCTCCCAAGGGTGGTCTCTGAAAATCTCAATATTGAGGGCGATCGGTTACACCGAAAAACAACTGCTTTACAAGTCACTTGTTTGTGTCGCGTATAAACGCGGCAGTTTCATGCAGCAGTGCTGCCCACGTTGAGGAGGTACTATCTTGTAGAGTCAAGCTGTGGTCGTACTATATGGTGGAAAAACGGCACAAATCCTTTAATACAAGAATTGTCATAACTTTTCTTACTTCTGGGAGATATTTCTGAGAACATGAATGATTCATGGAATGAGGTAGAATCCATTCATGGAATGTTAATATCATTTGCTTTGATTGAAGTTCTAACCTGAAGCACAAAAATAAATCTGAGCTGATCAAAGGCAGATGCTGTCTTCGTAATTTTATTTAACTTTGTTTAATCTACTTCAATTGCAGCATGCAATTCAATCCATGAAACTCGGAACTGATGTGTGGTGAAAGAAAATCAAAGCACTAATAAGGGCTGTGTGGGGTTAGGGTATTGGATACAGTTGGGGTTACAGAGCTCAGTGAGATTTGAATAAGCAATTTTTTTTGTTGGGAAGTCTGAATTATTTATAGCACACAGATGAAATGCTTTCTGTATGACAAACATTGCAACTGTGGAGATCAGCGAACAATGCTGGGAATGGCATCTGTGGCAGCATGATGTCAGTCTATAGAGATGACAGCCTGGCTATAAATTACTTTCAAATTAATAAGGTTGCTGACGTGTAAAAGCTGAGTGAATGGGTAAAGGTGAAGCTTGTATCAGTGTCAACCATGTGAATGATTCTCCATCCATATCCGGCTCATATGCTGTGAGTCTGTCACAGAGCGAGCTAGAGTTAGTCCCAGCTCACGTTGGGTAAGAGACAGGATACATAGGCTGCATACGCAGGAAGAACATGCATTTCCACACAGAAAAGACACAGACAATAGCTGTGCAACCACACCATACACCCTATCTATCTATAAAGCAAGTTGTGTTTGTGTCTGTCTGTGTCTGTGACGGGCAAAGCTCACTGACCGTTAGTCAGATCGACCTAAGAGTTTTTTGGAGTAATTTTAATTTCCGCTGATTTATCATTCTGCACTTTCTCTGATTTATCACATTACACCAGGCAGGGGCGCCATCAGGAGTGTCAACAACAGGTAGGCAGTGGCTCATCAGCAGCAGCTGTGCTGTCTGCAGCAGGGAGGTGGGAGTGAAGAGGCTGTCCTCACGGTGGGTGAGACATTTTCACATTGTTCAACACAGAATATGGTGTTATACCAAAACAACAAAGTCGGTGTCCATTCACCAACATGCAAGCACGTATTTATTTAGCATTAGCATGCTACTATTGTGCGGCTAACTTGGCGAACCTGTTTACAAAGGCAAGGTAGCGAGGCTATGATTAGCATTGGCGTAGCTAGCTGTTTTGTGATCGTCAGCCGCGCTGGAATCTCTTTACAAGGCGTATTTGATTGTATGTTGTGCCTAATGATGAAAACAAGCTAAGCAATGTCTGTTTCCTCCCAGAGGAAAGATGTTTCAAACATTTTATTGGATTATTTTAAGTCAAAAGAGATACTTTCCCTGAAAATGTAAGTTTTGGGCAAATATTCACCTCAAACTCGGCAAGTTTGTATGCATATACATGGGCGTGTTCATCTTGCTCTCTGGACTCTGGAGACTCAATAGAAGATCTACTGTTTCTGAAGACATACGGCATGGTTGTGCATGTATTCCTCTAGTTTGTCATAATGATGGACATGCCTCCAGGCTTTGCTGGAGTTGTGTGGTTTTTCTGTGCACTCCAACATCATACAGCTGCTTGATAAATATAGCAAACTGCAGACAAGAAGCGGCAATGCCAAGCATCTCCCTCAGCCTCTCCCAGCCTCTCCCTGTCTCTCGTGGACTTGTAGCGTCTCCCTCAGCCTCTGTCTGCATCCTCTAATCTATGACTGTCTCCATCTGCCTCTTCCCTCCCTCGGTCCATTGAAGCGTCCTCCTGCCTCTCACTGTCTCCATTCCTTCCGTCTCATCCTTCTGACATTTTAAGGGAACTAAAGCACTGATGTTGGTTCTTATAACTATTTCTACAGCATCTCTGCTGCATACTGAGTTTGACTCCACAAGTTTGAATACAGCTTAGATTAATGTTTATTATTCTACTTGGTAATCCGTTGTTCAATGTTCAAATAAAATGTGTAACTTTACCATTATAGTGCATGTTCTCTGAAACCAAAATAAAAGCACATAACCCAGTCAGGAGATCGATTGTGTTGTTATACCTTATTGGTCAGATTTACGGGACGAAAACCATTGTCTCAAATGGGAAATAAAAATGCACGTTCCTCAGAAGCACTCATTGAGTTGAATTAAATATTTATCAGTGATAGTCTTTCCACATCTTTATAAAGTACAACAATCCTTAAATGTAGCAGACAGATTTCCACTTGTAGTCTTTAGGGAGAGCAGAACCTTCAAAGGAGGAGAAGTGTCTGTGTTCTAAGTTTTTAGAGTGAGAGAATAAAATTAAGTTGACTGACCATGAAGAAACCATTTTTCGAAACGTATCTTTGTGTTTAACTCGCACTCGTCTTTAATGAGCTCCAGAAGTGGTTCTTTGTTCTCGTAAAATAAACATGTGCTCCATCACAGAACGTGTTGCTATGAAAACCGTTGTACTTGTGAGGGTAAAAAAACCAAAAAAGTTTGTTGTATATTCCACATATTGTAGATCTGATGATGTCTATGAAGATAATGGCTTTTTAATGTATTTACATTATGCCTCATCAGTCTGAGAGAAAAAGTGAGTCAGTCTGTGAGGCTGCATTTGTGGGGTGTGTGTGCACAAATGTCATATGAGTGTAGAGTTATGAGCATGTGTCTTTCCATCAGCGTGTGCTGCCCAATATTTCAACAGTGAGTCCAGTCAAAGCCTAATGGAGGATGACTGACAGTTGTTGGAACAACTTCTCAGGCTGTAGAAAATGTTACCTTCACTTACTTTTTATAACGTACAGGGAGTGATTCTAGAAAAAGAAATCACTTATTGATTTGCGTCACTGAAAGGATACATAGAGCCTGTTAGTTTTTGTTTTTTTACTTTGTCATGCCATGAATTGGAGGAGAATTATTACAGATTGTTAAGAATAAACTCAATGTAAAACAGGGAACACACATACACTGCTTTGCCACAACATTTGAGTCAGTTTATTGTACATTTTTAATACACTCTGGTGGGGAGATGTCTGAGAGAATTTGGTAAATTATTAACATATTAAGATAATGTCTACACGGCTCCAAAGAAGTCACGCTGTTTGTTGGTTTGTTTCTTTCTTTCACAAAGCAAATATCACAGGAACCTGGAGGGATTAGCACAGTACAACTTTCACTATTTGTCATCCTCATTGTGTCCACAGGAGACCTGATTAACTGGCAGGAGTTCGTCTCTGTGTTGTGTTCTGCTGCTGTAGTCCATCTGCTTCAGGGTTTGACATTTGTGTTCAGAGATGGACAACTGCACGGCTGTAACAGATGGATATTTGTGTCGCTGTTGCAAGTAATTGTTGGCTTTTATCATTTCGAACCAGTCTGGACATTCTTCTCTGACACCTGGCATCAACAGATATATATATTATAATATTTTCAAAGTTTCAGACCATTCTCATGTTGTGTGTGAAGTTCCTGAAATACTGCAGTATATAATACTATACTATACTATAAAACAAATATGCTATATTTAAAGTCACTTCAATTAGAGTTTTTTTTTTTCAATCCACTGCCCTACATGGTTTAGATATTTCCTTGCTCCAACACACCTGATTAAAATGAATATTCATTACCAGGAGTAATACAGTAATTCCTAATTTGTCCCCTGGGGTCACATTTTTATTAACTCCCACTTTATTTTCAGGAATACTACATAGATGTGAATAAATAATTTCTCAATCTTGACATGTTCTAATCATAATGTGAAATACTATAATGTTTAGTTCCAGATACATGTGACTAAATGTTTTGTACCTTTTGTAGATTCACTGTGTATCTGTAAAGTGTAATGCATGTGTAAATGGTAAACTTAAGCATAATATGTTTTCTGAAAAGATTAATTATATGTAAAATAAAGGGAAAACATTGGAGTTCTTGTTGTTTATACGTTATTATGCTATTATTTTACTCGTCCGGCTCATTTGAGATCAGACTGCTCTGTATGTGGCCCCTGACTTACAATGAGTTTGACACTCCTGCTCCAGACTATTACTATTGAGTATGTAAGAAAGGAAAAGACACACCAGAGAGCAGCATGCAAACCCCTCAGTGTATATAATGACATTTGATTCCCATCATGATAACACAAACAATACTGCAAATCTGTTTTCATCTGTTTGACGAGTGACAGATGGACTCGCAGTCACATGCAAAGCATGCCGTGCATTCTACAAAGGATGTTCTAGATTATAGAAGTGCATTTGAAACCTAACGTTGTGGCAAATGTTTTAGATTACACATGGCAACAAAACAAAGAATACTTTCTGAAGTTCAGCTCAGTACATGCATACGTTTTAAGCATATATTTTTTTATGTGTGTACACATGTATTGTGCATTAAATAATAAAACTGCAGCTGTGGCTAACTGCTCTACAAGCATGAACCTCATAGCTCCTCATATCTAATATGTTTCCTGTGGGATGTCCGACACGCTGAAATGAACTGTTTCTCTTGGCTTTTTCTTTATTTCTTTTTTCCTTAAAAAACCCTTTCTACATATTAGAACGCTTTCTTCTGTAACAGACCTGAACTCCTGTTCAGTTTTTATTAGGCAGATCAGGATCCTTACTTTCCAGTGCTTTTCTGTCTCTCAAGTGATTTGTTATTGAAACTACTTATGATTACTTTTGGATGCAGCTCAGTGTAGCCTGCCTGGATTCATCAAACTGATGTAAAGCAGTAGTCTGAGGTAAGTGACGATGAAAAAAAATAGTATGGTTTCAGGTTTGATTTCTGCAGTAGTGGATTTTATGCCTCCGTCAGCACCGGCAACATTCATAGACGCAGGCATCATGTTTTTCATGTTGCCAACTCATCTATCTTTCTGTCGATCTATCCAGTTCTTGTGAGTGTGATAACTCAGAAATGCCTTGGTTCACCTGGAGGGAATAAAAACTGCATTAGATGAAAGCATCTGCAAGAATGAACTTATTACAATTTGTTGGTCAAGGATCAAGATCATAGTGAAATCACAAAAGTATGATTTGAAAAACAACAATGACACACGTAAGTGTCTGAGCAGCCACGTTGGCTGTAAACTGTGTTGCTACACGGGAGGTTTGAGTCTAACAGATTTAATCTCACCCTCTCTTTCTGGCAAAGTCGCATCACCTGGCATGTTTTCAGCAGTACTGTAGGTGATGAGGTGATATTTGGATCCATGTACTCGACCTCTTCAAGGTCGTTTTCCTGCTGCCTGGAGAGAAGCTGCACACACCACTCGTCAGCATTCATGTAAGGAAATGAGAAAAGTGGGATTGTCCTGCTGCATTATGATTGAGCGAGAGCAGGTTCACACTGTGCAAGGGAACGCGAAATGTTGCCAGAGGAAGGATATACACATGGAGGACAAGCTGTGAGGGAGTGGATGATTATCAGCACAGAGACTGAGGGGTTAGATGGTGATGGAAGATAATGGAGAAAGAGCGGAAGTTAATCAAACATGGGAACAGAGAGGGAAGACAAAGAGAGCTGGGAAAACAGATTTAAGTCCAGGGGCGTCTGCAGTTCTGTCAGCACAGACTGTTGGACCTTTTCAGCCCGTTAGCATTTATATAGCCCACACAGCAGAGGAAGACTTTTCTACAGCTGGGGTTAACTGCCACTCACTACTCTTTATATGCCACATGTTTAATACAAGTGCACATTTCTTTGATGATTATTGAGGTAATATTGAGTTCACAAGCGCTTTTTCTAATCTCGCCGATGACAGAGTGATGACAGACGGGAATACTGTGAAGAATTTGAAGGCCCATTACAATAATCATTTTAATTAAAAGACTAACATCATTCTGAGACACGGCATAGTGACATATACAAATGTCAATAATTTATTTGGCTGAATTCCCAACTCGTATATTACAGTAAAAAAAACACACAAGCATTATTATTACAGTGTTGTACAATAATAGTGGATTATTATTTATTCATCTTTCATTTGTTCGTATTGTCAAGAGCATTTGCAATAATACAAAACCTTCAGCCATCTGAGCTGAGGCCAGTCTGATTTAGTAGTCTAGTTTATTTCAAACATGCAATCTTTAATACAATGTATAAAGTCTATCACTCGACACAGCTGAAAACAACAGGCTACTTAAACAGACATTGATGAATCTTCAATTTCCTCAAACATCACTTGAGCAGATGACTTTTTCCTTAGTTTAGTAATTGCCTGTAGTCTAGCAAGCTGTTAAATGGATTATTTACTGCTAAGTCATCCGTATGCTCACGTTCTCTCTCTGTGACTGAGGTTAAACACTCTTTCTCACACGGTCGTGTTTCTCCTCTGCACTTAAGTGTATTATGGAGTAGAAAACATAGAACACCCATATGATATGGAACATAATGTGCTCATAAATTATATTTAATTGTTGTCCCTTAAGCTGACATGATTTTCTGAATCATAATTTGGAATGGTTGTTTTTATCAGCAATCTGTTAAATCGTGTGACACTGACA
Organism: Microchirus variegatus; assembly: GCF_963457635.1. Taxonomy (NCBI): domain Eukaryota; kingdom Metazoa; phylum Chordata; class Actinopteri; order Pleuronectiformes; family Soleidae; genus Microchirus; species Microchirus variegatus. Next base: position 529,378 of record NC_139809.1, on the reverse strand, counting down.
ATTTAATATCAAAGTGAACTGTGACCTTTAAGGGGTTATATTATGCCCTACTTCTCCAAGTAAAACGACAGGAAATGACATCAGCCACAGAGGCTACTGTGAGCTAACAGCAGTTAGCATTTGGAAAAGTGATCATTTACAGGCACTAGCAGGCACATTGCCGTCATATATAACATGTATCCACTGGACAGATAAATCCTCTGAGGCTGGAAGTTTGTGTAGAACTCTGTGCTGCACTGTGGAGCCAAGAATAGAACTTTTCACGTTCCGGTTTTTCGGATACCGTTGCCCTCGCCAGCACTCTTGCGTGTTTTACAGACAAGCGGAGCTACGAGAGACAACTTACAGGAATTTAGCATTGTGACGTCACAATGAATGCAGAAGTCAACATTGTGCGTTTTGTCTCCTGTACTTAGACTGAGGAGGACCACAAAAAGTGATAGGGCCTCCAGAGTCCCAAATATAAGGATTTAAATGATTGAAAAGTTAATTTTGCCAATTGTTCTGTACACTTTTTTTAAATATAAACCAATGTCTGTCAGACTCAAATCAAATGAGTTCACACAGTCCTGATTCAGCTCAACAAGACACCATATTTCTCAGTAAAGTGGTGGTTTGATTTCATGTCACCCGACAACTTGTCTGCGCTGCAAACGGGAAGTGATTAGTTTTATGTCAAGACAGATGGACGCAACAGCGACTTGGTGCTAGTCAAGCAAGACGACTGCAAATGTGTTTAAGTATGGCTGAAAACACAGTCACACAACAGGTACACATTCATCACTTTGATGGGACGACATTTTCTTGTCTCGTTCTTTTCTTCATTCTTTTTCTTTGTAAAACAACTAAATTGTGCTTCCTTGGTCCAAAACTGAAACCACTGGTTATAATCCTCTTTGTTTAACCGCGTCACACTTTCTCTTCTACATACGTATGTTGACTTTGAAGAATTGATGTCTCTGTTGTCTTTTTGTTTTTCCTTTAAATAATGAACGCCTCTCAGGATGGATTGTTGTAGTTTATCAAATGTGTGAGGTTGCATCATCAATCAGGTTAACTCTAGTCGTTGGTAATAAAGTTGATAAAAAAGGACAAGAGTGTCATAAGTCATCCTAGCTGACGTCATCATTTGCGTTTTCAATTGGAGTAAACAAAAAATATTACCAATTTTGGGGAGGTCTGATCAAACATGAACACTGGGTTTGTGTTAAATTTTAAATGAAAGCATTGACATGAATCTATCTGCAGTAAATGTATTAGAAGTGGATTGTTTTTGGCCCTTAATGAATTAAAGTCTTCAGTCCTTAATGACCACAGAGAAAAGTCTGATATATGGAAACAGAAGTTTATAAATTGACCTCTATTCTGCAGTGTCATTGTGAAGAAATCATTAAATTCGTCAGTAAATATGTTTAATTAGATTCTAGCAGAGTCGATGATGAGTAGATTAATAACATTCTCCAGTTTGTTAACTAAATATGACAATATTGCAAGCAGCTTGTTAGCTTATGTAGTGAGCTGAGCAAAACTCAGCCTTTATTATCTTTATGTATATTATTTCTTTATATGTTGAGCAGAGTGTAGTCTTTTCATAAAGGTGCTTAAAAGCGTATATAACAACTATAGACTTTTGGAATATTTCCATTAACGTTACAATTTGTTTTTGAAACACAGAAAACTATGCTTTTACAGGCTTGAGTACAAACTTGGCAACTGGTCGACACAATAGCCATTATGTGAAATTCCGTGTGTCACTTCAAATCCCACAAAGGAAGGTACGACAGGGAGTTAGTTGGTTGCTTTTTAACACTAGTTATCATCAAAAGTTAGTTATGATTACTGTGTGAAAGGTGCTGTTTATTTAGCCTCATATTTGAAATGAATATTCATGCATGGTTTAATGTAGACCTAATGTCAGTATTCTTTACATTTTAGGCTCTGCAGTATTATTTATTTTCATTTTATGCAACAGTTCTATGAGACCATGAAGCATTTCTTACATTGTGTGAGCAAATCAGTGTTTACAGATGAAAGTAGCAGTGCAAAATGAGAGAGAGACACCATGTTTCTACCGGAGCCTGTAAGATCCAGCTCTGTGGATGAAAAATTGCTTGTCACCAGCATCATAATCCTTAGAGAGAGGCCAAGATTGCTATAAGGTGATAGTGGGGGGAGAAAACAATTGATTTAGACGTGTGTGTCTTTTTAATTCAGGGTTTGCTTATACTACCAACTGAAAATCGATGTTAATTAATCTTAAGTCTGTGTGTTTGTTTATGCTTTCCACATTAAAGGGGTTATGTGGAGTCAGCATGAGGACTGTGTGGGTGTGTGATGTTTTCCGATACTTGTGTCTTTCCAGTTGCACCTTTATCTCACAAACACATTCACATCTCTACACACTCGTGCAGCATCACTGTCATCAACAGATGGGAACCAAAAAGCTTCATTAATCCAGCCGTATCAGATAATTAAGTGTCTTAATTGGAGTTTAAAGAGCTTAATGAGTACCACAAATACCACTTTACTCTCCCGCATGATGCTCTCTCTTTCTCTTTCTGTTATTCTTCCACACTCACACGTTGTGATTCAGGATGTGAAATCATTGATCTGTTTTCCATTAACCACCGGAGTATGAGTGGACTGTTTGTGTTGTTGTTGTTGTTGTTGTGGTGCTATATTGTGTTAAAGTTTTAGTCTTGTATAATGCAGCTCCCAGAAAGAGTGTGATGAATTAACATCGATTGACTCATTTACTCCAGTACTTGTTGTTATGCTTTAACACATTCTGGTGATGGAGAGCCATCATTTGTCCGATCTTGTTCTTGCAACCAAGGCAGAGACACCACTGAACAAATAAAGAGGGAAATGTAACAGTCGGTAAAGGCTTAATGAACTTTTCTTCCTGCAGGTACATGTAAATGTTAGAGAACAGTGTGTCAGCCAGTCATTGCCCCTTCTATATTGGTACAGGACGTGTAAAGTCACAGATAAACAAGTGTGACGCTGATGAACAGAGGTTATAATGTGACTGGATATATTCTGAAATGTATTAATCACAAATAATTGTCAGTTCTCATGTTTTTTTGTTGTAAGTTTGTTATTATACTGTATATGTTTTTTTTATTATTATTATCATTCTTTATTTTACATGTTTGTTTGTTTTTTGCTGATGACGATGAATCAGTCAGTGAAAAATAACAACTTATATTCCTTTCAGGTAGCTTTGTTTTACTGCTCACTCCTGCTTACATTATATAAGACTATCTAACAGTATTATGCTTTTATTTAGTCATTGAGATCTGTAAATTAAGTGAATTCGCTCAGTTCTATAATGACTGTACACATAAACATAGTTCATGGTTCTGAACTTTTAATATACCTGTATTAGAAATAATAAAACTGCATTTTAAATTGAATTTGGCTTTTTGCTTAGTGTGGCATTCGGCACTAAATGGCAAACTGTGTCCGATGTCTGCATCGGAATATGTCAGTGCTGTGACGAGATGCATGATTAAAAGAATAAATACCCTGCAAGGTTCAGAGTCGTGGCAGGATATGTTCAGATCTGCATACAGATCCTCGTTTGTGTGCCAAAAAATGTCTTTGTTTGAATCCAGCTGACATCTGCTGTGTCCTGGAATAGTAAAATAATCACATCGTCCTGCTCAATAGAAATTTTACTGCTTCTTTTGGGCACTAATTAGCAATAGGGAAAGGTTAACATTTCCTGAAATGAGTCGTACATGGATTTTACATTGTGTGCTTTGCAGAGAGGGAAATTAAATGCAGCTTTGCTGTCAGTTCCTTTATGTTCGCTTGTCTTTTTTCATGCAGAAACTCATATTTCATCTTGTACTCTATGTGTGACAGCAAGTAACACTGGATTCAGTTAATTGTGATCACAATACTAGTGTTCACATCTGTTTGGATATAAAGACACAGTTTACAATGGCAGGAGCAGAAATTATACTTTGGCAAATGTCAGTCATTAGTAATGATGTGTGTGTAATCAGCCAGTCATTCATCGCTGACATTACTGATGATCATGAGCAAAGGAGTGGAGATGATTAGTGCATGTGTTCGTGCAGGTAATCACTAGTAATTTCTGTCTTTCTAACGCTTGTGTTGAGCCATAATGTCAGTATTTAAAATGAGGATTTATGAACTTTTGAAATACATTTAAATTGTGCACTGTTTGTGACACTTGTGATGTGTAAATCTGAAAATCAGAACATGACAATGACAGTGTTCACTGTTAAAACGTGTGAATGAAGAATGCAACATGGAAGCAAATAAAAGCAGTGAAAAGACAATGTGTCCATTTTCACAACAGTGATATAGAAATGAAAGGTAATGCTCTGTAAATGTAACAAGGGCAAATCCAATGGTGTAAAGTGTCAGATTTCAAAAGTTTAAGCAACTTTACAAACTATTATATAAAGAGAAGAAATTATTGATTCGGCTTCAAAAGATACATAATGTTTTTTATATAAAGTATTTGCTTTTGTGCTTTGGGATTCCAGCTGCGCAAACGCAGCAACACTCTTCTGTGAGAGGAACCATTCAGCCTCTGGTCTCTGCTCCCAATCTATTACAAAACTGTCAGTTTGTTATGGCAGCGAGCTGCGCTGTTGTTAGAGGGAGTGAAAGGAGCTGATTGACTCGGCCCACTGGGCCTATTTTACTCCACCTGCTGATGGTATATTGGTCTTTTTCTAAAATTGTATTCCCATTCCCATTTTTTGATTGCTCTGACATTAAGAAGCGCATTTACCCCCAAGGTTGTTGCCAAGTGTTAGTCATTATGGTGGTGCATAATATGTGTTTTTTTTTTCTTTTGCATTACAAAAATCTGAAAATACATGCACTGGTCAGCTCTGCCTTTTGTTTGAGAAGTTGTAGTTTTCCATTTCCATCTAAAACCCCAAATATAATTTCAAAAGCGTTCAATCTGTTTAGCAGCAACTCTGAAAGTGGAGCTGTTTAATCTGACTAAAGCCTGCCTCACAATAGATGAAATTGGCCAGATTTCGGTCCCGATCTGGTCCTTCCAACAATCGTGGAGGCCTTTCTGATTTTAGGCTAATTGGAAACGATTATCTGATCCAAATGATCCTGTAGTATGAGGGGTTAAGTCTTCCAGATTGCAAATATTAAACATGTTTTATATTTACGACTGAGTGGGGCGTGAGGAGACTGGGAAACGGATGTTGCATACTTAACTTGTACGGTACTTGTAAGTTACAGTCTTGACTTCATCCACACAAAACAGCTCTTCACTGATAACACCTACAGTCCACCTCCATGTCTGTTCATATTCTGAAGTCACGTTAAACCGCGCAAGTTTCTTTGAGATCCCAAAAATCCATAGAATCTTCTCCCTGAAATCGTTTCATGAAACACCAAGAGTGTTCTGCGTGTTGACTGGATCGTCTAGTCTGTGCTTTCTCAGAATTAAAATTATTATTTTTTTTTTTACAAAGCTCATTGTCCTCGTAGTCTCCCTAAACTGAAGTCAGATTTGAAAATCCTCTAGTGTGTGACAGGCTTAAGTCTTTGAAAGACACTACAACAGTAAACTTACTAAGAAAGTCCAATTCTACTCAAAAGTGTGGGGTTTTTTTGGGGTCTGGGAGACGGAGTTAATATAATTTTGAGAACATGTAATTAGGTAACTGTCATGACCAACTGTTCTTCAATGACCTCATCTTGAGTTAAAACTAAGTTTTTCTACACAACTGTGGTCTCATCATTAACCCTAACAAGGTCATACATAATGTGTGTATACAGTTACTCTGTGTTTCTCTATGCCGCTCCAACATGACTGACCTGAAGGTTCTGTGGTGGATAGTTAACCTTGTCACATGACATAGCTGATGATTTGTTGTTGTATGCAAACGCCGGCCTTTCATCATCAGGTTTCTGACGACTTGTGTGGACATGTTTTTGGAGGGGAAATTCTCTTTTTCTACTTGTGCTTGTCTATGTCAGACCTTAATCTAAACAACTGAAAACTTTGACAACTCCCTATCTGACCATGCCATCGCAGATAAGTTAAATGTATGCGGCTGTAGCAACAGACTCATTACGACTTACATAAACACTACTGTGCTTCTGCCAGATAGATGGTTTTCCATATACTTCTTCTTAGATGAGTGTATGACTTCTTCAGACACTCGTCACACAGACAGATGGACGCACGGACACCCAGGCAGTTTGTTAATGCTGAAGCAGAAAGAAAAGGGTAAAAATGTTCTAAAACAATTATCTGGTGGGTTTTAAAGTCACTTACATACATATCCTGAAAATCGTAATTATCACTCTTTAGTCAGTTTTGATATTGCTTTGATTTCATGCTTTATTTAAAGGGACACTGTGTAGTATTTATGGGTTTATATAACCCAAAATGCACTTTTTTATACATATTATGTGCTCCTGCATTGTCTAGTCGCTGTATAATAGTTTTTGTTTCATTTTCGTAGTGTTTCAAAAAGTCATGTAAAATAACATGGTCGCGGGCCGCGGTTGCATAGCCACTGTTAGCAGAGAGACGCCATGTTTCTACCGGAGCCTGTAAGGACAAACGCGAGAGAACAAATCAAGCGTCTCTTTACTTGTAGCTGAAGTCCCGCCTCCACTCTCTCTGCTTCGTCTGCTACGGCCGCGGTAGCTCCGCCCTCTCCCTCGCCTCACGAACCTCATCTGCTGACACGGAGAAAGACGATGAGGACGACATTTGACCGGCTGAGGACACCGTAGCGCTCAGGGAAGGGAGGGGGTGAGCAGAGGAGCAGTTCTTTGTTGTAAATTTCAGCCCCTCCTTTAGATGGCACTATAAACTACTTACTTCTCCTTTGAGGGATAATTCAGGATGTTTTGTTAGAGCAGCTGTATGAGGTATTTACACATGATGAACACTGTCTGCCAAAGCCTACATTACCTGAAGAATATATTGCAGCCTTTTCTTGCTATCACACAGCTTTTTCCATTGAGAAAATAAGTGTTTTTTTTGCTTGTGGGGACACAGAAACTGCTAGTGGACTGCTGCCTTTGGCAGGTTTGTGTCACTAACTCCGAACAAAGAACCAAAGTCACAGAAAATAACAGACATTTCTACTCCTCTAGTCTGTATGGAGATGTAAAAGTGGGTGGTTTTCTCTCTGCATCGCTCTACAGACTGAGGTGGGATGGGCGGGCAAACGTATTCTTAAGATATCGTAAACCTTAGCAGACCTAGATTTGATGACCTTTTTGTTGAGAGGCTAAAATCTCAGTGTTGATAATGTGTCAATACCTCATAGTGCCATAGTTTAAAAAAAGAACCTGTGCTTTCCCTTGTGTCTGTGGCTCTGTGGCATTCAAGATAATACATTTACAACCATTCTAGGTGGACATGTTTAATTTCCTTCATAGCAAGAAAACGTTTTTGCGTTGAACAGTTACATAAGCTCTGCTGACTTGTTCTCCTTGTGGTTATATTTGTCTGTTTGGAGACAGATAAGGCAGAAGACAGAGGTGAGATGATCAAGTGAGTCGTGAGAAGGTAACAAATGAACAGTGGAGTGAAGCACAAGTCTGTCATGACTCCTAATTAGCCCCATGGTGGAATAGGCAGGTTTACTCAACATGACCTCATGTCATAATTGCTCTGACATATATAACATGTATGCAGCATACTGCTGACTTTTTTTTGTGTGTGTACTCTTTTCTTCCTAACAACCTAATTACTGCTCCCCTGGAATAACCACAGAGTCCCAGTTCCCATAGTTACTATGATGTGAGAGCTAGCACATCATAAAAAGCCTCCAGGGTCACACACCCACCTCATTTCATGGAAATCGTTGGCGTTCATGGGTATATGAGATCAGATTCAGAGGGAATTCCTGGTGTGTCCCTCAGAAAAGTCACACAAATGTTTTTACAGTTGAAGAGACTCATGCAGGAAAACCTGCTCGGCTTAAACCCAATTTATACTCCTGCCTAAAGTGATCTACGTAGGTTACGGAGATCCCTCTACGTCGCTGGAGAGCCTCTCCTTGTCTCCGGCTGCACAAAATATTTTTTAAAGGCCACATTACACTTCTCCAACTGCGTAATGCATTATCCACCTGCGTAACCACGTGGTGCCGGATACGCACTGCAATTTCCTGCCCGATCAGTAGGGGTCGCTACGCAAGGTTCTTGTGCTTTTGGCTACAGTGAGCAATGGCGTCCTAGAGAGAAAGACTGTTGTTGCAGCTGAAAAACGTTGAAACAGTTGTCGTTTCTCACCTGAAATTGAAATTTTTCTGTCCCGGATCACAGTTTTAAGGTCATTTGTGGTGCGAAATTAGCCATTTAGAGTCTAAATGTGGTTTGTATATTAAGATATGACGTATTTATAGTTTGGCATTACGCAGTCGGAGAAGTATAATGTTGCCTTTAGATCTTAAATACATAGAGGCTAAAAGTAAGGCAACTCTCCCCTGCTGCCCTCACACTTTTAAAAGTTAGGTGCAGTTGTTCACAACTAACTAAACCCATTTGGATAACTGACGTGTTACAGTTAACTATAGCCACTTTTCCACTAGCACGACTCGACTCACCTAACCTCTGCACGCTGTGGCTTTTGTACTTTTCCATTATGGTACCTGGTAACCAGGTACTTTTTTAGTACGTCATCAGACTGCCGGCCACTGATTGGTCAGAGTGCCAACACAGGAGATCAGTTAAAAATAATCCTGAACATGTGGCTTAATCTCCAACATTTACCAAGGAAATGTCATTTATTTGACAGAGGAGTCTGGTATATTTAGTGACAGCACTGCCTGTGATCGAGAGCAGCGAGCCACATCGCAAACTCTGCCACTGTATTTCAGTTCAGTGACTGTGTCAGACGCAGTCTGTGCTCTGGTCATGGAGGAAGTACTCAGCAAATCTTTTTAATGAACTGATTCTAACTATTCAATTACACTGAAAACAACTGCCTTTCAAGTCACCAGTCACTAGTTTGTGTAGAGTTTCATGCAGCCGTGCTGTGACGACCCTGACCCACATTGGACAGGTACTATATTGTAATAGAAAACCAACCAAACCGTGTAGAGTCGGCACGGCATAAGTTGATTTACAGTATTAGACACATAAGCAGGCATGTTAACATAATTGTTAAGGCCACATCCTGATGTGTGAACTATTATTTCATGTAAGTAAATGTAGACAGCACTGTGCTAATCTGAGCCATTATGCCCCTCAGAGCAGCTTTACGAGTTCTAAAAGCCAACTCCTGAACCTCTGCTTTAGTTGTACAAAGTTGACCAACTGGACATTTGGTGGGGTTAGTTATTTATTTACTGAGTGTATGCTTTATTCTGTCATTCAACCTATTTTTGAATGTGAGATTTGACAAAACACAATGATGTCTATATGATTTGACTACATTTAATGTAGTCAAATCATATAGACATCATTGTGCTGTGATGCAGGGAATATACATTAATAATAATAATTTCTCTTCACATTACACTTCCTGAATATTCCAAATTCATCTGGTGTCAAATATGGCAGAACGTTTCTTGTGTTGTAGATGATTTTAATCAGCCACATCTCAATAAAGCAGTGAAAGCAAACCGTTTCTACTTTTACAAACTGTTTTGTCACACACATATATATATATATATATATATACTAGTGCAATAATATTACTTTCCGCTACATTGATGTTGATGATCACAACAGGAGGGCTGTTTGCTCAGCGTCTAATGTAACTTGCATTACCGGAGAATTGCTGCACTCATGGGGCTGTTATTGAGAAAAAGAGATCATGTCTCGTCTCTGTCAACTCTCACTCATGGTCTGTTAGTTTTGCTCTGATTTGCCGAGAAACAGATGTTGCTCTGGTTTCCCCTAAGCAGAACAAGCAGCTAATCTGTTTTATGTCCATGTCAAAAGAGTGCAAAACGAGCTCTCATGGAGGTCTCAGCTCTGTAACTGCAGTGTAAAGAGTGGAGTATTACCTCTCCATGACAGCCTGCAGAGGATCATGGTTAAACAAAATGCTGCTCTCATCATCTGTTGCTTTTCACTTGCAGGTGTTTAATGGTGGCTTAGGGCCGCTCAGGAGCTCGTCTCGTGGGAAAAGCCTATTATCCCCAATCAAACTCTGCCAACAACTACACATTTCATTCTGCTTGAAATTGATTTTGTTTGTTATTTTCAAGGAAAGTGCACTTCAGGTTTCTGTTATAATGGTTTATGCTCCAGTTGGTTGGCAAATACGTTTTCTTGCACTGATTTCCTGAAGCTGCGTTAAGGACATTTGTCTGTTATATCACATGAACGGTAATAAAAGTGGTCTCTATTCATGTAGCACTTTGCTGGTCTTGATGACGACTGGAAACACTTCACACTACCAGCTTATGTCATTCACCTGTCACACCTGTTTTTTCCACACAGTTTTTTTCCATCGCACAATGATAATAACCATTCAGCATTATCGGCACATGGGACACATCGGCATTGTGACTAGTCTAGCTGTGGTTCGAACCTTCAACCTTCACAACCTGAGGCAACAGGCACATTCCACTTTCAATAATAGTATTCACAGTAAATTGTGACATTTCTATTTGAGTGGACAAACATTGTGTGGATGAATTTGAGGCTCATACAAAATAAATAAAACAGCATAATGGTCAGCAGGACTAAATACTTCCTCCTTTGCTGCCTGCATCACTTCCTTCTTAACAACTTGTCTGTTCCGTTACGTTGGCATCCCAGTGGATGATCACAGCTGGTGGCGCAGTGAAACAGAGGATGATACCAGAGTGATGGTGGAGTGAAACCAGAGGCAGCTGCTGCATCTTTTCTGCCTAATCATGCGTCTGGTGAGGTGAGATGATCAGCAGTTTGCCACATTAGAATCCGAGTCCTTGACCTTTCAGCCGAGCATCACACGGCTGCTCATTACAGCTAAAGAATGAATGACATTGTGAGAGTTTTAGAGCGATATCTTCAGGAGGGATTGGAAAAGCAGTTTGTTCGTGTTATGTGCACTGATTTGCTGTAATCCTGTCAGCTGCTGTGTGTCTTTTATTGCTTGCATTAAAAACAGCAGTTTAGTGGATGTCAATTACACGTTTTGAAGCCCAAAGGCATATAAAGGCCCCAAGTTTCACTTACCTCAGGGTTCATTTGTGACCAAGGTGAATTATGTGTATTGCTCTAATAGCTTCCCACAGTGGGAGTGTCAACTGCGAGCATATGCAGCCTCGTTGTTCACGGTGCAGCATGAAATCTAATATAAGCGAAGCTATTTAGGATATTATATGAGCTGCCATGGTGAGGCCTCTGTTGAGAGTTTCAGTCATAAAACCAAAGCCCTTTTCCACCCTGCAATCAAGAGTTAAAGTGAAGCTTTAACTACTGAGCTAAAGCCCTGAGTCCTTCAGTCGCCAGGACACACCAGAGAAAGAAGGGAAACACTGACATATAGACACAAGAAAACCGATCTCTGTGGCTATTTTTAACTGACATTTTCGTGCTCTCAGTGTGATATCTGCATGACTAAATGACAAATCTGGGGGGTGTTTTTTTTTTGTCCCCAAGTTCATCTCCCAGACAATAACACTACAAGGTTGATCATTACCACAAACTGCATCAGAGACCTAAGTCCAGCTGCGATTCTGTGTCCATCTCGTGTTGGACACTGCAGGGAATCGTAATCACTGCAGGAGCTGATAGATTATTGACCCGCTAATTTGCATACCACCCCGCAGTGACCAGGGAAGTCAGGGAGGGGGGGGGGGGGGTGTCTTTTTTTGTTTAGCTCTGTGGGCTAAGGTGCGTGATGCTGTTTCGATGTGAGATGCTGTTCTGCAGTCTGAAGGGTATCGGCTCAGACAGCATAGGTGCACAAGGCTCAATGAATAATTTATAACAAGGTCTCGTTGTGACTTTGATCCTTTGCCAGTTGCAGAGTGTCATATCAGATAAAGGTGACGCGGGAATAGAGTGTTAATTGAACTGAGCGGTGAGGCCATGTTTTCCTTCATAGTTTAATCTACATAAATATGTGATGACAGACCATATCATGTAGCAGAATCACGCTACGTGATTTCCGCGTTTGAATACATCACGGTGTTGTTTTCACACTGACAGATCACCCGTTGTTTGCTTATATTGATCGAAACATCATCTGATCTCATGTAAGTGACAAAGAATAATAGTTTAGAACAAAAAAAACACTTTTCATGGCAATATCTCTGCAACCTCGGAAGTCAGAAATTGACTTTAGCTGTCAATAAATATGATATGATCTACTACTGATCATTCATTATCATCATAATGCCACAATGAAACAGAATTATTATTATTTTCATTCAGAATTATGATCTAATTCAAAATAAATGATGTCCATGATAGTGTGAACGGTAAATTAACAATGAAGTGAGATTCAAGATTCAATGAGTTTATTGTCATATATACATATATATACAGAAAGAAAACACGTTTCTCTTTGCGATGAAATACTTTCTTTGCTGTCCACACAAGTGCTGAGTTAAAAGTCAAAATAAATAGATAAATAGTTCAATAGATAAGTAATAAAAGGACACACAATAAGTGCAGTATAACTAGAAAGGAGATAGACATCTGTTATACATCAAATATGTATAAATATCATAGAACAGATAAACACTGTTGTAATACCATGTGTCTGAAGGTCTCTGCATGTTGCTGCTTCTGTTCCTGACACAATCCTGAATCGGAAATATATTGTGTGTAATCATTAAAATGTGAAATGTCTCCAGCATTTGTTTGAGTATAATCCTCTATTCCTCCCAGTTGTTATAATACCGTCATTTGTTTTTTTATTAAAGAAAATACCCTCGCTGTGTGTGGCTATTAAACACACACACACACACACACACACACATTCTTGTACTTGCAGCATACTGAGGACCAGCATTTCCACTTTATAAATCAACACAATTACAAATATCTACTTCATGAATGACATCTACAAAGAACTACTGTTTGCAGTACCATAAAATGTCTGCAGGTGGAGCCCCAGAGCAAAAAGGGCTGGAAAACTTTTTCGATTTTGTTTTATTTTTTAAATTTTTGGTCCAACATTTGACAAAAACGTCATACTATACTATGTCAACCAAAATGTAAAAAATAATTTGACAAAAAAATTTTGGTCCAAAATTTGACAAAAACGTCATACTATACTATGTCTTCCAAAATGTGAAAAAAAAAATTGACCCAAAATTTGAAAAAAATATTGACCCAAAATTTGAAAAAGAAAATTGACCCAAAATTTGAAACAAATTTTTTACCCAAAATTTGAAAAAAAAAATTGGACCCAAAATATTTGGTCCAACATTTGACAAAAACGTAATTCTATACTATGTCGTCCAAAATTTGACAAAAAAATTTGACCCAAAATTTTTGGTCCAAAATTTGTGAAAAAAAAAATGGGATCCAAAATTTTCAAAAAAAAATGTTGGTCCAAAATGTGAAAAAAAAAATTTGATCCAAAATTTGAAAAAAAAAATTTGGTGCAAAATTTGAAAAAAATAATTTGGTGCAAAATTTGAAAAAAAAAATTATGGTCCAAAATTTGAGAAAAAGAGAGAAAAATTTAAATTTTTGACAAATTGAGTATAGCATGTTATAGCAACCTAATGAAGTGATTTCAATGAAAACAAAGTGAGGACCGGCCAAAATGTCCTCACTCCGTAAAAATGACCTCACTTTGTTGGTTAAAAACCCTCACTGGTCCTCAGTATGCCGCAAGTACAAGAACACACACACACACACACACACACACACACACACACACACACACACACACACACACACACACACACACACACACACACACACACACACACACACACACAGAGTAATCCACCGTCACTAAGTTGAAACACTAACATAGTCTGCTCTCCCTGAAGAAAGACAAATAGCTGAGCATTAAGACCTGAGGTCTCCAGTGTCTCACTGTGGCTCTGTCAGTCTGTGCTTTAACAAAGCCGAACATCTTCCACCTGCACGAGCCAGCGCTCAGTAACGATGAGGTCAGCGGCTACAACAACAAACACACTCTGATTGGACCTAACTACAGTCTGATTAAAACCATTAAAGTGTATTTGTTGGTTTATTTACTGTAATCTGTTGAAGATTAAGCATAGTCTGTAACCCATAAACATGTACGTAATCTAAGAGACTTAATGTATTAATGTCTTCTTGTATAAAACCAGAGGTGGAAAATAAGTGTTGACATGTTTTATTTTGTCATAGCATTTAAATTTGCCGTCTTTATATAAAAACATCTACATTGAGATTTATATCCTCTTGTCCTTGTTGCACTACACAAGAGAGCCCAAAACACCTGCTGTTAAAAAAGTGACTTTTAAATTATGTATTTAGTTATTTACTTTGACTTGAGTAGATTTTTGGACTGGTAATTTTACTTGGGCTTACACTACCGTTCAAAAGTTTGGGGTCACTTAGAAATGTCCTTATTTTTGAAGGAAAAGCACTTTTTTTTCAATGAATATAACTTAAATGAATCAGAAATACACTCTATACATAACATTTATGTGGTAAACGACTATTCTAGCTGCAAACGTCTGGTTTTTAATGGAATATGTACATAGGTGTATAGAGGCCCATGTCCAGTGTTCTAATGGTACATTGTGTTTGCTTATCGTGTTAGAAGGCTTTTGAAAAAGAGTTTTGCTCGTTCTTTGACAAAAGCAAAGTTTGAAGGGCAAAATTATTATTTGGAATAAAGATCATTATTTCTAATCGTGTTAATGTTGTGACTATATTTTCTATTTATTTTGCAACTCTTTTGATGAATAAGTGTGACTTTTAATGGAAAAAATTTCCTCATAGTAATAGTATTTTTACTTGAGTCGAATATTTTGGTACTCTTTCCACCACCTTGTTCTTGTTGTTGTTGTTGTTGAGCAGCACAATGGTTGTTCAGAGGATGTGATGTCACACACGGACCTAAAATAACACAAGCATTCCAGGTCAGAAGAGCTCCATGTAATGTTTGCATGGTGCCACACACATGTGAGGAAAAACGTTGTCTGATCAACATCTGTTTAAGAAAAAATAAAGATAAAGATATTCCTCCTAATCTAATGAGGATCAGTTTGATAATGACAATATGATTTGACAGCTGCTGTTCAAAAATGTTACTCCACCTTCTCTTCCATAAGGACATCCAGGGGGATGTTTAGAACCCACCATGAAAACGCTTAATTTCTTTTTTTTTCATAAAGTGATGAATGACTTTGGCCACGCTCCACTGAAATGATGACTTGTCAACTTTCTCAACTGTGCTGCGCAGGTTCATCTTTGTTCTTGGCGAGAGCCGAGATCCGCGTTATCCGCTTCACTTATTATCGTGGACGTGTTGCAATTAGTGCAGGTCTGGCTCTGGTCCAGGGTCGGTCTCATGCTGACTATAAAGTCATTAACCCACCACACTCCGCCTGGGCCCATCTCCCATGTCGCATGTGTTATTGCTGCAGAGAGGAGAAGCCAAATCACATTAATATCATGACCCAAGCTGTGATGCAAATTAGCGGTCACGTCAAGATGGGGTTTTTTTTGACGACCCTTAAAAAAGTCTTAGTCTAGGGAAACACTGTGGGATGCATGTGTATAACTGTGAAATTCTTTGCTGGTATTTTTTTTGGCACTTATATTGCATTACTGTCTGCTTCACATTGTTTGCAAGCTGCAGTAACTCCATATTTCATAAGATGTGATTGATTTTCCACTGAAAAACAAAAAGGGGTATTGGTATAATCATGAGCAATATTTGCCTTGACTGAAATGATGACAATAAAAACATATAGAATGCTCTCAAATAGTGCACGCCTCCACAAAGGCCTCTCGGTTTCTCACATTCTTATTACACTTGCCTTTCCTGCAAGGTTTACTAATGTGTTGCTTGTTTTGTTGTTGTTTTTATATATATATATTTTATTTTAAAATTTTCCACACGATTGAGCACTTATAAAACAGATGACAAGAAAAGCGACACCACCACAAACACCCAGTTC
The DNA here is from genome assembly GCF_963457635.1 of Microchirus variegatus. Taxonomy (NCBI): domain Eukaryota; kingdom Metazoa; phylum Chordata; class Actinopteri; order Pleuronectiformes; family Soleidae; genus Microchirus; species Microchirus variegatus. The sequence goes on along the minus strand of NC_139809.1, from coordinate 513,311 downwards.
CCTGTACACAACTGATTAAAACATTAAAACAAGAACATACACAAACATAAAATAGAAAGTGTAGAAATTCATCACTTTTTAAGTGGAAATCAGTTTCGAGGTCAATGGAAGAGAAAACATTGGCTCTTGGCCTGTTTTCTCATTTTTTTCTCCCTTTAACCACAACGTACATCCTCAGAAAACGTAGAGTCTTGCTGCTCACAGACAGACACATAAGCAGAAAGCTTAACCTCCTAGAGGAAAAAAATATCAAACTTTTTGGTATCTACAGCAAACTACAACTTTGTGATGATTACATAAAGTAGCCTTGTCTTGTCCAAAGGAATGCACTGAAATATGACAATGACAAAGTGCTGTTTACCAATTATTACAGTATAGGCACTGTCCTCCAATAAATCCAGTGATTTTGTATGGATTAAAATAAAGGAGATTGAGGTGCTGATCGGTAGAGCCGCACTAGCTGTTTTCCAATATAATTCAGTCAAATCAATCAACATAAAAGTATGTGCAACAGTATTAACCCTTTAATGCCGATTGTACCTCAGATGACATGTTTGCACAAGCACACTTTGCATTACCGTAATTACGCAATGGTTTGCAATCTGAAATATTCCAACAGTTTCTGAACGCTGAGTAGTTGGATCAAAGCCAATAATGTAGTTATTACGATAATTTCACTCACGCCGTTGCAGGAAGACGGCAAATCAGCGTCTTTTTCAACAGAGAGGAGAGAGTTGAAAAACGCCTGAACATAGTTTCCATTTTGTCGGCCTGTTTTTGGACATGGAGACAAAAACTCAAACAAATGTTATTTTAAATATGTTTTATACTGTTCACGTTTCAAATTTATGATGCAACATCTAGTGTTCATGATAGTGTTTTTTTTTCTCAATAAAACTTTTTAATTGTTAATACAGTATTATTTTAGCATGCAGTAAAATGCAAATAACTGCCAGATATTGACAGTTATTCTGGAAAAATGGGCCCAAGTATTACAGGATATTTTCTGTCCCTTTTATGATTAAAATAAGCAAAAAAGGCCAGATTGACATTTTGAGGCTGAAGTGTTAAAGGGTTAAAAACTAAAGACCAGTTCAGATGAGAGATGAGCTTTAAAATACAGAGGTCTTACATGAAGCTTAAACACATCAGGTCGACATGTCCAGCTCAAATCAATCTATTCATCAGGGATTTCATGCAGCATTTATGCTTCAATGATAATGTCTTTTAAATTTATCTCAGTAACACTCAGTTAATAGCAATGCAATCATGACAGCGTGGGCATCCACAGACACTCGTGATGAGTGATGAGCTCAGGTTTCCACACCGAGTGGCACAATTATCACAGACAAGGAATATGAGATGATTAGGGTTACGGCGGTCACACCAAGTTTGAAGAAGTTTCAAAATAAGAAGCTCTCTAACTGCACTTACTCTCCTGGTTTCTGTTCTTCAGCATAAGGACACATAAGTGGGACTGAAGCGGCTCAGACTAATGCACGAGAGGCATCCACACGCATGAAGATGTAAGCAAGGAAAAGTGGATTTTAATGGAGGGAAATTTTAAATAGTGGACATGACTTTTTCCAGATGTGCTGCACCTGTGTTTGACGTGTACATTTTTAATATTTCCATTTTTACCCCTCTGCTGTAACATACCCTCAAAAAAAAAGAAAATGCCATAACAGATTATGTTTATGTGAGTCTGCTTTTATGCTCCAGTGCAAGAGTTTCTTCAAAGGGAAAAGTTTTGGGCCTAAACATACGTTAATGTAATAATTACCCACATGACAGTGGAGGCAAAGCTGGATGTCTCGCTGTGCTTTTTGTGATCTGGACACATAAACACATGATCTTACCATGAAAGCTGTGTTTTCTGGCTGCTGCTGTTATGATTCATGGACTAATCAAAAGCGGCACAAGGAGCGAAAAAAAAACACCACTTGCAGTGTGTAAGAGTGTGACATCTCTGGTGAGCGTGCAGATCGCAACTAATGGACTTCATCTTCATTAATTAATGAGGGCGGAGCCATTCTAGTAGAGCTGCAACTAACGATTATTTTCGTAATCGATTAATCTGTTGATTATTTTCTCGATTAACCGATGAATCGATTGGTCCATAAAATGGCAGAAAATGTTAAAAAAAACATTGATCAGTGTTTGTCAAACTTGGAAATGACGATGTTCTTGAATGTCTTGTTTTGTCCACAAACCAAAATGATTCAGTTTTAATGATTTCTTTGTTATGTGGAGCAAAGACTAAGAAAATATTCACATTTAAGAAGCTAAAACAATCACAAATCTTGTTTTAATCATGAAAAAAGCTTCAAACCGATTATCAAAATAGTTGGCGATTAATTTAGTAATCCATTAATAATCGATTCATCGATTAATCGTTTCAGTTCTACATTCTAGGTCTTTGAAAACAAAGCAATATTACTTTACATTATTATTACTTTATTTTGAACATGCATTGATACAAACCTACTTATATAGGTTTATTTATATATAGGGTATATTTTAAAGGGACTTATGGGAATCACAAGTACCTCACAATACAATACGATATGCGATACCAATACCCTACAATACCAATAACATTGTCATACAACGATTCTGTGATACTCAATATAACTGAAGAAAACAAAATGTCTGTGAAAAGTTGAAACTTGAAAGTGCAGGATTTCTATTTCTATTTATTCACAAGAACAAAGTACATAAAGTCTATGTATTAAACGTGGATTGTGCATCTTTTAACGTAGCTTTCTCCGCCATTATCCCGCTGTAAAGGCCTCTTCTTCAGCCAGGTAATTTCCACCCAAGTTTCCCCACATTCATTTGAACAGCGCCACCGTGAGGAGAGGTTAAGTCGCGACGCCCGGCGAGTGAAACTTACAGGAACTGTTTACTTTAGAGCGCCTTCTTTTGTTTATTAAAATATTGATGTTTGTCCTGCATTATCTATCACCAAATCAATATTTTAACCCTAACCCCTAATATTGAATTTCTACTGATAAATCTTACACACTGGACCTTTAAACACATCACTGGCACCAAGTAGCTTATTTAAAGTGTCCACGTTAGAATAAAAGAAAAAAAAAAGATTTATTGATCCAGTGTGAGTCAGGTTCACATTTCCTAACACCTTAATGTGATCTGGCTCATAATATTTACATCACCATGGTCAGTGCTGTCAAATCTTACCCTTTATTTTTCATCCACCGCATCATTATAATACAGTTAAACACCTGGGAGTCATCATACATCACTGTTTTATGTGCTCTCTCTCTCTCTCTCTCTCTCTCTCTCTCTCTCTCTCTCTCTCTCTCTCTCTCTCTCTCTCTCTCTCTCTCTCTCTCTCTCTCTCAGCTCCAGCTCTCTGTTATTCTCATATATAAAGGTCTGAGGTTGTGAAGCGCCTGCAGGAGTCAGTAACAGCCTCTCCGTCCTCCTCCTCCTCCTCTTCCTCTTCCTCCTCCTCCTCCTCCTCCTCCTCCAACTCCTCAAAGTTCATTTCCTCCTTGTCCAACCGAAAGAAAAATCACCCAGCACTTCATCACCAAACAGAGAAGTGTAGCGCGGACAGAAAGTTGTCACGGGGAGTTGTGTATTTGGACGCAGATTAGTGGGTTTTGTGTGTGTGTGTGTGCGTGTGTGTGTGTGTGTGTGTGTGTGTGTGTGGCAGCAGCGGGATTATAAACACTCCAGTCGAGTCCAGACTGAAACTGTCGCGCTCAAGTTGCCTGTCAGTGATTTTCCTCTGATTGTCGTGTGGACGGTGAACATTCAGGTAAGAGACTCTTCTGTCTCACTTTTGTTTGTTTTGGAGTTTGTTATTGACTGTTGTTATTGTTTTCGTGTCTAACAGCGAGTCAGCGTCACTGTGCCTAATATTGTGAACTGTCTAGTGCAGAGGTCTGCAACCTTTAGAATGAAAAGAGCAATTTTTCAATCAATCTGGAGCTTTAAGCAAAACATATTTGATCCCTAAAATGAAGATAAAATCCCATGCAAATGTATTTATTTATTTATTTATTTTACACATATATACCATATTTAAAAAACTACAGTTTGTCGCAAGTTGATACCCAACCTCTAAATTGTTGGAAAACCACTTAGAAATGAAATAAAAAACAATTTCATGTAGTTTATGTCTGAGAAAACCTGCCTGGTGTAAGTACATGGATCTAAAGATGGACAGGATTCCAAAATGAGCCACTTTAATGGCTTTCAGGGGAGATTTTACACTTTTATTTACGCCTTTATCTTGACAAAAAGAGTGTGAAAAAGGAGCCACTGCTGAAGAGCCACATGAAGCTCTAGAGCCACAGGTTGCAGACCCCTCGTCTAGTGAAATGAAATAATAACATGATGTCTGGTTTGGTAGTTTTTAGTGACTATAACAGTGAACTGTAGCTGCTACTGTAGGACTTTGTCTTTTTATTGACTCCTGTTGAGACTAAACTAATATTATTTTATGACTAAAGCTACTCATTTCTGACAAGGGGTCATGGATTTTGTCACATGCCAAAGAAGCTTTGAATACCAGCTTTTAATAGTGACACATAGCTCTTACACAATATAAATATATATATACATATATATATATATATATATATATATGTATATATATATTTACTCTTCAGTCTATTCAGTTATTTTAATATGCATTGGCACCTGACCTGTATGTCACCAGAGCACCTTTGTTCATTTAGTTTATTTTTGAGTGGATTTTCTTTGCTCCTGTGTGTTAAAGACACTGTGTGTGTTAAAGACACACTGTGTGTGTTAAAGACACACTGTGTGTGTTAAAGACACACTGTGTGTGTAAAGCGGTGAAGGAATGTGATGAATGAAATGCACAAATTCAGAAGCGACACCTAAATGAGACAAGAACAACAGTTTCTCAGCGATGAACTCATCACTTTTACTGTTTTTCACTCTTTCTTTCACCACCTTGTGACCTTGTGCACGCCAACCTTTAACTTAGAGCACGTGTCAAACTCGAGGCCCGGGGGCCAGATGAGGCCCGCCACATCATTTTATGTGGCCCGCGAGTGATTAATTAGTTCTAAAAATAATCTGTGTTAAAATAGGTCCATACCTGCTTTAAGGCGTGCGTTGGCCATAAACTACATTTCCCACAATGCACATGCATTACCCCGCTAAGTGACAGCACCATGCCACTACATCGCAGTGTATCATTGTATATGCATCATGAGACGAGTGAAATTGAGATGGAGACTGTGATCATTATGCTGATGTGGAAATGAGCTCGACACCCCTGACTTAGAGAATCCAGGGCCTATTATTGATGAATTAATCTGCTGATTATTACATTTAGACATTTTTGAAACCTCATTTCGCGACTAAGTTGTTGCTGTTTTAAATGTATAAACAAAAGGACACTTCAGTACATTTATCAGATGTAGGAAAAAAGAAAAGTGAGCAAACTTTCACCCCCCAAAAAATTTATATTGGCAATCAGCTGCCCTGATTTCTTAAAATAACCATCTACTACAAAGAAGCATTGGACTGGAAATAATGATTATTTGTGACATAAGCTTAACCAGATGTGGCTTGAAATGTTTATTTTAATCTGATTGCCACCAAGGAGTGAAAGTGTTTTTTCCATGCAGACCTCATGAGCCAGAGTGTGTTTCCTGGTGTGATGACTGCTGACTTTGGCTCTGTGTTTAAAAAGCTCCTGTAAAACAGAGGGAGGGACTGAAATTGAGAAGTGAGTGATGTCCTGTGGTTCATCCTCTCTTCACTGATGAATATGTTGGATGTGATGAAAAAGGTTCTGGTACAAGACGACGTGTCGGGTTTATTGAGAAGGTGTTTTTGTCTCGTTTCAGCAATGACTTTGTTACTGGAGTCGCACAGTGAGTCTCTATTCTCAGGAAAAAAAAAAAAGAGCCCTGTCTTCATATATCACATGCTTTTGTTGATGTGCTATATTTCTCAGCACCTCAGGGGAAGAGTTGACTGCATAGCAGACATACTTTGAAAGAAATACTGTTGGCGATTAGACACAACAGAGAAGTGAAGTGGGACCATAAGAAAACAGCAGCTCTTCTGGTGGCACATGCTGTGGATCACGTCTATTCTGGTGTGAGAGAGACCAGAGAGATCTTGCACCGTCTGACCCCACATTCCTGTGTTCCTCATGGCATGTTCATGGGGGTCACCACCAAAGACCACGCACATACCCTTCCCCATATCCTTGCTGCTGAAAAGAAATACATTTCCTCTTTACCTGACCTTTGTGGCTAATTATTTTTTAAAAAGCTTTACAAGCTGACAAACCTCTTTGGCTCTTCTTTTTTTTTGGCTTTGCAGCCGTTCAGATTTCCAAGTGTTGGATTCATTTCCAAGTAGTCACTTCAACTATTCATATCCACAATCAAACCACTTAAATCAACGATCCAAAGCCTCAGCTTCCTCTTATTGTGTTGGGCTCTTCTCTGAGGCTTTGGTTTATATAAATGAAACCGACACGGCGTTACTGACATCAAAGTTTTTACGTCAACATGCGCGAAGACTTTGCGTATGACTATTTTGAGTCGGTAATAATCAAAACCTTTGTTGGGAGGGTTTCCTCTCGGGACATGCTGGCTAATTCTTTGCAGGGGTAAACAAAAGCAACAATGTGAGCCTCTAATAGTGTTTACTTCCTCGGCTTTCTCTCTGTCCCACACAGTTACCATAGAGCTCTATGTCCAGTCCCTTCATGAAAGTTCCTATTCTCTGGGACGAGGGGGCAGGAACGTCCGTGCCGGGCAGATCTCATTCCACTGGGCCTCACAATGGATGTGCTGTGCAGCTATATCAACATTTATTTCTCTCTTGTCCCCCCCCCCCCCCCTCCACACTTTCTTTTTGTACCACTTTAATCACATCCCTTCACGCCAATCAGCAACAGGAAGAGCACGTCTGTGTCTGTGTGAGATACTGCTGCTGACCAGTGGGCACCATGACTCACTCTGAGTTTGCATCTTGTGTCAGGGAATCCTTTATTATAGCCAGAATGTTCAGGCCTGCAGGCAAGGCTTCCCACATTTATATGCAGCCCACTCCATGCTGTGCGTTCGTGAAATGCAGATCAGATATCTAACTCCAGAATATATATACACAGTGTGCAGCAGCACATTCTGTGCCTATATTTTGACCGCACTGCGTGGCTGACATGCAGTTGTTTACCGTCGAGTCTATTTCCGAGTCGTGGTCCTGCCTGCAAGTGCAGAAGATTTATCTGTTGTTGTTTTTTTTTTACCAAAATGAAGGCCCAGTCCACACACAGGCAGGTGTTCTGTATATTTTGGTCAGGTCTCTAGAATATGGATTTTGTAATGTTCACAGTGCTTTTGTGTCGACAGTGAAATGTGAGTTTAGGCTTGTAAAGTCACAGTGTGTGACGCTGTCTCTTCTCTGTCTCCTCTGTCTCCTCTCTGACATTGCACACTGACGTCATTGCAGTTGTGTGAGTGAGGTGAGTTGTGTAACGGTGACGCAGACAAACTTGTGCCCGTATTAGCATTGCTATCAGGACCTTTAACTTTATTACACCTATACATACATAATTATTTTTTCATTTGTTTTTGTCTGCCCACCTGAACAAGTAATGGCCTTACACTACGGTTCAAAAGTTTGGGGTCACTTAAAAATGTCCTTCTAATAGAATATGTACATAGGTGTATAGAGGCCCATTTCCAGTGTTCTAATGGTACATTGTGTTTACTTATCGTGTTAGAAGACTATTGGATGATTAGAAAACCCTTAAAATCCCTTGTGCAATGATGTTAGAACAGCTGAAAACAGTTTTGCTGGTTCGTTGATGAAAGCAAAGTTTGCAGGGCAAAATTATTATTTGGAATAAAAGTCATTATAGTCAATGTCTTGACTATAATTTTCTATACATTTTGCAACTCTTTTGATGAGTAAAAGTGTGACTTTTAATGGAAAACTTGGAAAAATTGGTGACCCCAAACTTTGGTTTATCTCTAGTGTAAAGTGTGTATCTCTTTTGACTTGCCAACCAGGGTTTAAAGTTCTGATTATATATCTACCTGTTGCATGCTTTTAATAGCACTTCACAGTAATTTTTTTCTGTTTTCACATGTGGACAAAGATAGTTTTTAGAACTTATAGAGTGTGGTATAGGATTATATACAAAACTGAAGAAGGAGTGTGTGTAGGAAGAAGAAGCAGAAGGGAAAACATCTCTGATCAAACATCTCAACCTCTAAGAGGCAATCTTTTAATTCTTGGCATAATCACAGTTTACAGTATATGATATGCAGGAGTATGTGCCAAACGTGCTGTTTTCTGATATGTAGCCATTGTATGACGGTGTTGTGTTTCAGTGGCGTGCAGGATTTGTAATGTCAGACTTGTTGATTTTAGCTGGCTGAGTTTTCTCTTCTGACTCCTTGTGTAGTCACAGCCTGTGACGTCGCCTTTGTCTGTGTTGTTATAGACTTTTGTGCTGGAATGTTCCTTGATTTTCAGTGATCAATTTTACATGTGCGCTTCTCTAAAAACCGCAGATTACTGCCTAGAAATGTATTGAAATTGTAGTTTGTGACTTTTAAACATGAATTACATTCAAACCATTGTCAAATGAGTTTGTACGGTGCTGATTAAGCCGCACAGTATGTTTCTGTCTGTCTTTCTCTGTCATTATAGCAGCATTTTTTTGGCTTCGGTTTTTGTGGTGACATTGTGGCACAGAGTGACACATTTATACATTTACAATGAGCAGTTGATGTGGAAGAATTCAGCATGAGTAAAGTGAGGCAGCGCCGCACAGTTGCACTATGCCTGAATAAGCGCGAATTAACATTTTCAGGAGTGGATTCTCCTGCTGAAAAAAAATAAAATAAACCAGACAATAAGTAGGTTTACACAATCATATTTTAGTCAAGATTTTGGCTAGTCTCTAAAGTATATATTGAAACTGTGTGCTCCACCAAAAGTTGTCCGATTACATGTCTGCATGGTCAGTCATAGCTGCTGCTGTTTCCTTCACCATGCAGCTCCAATTAAGTGCAGTCTGTACAAGTAACACTACATTTAAAGACAGATTATACAACACATAACTTACTGAGATACAGTAGGAACAATATCAGAGGACATCACAGCTTTTTTCTTCTTCTCTCTCAAACTTTAATGGCCAGCATGTCACTTATTTGCGGACGTTGTCACTTACAACGTCCGCAAAAATATAAGCTAGCTCCCTAACTTCCAGTAAACTCGAAAACATATACATTGTGTCTCTGTGCATGGCCCTGTGATGGACTGGCCATATGTCAGCTGGGATTGGCACCAGCACTCCATGCGACCCTCATGTGGAGGATAAAAGGGTATGGATGGACATTTAAATTATATTTTAGTTGTTGTGTTTAAGTAGTTATTCCCTAAGAGATTCAACATGTGCTGAAATGAAAACAGACTTTTAAATAGCAGTGTTCCTCTGTGCACTCTGCCTTCACTAAATTATATAATTTGTTGTCACTAAATACTCTTGGTAACTTCTGCTTTTGCAACTATAGAATATATCTGCATCTTAGGCTGAGAGTGCACCAGTAATTTGCAGGCTGGTGTATTGAAATCCATCAAATGTAATGTTTCAGATTGTTTTTGTTATGTACTGATTAGTGCAGAGCTACAACATATTAAAATGTGTGTAGCTCTCTGTGTGTTCTTTAGTTTTTTTTTTAAACTAAATGTGAACTTCTGCTTGTGGTGAGCTTTTCCTCTCTGTCTTATCAGATTATCTACTACAAAAGACGATTGCCATGGGTGAAACACATTTCTTTTAACCAGTAACAGTAATTTCATGCGAACAATTTAACAGTTGTGCCCCTCGGATTGATCTCATCCAACTTTTTCACTTCCCTGTCTTTTTGTGTTACTGAGCGTTTTTTCTGAGAAGCAAAATGGAAGAAAGCCAGAGTCTGGTGAAGCTGCAGTGCTGTGGTGAAAAGACTCCTTTTAAATGGAGAATATTACATAAATGTAGACATATTTCATGCTTGACCGGCTAGTGCTGATTTCATTGGATTTTTATTCACTATTTGACTTTTATTGCTTTCATTGCATGATAAATACATTATTGTAGAGGATCTCATTATCATGCCTCAGACCATTTGACCATTTTATGTCACATATGGCTCCAATGACCATAAACCAAACTTTGATCATGGAATATTTTATGATATTCAATGTTTTCAGCTTTCTAATAACCACACTGGATACTATGTGACACTTCTCTGTGCTGTAGTCTGGAAAAGGTGACAAATCAAACTCAAAACTGTATATACTGTATATATACACATATGTACTGTATATGTATTACCATCAGCCTGCACTCTGTTGTTTTTGTATTGTATTATACTCTGTTTTACATGCCGTTTCTGGGAATCAAAAGCAGAGATACATGCCTACGACCAACAAGCATCATCACACATGGCTTTAGCCAAATCTTAGCTCAGACTCCTTTTTTGGTTTAACAAGAAACAGCCTGTTGTTGTTTTTTACTCATGGAATCCTAACCTGTCAAATATCAGTAGGATATTGCTGTATAAACCAGTGCAACACCACAAAGTGTAACAAATTACCAATTTTACACATGTAAAGTAAATTAACGTATACATCTTTTTTAACAAAATACCAAAATTAAGAGTGACCAATTTACCTAATCCCCATATTGCATGTGTTTGGACTGTGAGAGGAAGCCGGAGAACCCAGACATAACACACGCATACACGGGGAGAACATGCAAACTCCATGCAGAAAGGCCCTTGTTCTGACCGGGTCTTCATGCTGCAAAGGCGAGAGTGCTAACCACTACACCAACCGTGTGGCCCCATAAATCAATCAACGGAATATAATTGCAATTTGCCAAATTTGCTGGCTCAACTTTAGGGGATGCTCTCTCCTGCTGGTCTCACAGCTTGTTGGTTCAATAAAAAAGAACTACCTTCTTTTAACTTGCTGTGATTAATTGTACACGTGGGAGCCTCATTGGCAAAACAGAGCCAGCTCTCCTCGCAGCACATGCCAATGCTGTAATCAAAAGCACCTTTGTGGGTCACAGCAGAGTCTATTGCTTCCCAGACTGAGACCTCGCTATGGTTATTGAACTCTAAAAACATGATCTGCTTTAGATGCTCAGTGACCACTTCACTGGTTACATGCTGCTTTGAAACCTGGCTCATCCATCACCAGTGAATCATAATTAAGGGAAGAGGGCAGCAATAATTGAGTTGTTGCTTTATATGTTTGGGAATCATTTCATCTACTCTGCTACACATTACGGCCCTGTCCAAGTGCGATTGATTTTTGGGGGGGGGGGGTTTTGAAAGAGGCATGAAAAGAATAATCATATGACATTACATATTACTTATTTACACACTAAATTGGACACATTTGTTTTATAAACTTTAACGTTAAAATGACGAAAACACATCAGTCCATCCTTTATTGAGAATTCAGACATCCACAAACCTAGATTAATGGTTTTATACTAAATTCCAAAGAACCATAATGCACTGGACTTCAGTGAAAATCTGAGCTAAAGAAACCTGTTGGTAAAAACGGTTTGTCATTACTTCGGTAAATGAACCTGCCACCAAACTGAGGAAAATATCTGTCTGTGCTGTCAAATGTTCTTTTTTATTCATACATTTAAAAACGTCATATGAAGATATGCAGTTATTTCAGAGCATCTCGAGTCAAACTGCATTTTTGGCTGCATTTTCTGTGGGCGAGTTGCACATCAATGAAATGTAGCCTTTTGCTTCTTTGGCCATTTGCTTTTCAATCTCACTCTGATTCGTATTCATGTCATGTTGTGGCAAGTTGAGCATGTGTTGGAATCATTTATGCGTCTGAGCTCTTTTTAGTGGTTTACTGCCTGTGACAGTTGAATGCAGTCATGCACTGGTTGAGGCTCAGATCCGAGCTGAAACTGTCCTTTTTCCTGATGCTTTGTGTTTGTTTTAGCTACTAATTTTGTTACATAGATGCAAACATTTAGAGTCCAAACCACCGTCTCTGAAGTTGAATAGCCCTTCCCTCCCTGATAGTTTGCCACAGACAAAATTCAACAGTGACAACTGTGATGATCCAACGAGTAAATAACAGTGTTCTCAATCTTTTAACATTAAAAAAAATAATAATAAAAAAATATATATGTTGAGGTTTGTGAGGTGATTTTAATATTGTCCTTATAGTTGTTATAAGTTTGACATTCTCTCAAAACCGTCAGGGAAGTAAAACCTTTTTCTAAGATAAACTACAGTTTTTATTTATCCTTGCCCTGTTATTCCAGGGTCAGTAAACAGTGTCTTTTTTCAATTCCCCACTATGTTATGTTGTATTTACACAGAAGCTGCTCAAAGGAGGGGCAACATATTATTTCCATGTTCCACTATAATAGTCCCAATGGGCAGTTTGGTAATTTTTGAGATGGTCACGACTCCCCGCCGCAGTCCCTTTTACGCCTTTGACCCAGAGTTGGACCCAGGGTCAGAAGACACTGTCGCAAGTGAGACACCTCCACAACGGATGTTCTTCTTCTTCTGTGGTTCAATGTACGCAACCAGACTAGTGCCTGGAGCAGGAGGATCTGCTGTTCAGGAGATTTTTCAGAGAATACAGTAAAACCCAGCGTTCTTTCTCAGCAGTCACTGAACTGTTTGTTTCGGAACTTTAGGGCATCACAAACGAGGTAATGGCGCAGATACACACCAAAAAACAGTGTTAATTGGAACTTCCGGTCTACGGGCGCTTGAAGGATCATAAGAGTAAGTCGTTTTTCAACTTGAAAGTTGTGGGTTCGATTCCTGGCTTACCTTGGGTAAGACACTTCCTTCTGAAAGCTGTGAATGGGTATGAAAGTGTGAGTGACTGGGTGAATGGCAAAATTGTGTAAAGCAACTTTGAGTGGTCATCAAGACAAGTGCTATATAAATACAAACCATTTTCCATCATTTATCCATTACAGGCACTATTTGACTGCCGTAAAAAAATCCTTAAAACAAAAATGTATCTCAGTGTCAGATAGATTCACACACAAATCCTTCATATCTTCTTGCTTAGTGGCGACATAAGAGCAAGCTGTAAATAAATATCTGGCATGTGGTTTCGTGTCTGACCTTCTCAATTTAAGACGCATAGCATGAAATGGAAACAGTTCCATTTTGTGAAGTCCTTTGCAGGCTTTTCACTCTCAGGGACCTGAGTGTTCAGAATGAAGCGGTGGGTAGAAAAGCTCAAAAATCAAATCTCAGAATGTAAATTCCATTTTGGGAGGAAGTGATGCCTGTCTGTTCAGGGCAATAAACCAAAGTGGCGCTTTGAATAACTGGCACTTTTACAATATGAGATTGTTCAGCTTGGCATGCATCAGTGGGACATACAAAAATTGATATTACACAGCAAATGCACTTTTAATGCTTGAGGCAGACGAGCTTTCCACCCCTCGTCATGCTGAGGAGAATGGAAATGACTGACTATTGCGGGATTTAAAATTGTCGGTAGGTTATATAATGTGCTAAAGCCATTTTATCCAGGACATTGTGCTGCTAATGGTAGGTTTGGTCGGTATTATGATGTCTTAAAAAACTTTTTTTGAATGATGTGAGAAAAGAAAGTTACTTTTGCCTTTAGGGTCCTGGAACTGTGTCTAGGAGGCTTTTGTTCTTTCAAATCTGGCCAACAAACTGCTTGGCATTATGTTGTAGTGATGCAGTCTGTTTGACCCATGAACCTCCTCCCTCCTCCTCACTTTGCCTTCTCTCTAAGCAGCACCAAAGGGTTGTAACCGGGGACCCTTTTGCCCCTTCAGCACCACTTGTTTGACACATGCATTCACATAATTCGGAAAGATCTTGTTTTGCATGCAAATTGGACACATGTATGGTGAACTGGCTCGTGTATTCTAAAAAGGTTAGAATGGGCTGAAGGAAAGCAGGATATAGTTAAAGCTTAACTATTTGGAGAGAATATATCCTTGTGATTTTCCTGACACTATTGTAATTGTAATTTGATTTGGAATTTAATATAATGCGTGATATTTAAATGTATTTATTTAAAAAATGACAACATTACAACATCATCAAAGTATGAACAATTATGTCATGCAAGGATGATAATTATAATATATTTACTGCTTGCATTTTATAAAAGCATGAACATAGGAAATCAAAAAATAAAACTGTTAAGTTGCTAGTTGCATTTTTAGCAAATTTCATTTGAAAACAGCTCCTTGTTCAGTCTTATTGTGGCTGTAACTCGATGAGTATTAAAAGGATACTTCACCGATTTGAATGTGGCTTTGTATTTTTTAGAAAATGTGCTTCCCTCCCTCAGTTTTTCCCTGACTTGTAAAAAAATCTGTTTTCCCTTATCCAAATGTGCCCTACTGTCAGTCAAATGACGCGTTTTGCATCACAGTAGGGTACATTTTGAAAATGGAAAACATAAAAAATACAACTGCTATTCTAGCAATACAAAGCCACATTCAAATCGGTGAAGTATCCCTTTAAGCACTTTGAATTATTTTTTAGGAGAGAGCACAAGTGATAGCCACAACAAGTCTTTTGTGTTTAAAAAATATGAATATTGATATAACTTAAGACCACTCACTGACCAAGCTGAATGAAGCTCTTCTTAGTGCCAACTTAGTAATACACAATACGCTTTACCTCCAGAAATATTGATTTATAAACTGCTTCGTATGTCAGTCTGAAGAATCCAGGCTGTTTGCTGCTGTGGTTGAGATTTTAAAGATTGCCTATTAGCATCAAACTGGCACCATGGCAGACAGGCCTTTCTAATTGTATATTAGCTGTATTTGATTTTCCATTATGGTTATGACGCCTAAGAATAGATAGCATATGCAGGAGTGTGGGCAGTTTTCTGCTTTTGTTACAGCTCAGCTGTCACAAATGATCCTGCTCTTAATATCTCTCTCCAAGTCTCCAAGAGTTTCCATGGTAATTATGTTCTGAGTACGTGCTGATTCCTCCCAAGAAATAACTTAGTAAAAAAAAAACAATTGTTAACTCTTGGCAGACCAATAAGTGTACTTCTCCAGAAGAACGTATTTATCATGAAAAGTAGTATTTATTCTTAGAAATGATGCAGATGTTTTTTAATATCTTCAGCCAATCAATAACACCCATATAACGGAGGGACACTATTCTGAAACATGGTGCTTTAATCAAATGAATTACAATACAATGCTCATATTAACAAAGGCACCGAGAAGGACAGACAGAGGGGGACGACAGTGGAGTTTGTGATTTAAATGCTTCTAATTTAAGAAATTATTATTATTAGCCATTTAAATTCAATTGTTATTCTTAAAGTCCAAGTACAAGTAAAGTTTCCTGGACATAATGTCTTCCTTGTCTCAAGCTCTTCAGAAAAACATTGTAATGCTGCAGAGGGCTGAAATGCTTGGGACCAGTAAGACAGAGTTCAGATGGACCAACCAAGCCACTTAAATGTCAGCCTGCATTGTAGAGGTCATGAGTGGCTTCAGGCATCACAGTTCTCCAGTCTGACCTCTGACCCCCATTTTGTGTTGTGTGGGATTCCAAATGCCACATGTTCTGAGATGAAATTGCAGTTACTAAAGTTAGTAATTATATTTCACTGTTATAACTGTCAGCATCATGATCAATTATTTATGGAAATTAAGTTCCCAGAAATCGATCTTGGGTCATATGCTGTTTGTGTGAATGCTCCAAGCTGCCAGTTGGCATTTTTGTTGGTGCTCATCCAGAGTGTGTGTGTTTCCAAGTCTCCTAATCTAAAATGTAATGTTGTGCTCAACTGCCATTTGAATATAAATCAATGTTTTTTTGCCTCTGTCATTGTGCTCCAACTCGTAGCAACACTGACATATGATGAAGTTGTGTGATCATGCTTAACCTATTTCAGATTTTACATTTGTGTCTAAAGTACGACGTAGGTCATCATGTGACTATATTTGACAGTCTGATCAGAGAGAAAAAGTCATTTTAATTTCCCCGATTTGGTGTTCTTGCACTGTTTGCAAGGACGACTGATCCTGAGGGCTTTCTGGCTCAGGTCGACTGCACTGCTGCATGTTCTCAAGGTTAAATTTCACTTTTAGAAACTGAGGAGTCAGGCGTGCAGATTTGTAGGTTGATGGGGAAAAAATAAACATTGTGGTCACAAAATTTTCAGAAACAAAACCAATACAAGATGTAGGCCTACTTCTAAATGCAGAAAAGGGAATAGTGGTGCACTTATCATGCATTAATGTTTTTTTATTATTGATTAATCCAATCAATTATTTTCAAGGCCTAGTTTAATCTATAAAATATTAAAAAGTGGAAATTGGCTTAAATTTGTCAGATATCACTTGTGGTTAGTACTGTGGCCATAAAGACTCTGGTTTGGTCGGTTTGCCTTAAGGCCTTTTTCTGTCGAGTTGCAAGTGGGTTTTTTCCTCCAGGTACTTTAACCTCCTCCCACAGGAAGACATCAGAGACTCTAAATTGTTGGTAGGTTTGATTCATTTAAATAGTTGTTGGTCTTTGCTGGCCTTTCAGGCTCTCAACCTGTCCAGGATGTAAATTGTTGAAGAAATCTTTAGACTAGGATCAAACCCCAACCTCCTGGTTGAACCGTACCTCTTGCCTAATATTAGCTGGCATTAGCTCCAGTACTCCTATGACCTTACTAATATTTAGGCATATGAATATTAAAGGTGAAGTAAGTAGTTTATAGTGACATCTAGAGGAGAGGTTTAAATTTACAACAACGAACTGCTCCAACAAACTATGGTACCTGACCTTCAGAGTGCTGCATCTCACATGTCAAACTGTTACACTATGCCCAAATATTCAGTCAAATATCAGGCATGGACATGTGGGTGGTTGAGTCCGATGTTCTGTGTGATTTACAGGTGGTGCAATGACATCAAGCTTTAAAAGCACTCACAGTATATCCTTACGGTCCTGACTCTTAAACTGTCAAGGTCATTAATTTAAATGACACGTTTAAATGTGAACGGCAAACAAACAGTTTCAGTGCACGCAGACTTTTGGCAGGTGTTTCTTCTGTTTCCTGTCATTGTGTCTGCTTCAGATGTTTGACTTCACACATGTTTTTCTTTGACACGTCCTCTGAATTGATCCCCAGAGCATGGTGCCGTCTACTGGAGGGTCGTGTTGAGCAGTTATTAAGATTGCTTTGCAGTTTTGCCTCAAAGCCTGTGATGAAAGTAGTTGAATGTTAAGTGAAATGTCAGTTCCTGGCCTTTTTTGCTTCTCTACGGCCACATTATAGGTTTGAAGCCAATAAAGAAACTTAGAACTGCAGTGTGTGACATTTGAATTTGAACAGATGTCTCTTGGATTCAAAACATGTTCAAATTAGTTGACTGAATTCTGATTTTCTACTGCCTGTTTTCAGATAATGATGTCGCATCATTTCTGTTCACAAATGACCATCAACAATGAAAATAATTGAAAGTTATGCACTGCAGATGTCTTTGCTTTTGGCTGAAATTATGCTAACTACATGTCAGGTCTGTTTGTTTGTTTGGTTCTGCCTTCAGCTTTACTTTTTACTTGCCTCCTTTTATCCAATTCTTACCCTTCTGCTACCTTCCTCTTCAGTATATTTTTGTAAAGTCTTTTCAGTCCTCTGTCTCACAGCAGAACCAGACGGTCACATGTTAAGTGGAGCACCTGCCATGGCATTGTGGTAACTTGTCTTCCTGACCAGAAATTCAATGAGCGTAGCAATGACGGCTGCAAAGGGCCACTGGCTCTGGTTCTGTACGAACTGACATTGTGAGGCTGAGATTCCCACATGAAAGCAGAAAGAAATCCCGTCTGCTGCTGCAGAGTCTGTCACAGCAGACAGAGGCCCCACGTTCTGTGATTTAGTGTGAGCTCATAGGACAGATTCAGCCTACACTTTTCCAATAGACACTGACTCACAAGGAACACGGCCCTGCTATGCTCATTATTCATCATCTAATATATGAAACATACACTGAACATCTTGGATGCTTAAAATAGTTGCACATGACTATGTTTTTTAAGGCAGTTGAGCTATTTGATCTTGTGACAGTTCGTCATATCCATAGTGGTCAAAAATAGCCTCATTGGGATGGGAGTCATTGGCGTGGGCTGTAATTTTCCTGTCCAATGGCAAAGATTTATCCAGATGCCTGCAGGAGCCTGCATATTGTCGTATGTATTTTCCACGTTTTAATGTGTCGCCGTGTTTGAAAGATGCGTTTTTAATGGCAACGTAATTGTGCACATTGTTAAATGTGCACATTGACAAATGTCCGTAACCACCGCTGACAGCTGCTGGTGTTCAGACGACTACGGCGTTGAGCTGCCTTCACCACTGCGCTGCTCTTTTCTCCTCATAGCTGCGTACAACTGTCACATTGCTGTGCATGAATCATTATTGCTCTGTGATTTATTTTTCTCAATTAGCAGGTTATTTTATTAAAGGAATTGTCCTTTTTTTTTTCCTTCTCCTTCTGTTTGACAGACTGAACCAAAGATCCCACTGCCACAATTTAAGGTCACATCACACCCGGTAAGAAACTCTTTCAAATTGTATTGAATATAGGTGCAACATAAGTGGAAGTAAAAACATAACGTAGTTTTTGAAAGGGTTCTACCAGATGAAGCTGGCACTGCACCTGGATTTAACAAAAGGTGTTGAAAGTAAGCAAGACAATATGGCAGGAAATAAAGAATCTATTAGGAATAAGTCACATAGTCTTGACCCCAGTAGTGTGTAAAAGTGTGTTTACTCTTGGGTTTTGTAATAGAAAAGACAATAGACATTCCAGGAAGTACACTCCTGGGACTGAGTTACTGATGGCGCAGGCTGAGGACTGACTCACTTGCTCTGGTATGGGTGTGCTTCCTGTCAACCTGCCTCCAAACTTAAGGGTGGGTGACTACAGGAAATATCCCCCACCGCTCTCACACAAAGAGCAGAGCCTCTTAAATTTCAATTTCAGGGACTTGACCTGCATGACCTCTGGTATTGCCTATATCAGGGACGTAAATTATTTTTGATTGGAGAGACACATGAAATCTGTTTTTCACGTGATTTCACTTCCATCACAGTAACATGACAGTTGCTCTGCATTAGCACAATTTCAGCATGCTGTTTGTGTGTGTGTGTGTGTGTGTGTGTGTGTGTGTGTGTGTGTGTGTGTGTGTGTGTGTGTGTGTGTGTGTGTGTGTGTGTGTGTGTGTGTGTGTGTGTGTGTGTGTGTGTGTGTGTGTGTGTGTGTGTGTGTGTATCAGGGTTGCTCTACATTCTGACGCGCACACGTGTTGCCCCTGTGAAATCTACAAAGATGCCTTACTTCAGCTGTGTCGGATCAGTTAACACCAGCTCAAAGCTATAGTGTGCACGCGGGGCTGCAAACCTGAGTATGCTTGTAAGCACACATCAGCAGCCAGAGGCAGACTGGACAGATATGGTCCTGATTCAGCCATGGAATTGTTATTTCTCTGTATGTGATTTTAGCCTATGCTTAAAAACATACAGCATGATTGTCATGAGGTCAAAATGATCAACAGTTGCCAGTGAGTAGCTCTTCGCGTTATGCGTCACATCAGTACGCACACACTCTTTGCCCTGTGGATGCTTTGGACAAATCCGAATCCGTATGTGGTGCTTTTATCTTACAGTAGCAGCAATTATGTGACTCCATGGCAAGTAATAAAAGGTCATTATTAATGTGCTTGAAAATGAAAATCTTAATATGTCCCAGCTACAAAGTAAAACACTATACAGACCTGGGTCAGCATGAAGCCTTTCATCTCCACACTCTCCAGTTAACATTTCTGCGTGGAGTAGAATTTATTGCTGGTATTAGAGTAACCCAGTGCAAACGCACACTTAAAATATGAAAGCTAAAAATGGGAAATGACATGATCCTGGGGCTATGCTAATATGAATAAGGAAGCAATCAGGATTTCCATGTAAAACAGGCACCACCATGTGTCTGCCGGCACTGTGAGTAAAAGACGGCTGCTGATTCTCATTCTGGGTCACGTTGTCGGGGATGAAGCTCCATGTCAGCATCGAGTAGCAGTGAAGCCTCAAAGGACCCCTTACTTCATTTTAAAACCCAGAGCCAAGAGTCTGTTAAATGTTCTGATTCCAGGTCAAACTGTTTGAATATATTCAGGTTCAGCATCTTAAGCTCAGCAGTGACATCTGGCAGGCTCTGTGGGTTCTGCAGGCAGTTACCATGACAAATGCCCAGAGAAAAATGTTGTATGCCTTTTTAAATTGTTATCTTAGGTAGGATTCATTCATCTATGCATGCTTCAGACAGTTACAGCTGTAGAATATTGCTTTGCACTATTTTAAATCAGTCACAGCAACATCTGGGCTCTTCGTTAGCACAGAGTTATAAAGAAGGTGGTCCATGGTCCATGGAGACCGGTTGGTCTGAACAGGCTTTTTTTTTTTCCTAGAGGGAAAAAAAGAGAAATTAATAGCCCAGGGTTGTCACCATAAATCCCTGTGAGACAGTCTGGATACTTTGCTTCGGGAGAAGCTTTTATTTGTCGTGCCGATTCACTTTGCTTTTTAAAATTCTGCTCACCAGTTTCTCCTTTAAGACAGGTCCAACAAGGGCAAGAGTTAATGGTTGGATTTTTGCAATCCATCACACTGCTGTTTAAATTGGCTTGCCTTTTCAAGTGGTGCAGTAAGGGAAATCTTTTTTTTTTTCCATCTCCCAATGCAAATTCATGCATTGTTGAAACCATACATCTGATACTTGGGCTTGAATCTAATATGAACATTAAGTCAGTGTTGCAGTTTCTGCTTTTGACGTGTGGACACAGGTGCTTACATTGCTTGTGTCATAGTGTGTTCTTTTAAAGCAGAACTCAACCGGAAGTTCCTATTAACGCTGTTTTTTTGGTGTGTATCTGCGTCATTACCTCGTTTAAGAAGCCCTGAAGGTTCTAAACAAACAGTTCAGCCACTGCTGAGAACGCTGTGTTTATTGTGATCTCAATGAGATCTCTGAAAATCCCGTAATAGTTACGTAAACAGCAGTTCTCCTGAACAGCAGATCCTCCTGCTCCGGGCACTAGTCCGGGCACATCCGGTTGCGTACATTGAACCGCAGAAGAAGAATAACGTCCGTTGTGGAGGTGTTTCACGAGCGACAGTGTCTTCTGACTCTGGGTCTGACTCTGGGTCAAAGGTCGTCAAAGTCGTGAAGAAGCTATTTTTAAACACTATTAAAACAATGTTTTGATAATGAGTAGCAGTGCATCCACTGTTCCAGAGGGGGGAGCTGTGCTTCTGAGAGTTGGTGTGCTGAATAGTACTGGCCAATCACAAGACTCTGTCTTCTGGGGGTGAAAGTTCACTCGGAAATATCGTGGCTGACGAAGAGCGTCAGAAAAGAGGATTTCAATCGGCTCGTTTACAGCAACTAGGAGGTTTTTGAGCATAAAAACAAGTTAATGTATGTAAGTAGACCTCCATAACTAACATATATGTGCAACATGACCACTCTATTTGAGCTTTAAGTTTGTTTGTGCAACAGATTTTGCACATTTGCTTTCCTTTAGCGACTTTTATAAGTGAACCTTTCATCACATTCTATTTCAGCTCTGGGAATTTACAGTGCAGTTTTGTGCAGCAAGTAAAAATGGGTTGGACGCAGTAGCTGTTGCTGGTCTTTGAAACAGAGGAATCTCATTTCAGGCCCAGTTATTCATGTATACATTCTCAAACTTGATATTTACTTTAAACTGAAATGCAATACGACTGTTTTTATTTACAGTGTATATGTTAAAATGAAAAAATATTTATCTATATAGACCCTTTAATGGTCTACATTTAGGGCCAATTCCAATCCTATCTTAACCCTCAAGCTCAACCCTTAATCTTAACTGCCCTCAGGGCTTCGAGCTTGCGACAGCAAGGTAGCCGGTTCGATCCCCGACCAGTCCGCGGCTGAAGTGCCCCTGAGCAAGGCACCTAACCCCCTCACTGCTCCCCGAGCGCCGCTGAACTGCTCCGGGTTAGTTTGTACTTCACCTCACTGTGTGCTGTGTGTGTGTTCACTAATTCACGGTTGCAGTAATTGGAATTTCCCCATTGCGGGACTGATAAGAGAATCTTAATCTTAATCTTAATCTTATTAACAAATAAATACTTAATTTGTATCTCACTCGCTTCGCTGCTTTCGACGCCATCTTTGTTATGTGAAAACACGCAATGCATTCTGGGTAGCCCTTGCTCCCAAGGGTGGTCTCGGAAAATCTCAATATTGAGGGTGATACAGCCCTTAAACTCGCCCCTCAACTTAATTTTTCTGAGAATCGGAACAGAACTTGCACTAGAGGGAGCGCACATTTTTGAGATTGAGGGTTAAGATTGAGGATTAAGCAAGGAATTGGAATTCAACATTAATGGTCTATATCGCTGAGCAAATAACACACAATGACCAGCTATGCAAAATCCACACAGGCAGAAAAGCTTCCACTGTGGTTTGTGTTTCTGCAGCGCTGTCAATCAAAGACTGGGTCTACCTATCAGACAGTTCCTCCAATCATCATGCAGAAGCCCAGCGTCGACCGTCATCATTCAGCCTCTTCACCTGCATCTGGTGCAGCTGCACTTAGTTCGCTTTAGCTGCCCAGTTTGTCTTTGTCGTACTTGTAGCTGACGTCCATCAAGTAGCGGTTTAGTGAGCCAAATTAGACCTCAAACATGCCATCAATCTATTGCTTTCTTGGTCCACTTCTCTGCCTTCAATTGCTATAGAAACTGACTTTTTCATCTGATTGAATTCCCATTATTGAGCAATTTAGGTGTACAAAAGAAGTTTGTAGGACTAAGTATTTTCACGATGTGTCATTGGACTTCCTCTGACTCAGCCAAGAGTGGTTTCAGGCAACATTACTCAGTACACAAAAAACACAGCGTGTGGTCAGGGGGATTGAGAAAAGGGGAGCATGACGGAAGTGATGGAGAGGCTGAAGGAGAGGGAAAAGGGCACTAACTGTATTTTACAGCCCCAGTTACACTCTTTCTATTAAAAAAAACCCAGAAACATCAAGGTTTTGCTTCACTGCACTTCACAGCATGGCTCCCCAGCCTCTGTGTTTGATGGCTTTGTTAGTCGACCACATCACAACACATTAACTTTGGTACGGTCAGATGAGCTCAATGAGGATCCTGGCCTTTAATCAAACTATAAGTGATGCTGCTGAATGTTGACTTTAACTCATAAAAAAATGTTTTGTGGAAATAGCACAAATTTAAATAAATGTATAAATTTTACTTTGAGTTTTTGAAAGTCCTTGGAATTAAGTAGAACATGTTTGAGTCTGTCATGTGTCAATGTCAGGAGTGTTTCTGTGATTTTAAATTGCTTGTTAAAGGAAATTATTCAAGGCCGATACAACTGAATTATTTTGGACCTGTTAGAGCTCATACATATTGAGCATGTTGCCCTTGGGAAGAGAGAGGTATATCCTTTACTGAAAAAAAGCAATTTGTTCTGTATATGTAGTGATAACCCCCAAACCTTTTTAGGTTACTATTTTCAATTAAAGCTCCCATAGAACGGAAGTACCAATTAATGCTATTTTTTAGTGTGTATCTGCGTCATTACCTTGTTTATGAAGCCCTGAAGGTTCTAAACAAACAGTTCAGCCACTGCTGAGAACGCTGTGTTTTATTGTAATCTCGAGCTCAGCGAGATCTCTGAAAAAACCCGGTCCGGTTACGTAAGCAGCGGTTCTCCTGAACAGCAGATCCTCCTGCTCCGGGCACTAGTCCGGGCACATCCGGTTGCGTACATTGAACCGCAGAAGAAGAATAACGTCCGTTGTGGAGGTGTTTCACGAGCGACGGTGTCTTCTGACTCTGGGTCTGACTCCGGGTCAAAGGCGTAAACAGGGACTGAGGCGGGGAGTCGTGAAGAAGCTATTTTTAAACATTGTTAAAACAATGTTTTGATGATGAGTAGCAGTGCATCCGCCATTCCAGAGGGGGGAGCTGCGCTGCTGAGAGCTGACATGCTTATTATGTCACTTTCAGGTATTGGCCAATCATAAGACAGTTGGGAAAGCTCCACGCTGGCTGGCCAATCACAACACAGTCTGTCTTCTGGTGGTGAGATTTCAGTGTGAAACAGCGCGACTGACAAGAGCTTCAGTGAGGAGAGATTTCTATCGGCTCATTTACAGAAACTAGGATTGTTTTGACCATAAAAACAAGTTAATTTATGTAAGTAGACCTCCATAACTCACATAGGACCACTCTAGTTCAAATCATTAAAAAAGAAGAAAAAAACTCCTGCCGTGATGTATTGCACATTCGTTGTATGTTTCAAACCTCGTTAGACTCAATGTGAGCAATATTTCACTTAGCAATAATGTGACATTTAATTTTTAGGACTGAGGTTGACTTTTCTCATTTCACTTCTGATGGGTAAATATTAAATCAGAATTGGTGTTGTTAATGATGCAGCGTGATACATATGCAAATGAGGAAATGCAAACTCACAAACCTCCTCAAATCTTCAAAAATCAGCAGCTCATCATAGTTAGATGCTGACTTTATATCATTTTATTCCTGGCCTTCATAACGTATTTTCAAAATTGTGTTAGACCGTGTAAATTGAGGTGTTTCATCTCAGAATTATTTGCAATTTTGGCTTCCTAGTCCTAATACAATAGATAGTTGATGCATTATGAAGCAAAAAGGTTTCTGTGATCTCAGACATTTATATTGGCTGTCTGCCAGCAACTCTACCTAATGATATATTGCAAGTCATATTTCCGTATCTTCAATCCTGCCTAATGAGCTCTGAGGATGGACACAGATGAGCAGGTATTAATCTCTCACAACTGCTTCAGCTAATGTTGGTCTTATCAAATGACTGATTATCTTCCTCTGCCTCTGTTACAGGAACAGGAGCAGAGGAATGCCCACTGTGGATTTGACTCCAAATTGAACAAGTGTTTTAGTTAGGCCTGTGTATTTAAATAAAGAAAACAATGAGGTGAAGATGAATTGAATTCATTAAAACTGTTAAAAATGTTCAAGGACAATTATTTTCCTTGTAGTCGAGTGTCGCTCTGCGCGTTGCGTTCTCTAAAACTTCACCTGAACTTTTACATTTTCCGCACACGGCTACATTCACCCCTCGTTCATTCAGTCCTTGTTGAATCAGCCGAGCCTAAAGTGGTACTTCTTTCAAACTCTGCCTCTTGAAACTTTCTCTCACAGCTTGTGTGCCAGTTGCCAGTGGTTGTTCAAAATTTAGGCTCTGTCCCCTGTGTGTGGACCTGAATAGCATATAAAAACCCCAGAGTTGCTGTTGAGTGACGGTTTAGTGGCTGGTGAAGAGCTCTTAACAATACCTTTGAGTATTTCTCTCCAACTCCTTGTGCTCTGTGTCACTCACGACTTACGATTAATATTCATGCTGACTGTGTCACTAGGCCTCCATGCTCCCTGTAACTGATAATGGAGAGGTTTGTTCAACATGACCTAATGGCTCTGCTCTCTAGTACTATTAGTGTATGATTTTACAGTTAAACCCTTTTGCTTACCACTTAATTCACAGCATGGCATGCTATAGCAGCAGAGGAGGCGTAGTATGTTGACATTTTAAACTCTCAACATCGTAGAAATCAGTCCTCTTGAATTCTAGTCCTCTTGAGCTGAATTGACATTTGAAAAAATACATTTTAAACCAGGGATTGCACCCAGAAAACTGTAAAATCAACAGCAGGAGTCGTGTTACATATGGACCCTGAAGAAGCACCCTCTTTAATAATCAGACACACACACACACACACAGTCAAGCAGCCTCTAAGAGAATATTTCACTGCTGCAATTCATCTAACAAGTTCTAAAAACTTTACCCAGATAACCACTCTTATGTTTATGTAGTTGTGTAGCTTTGGATTGTAATAGCACTGTGAGCTGATAATGAGGAGACAGCATTTAACAATGACAATTACATATATGCCATTGCTGCCATGTTGATCTTTACCATCACAGTTTTAAGAGGCTGCTTTTGACATATTGTTGCAGGTCTTCAGACCTAATTTTGTCGATGCTGTGTATTGTATAAGGCAGTGTTTTTCAACCTTTTTTCGAGCCAAGGTACATTTTTTTCATTGAAAAAATCACAAGGCACACCACCAAACAAAAATGTTTAAAAAAATGATACTCTGTAGCCTATATTAACAATTTTTTTTTTCATTCTTATCAAAGTGTCTTGAATATTTATATCCATATTATTTGCAGATAATTATTTGTTTTCAAAAAATGTTTTTAGACCAATTCGGTGAATTTGGATAATTTCCCACGGCAAACCTGACGATCTCTCACGGCTCACTAGTCGAAAAACACTGGTATAAGGCATCAATCAATGGGGGGTATTACTGAATATTGGCCTATTATTAGCAACATTTATGTTGAAGGAACAAAAGCACTGCTCATTGTTACCTTGTAGCAGGCGCCATCTAGTGAGTCTTGAACACCATGGCACATATGGATTGGATTCCGCATTGACTAATGGTTCGCATATGTGTCACCGAGTTCTGCATTTACATAATTACTTGCAGCTTTGTTAACATCAAGCTGTGCTTATGATTATATCAACATTGTCGACATCACACTACCATGCAATGATAGGATAAGGAAAACTGTTTGCAGAGTTGAATAAAGAAACTCTGAACACATGAACAATGTTTCTGAAGAACATTCGATTACAGAATCCATCCAGCCCACATAGCTCTTAGGCTGTTGTTATAAATATCTGGTAGCTTGCTCAGCATCAAACCTCTAACTTCATTAAACAACACTAAGAAGAGGTCACACCTTGATCGACTGAGAAGAGTGACTCTGAGGTCTGTCAGGGTTTTGCGGGAGGTGTAACCCACAAAATCAATATAGTGTTCAAACGGTACATTTTCTAAAGGTATCTAAGGAGACAGATAGAGAGCTGAGGAGGGGGAGGGAGGAAAAGAAAGAAATAGAGAGAGAGAGGTGTTCACCAGGGAATAATTGGAAAGCACAGGCTGTGTTTCACTCTGTCTTTTAACAAGCTGTTCCCAGTGGCCATTTATCCATATCACCTGTGAGAAACTATACCGGTGTCACTAGCTTAAAATCAATTTTCTGATTAAAAAAAACCAAAAAACTTCAAGAACAAATTATCTTGAATTCATGACCTGCTGTGTTCCTTTTGACACCACTAGAGGTCAGTGTGACCCTGGTGAGAGCACACGAGGGAGTGAAGCTGTCATATACAGTTTGGATGGCGGGGAGGGTTAGGATTTAGGAGTCTGCAGCTTTCTCTGTGGTCATGTCTGCAGAGTGACTGCATGGTGCAAAGCTTTAGTTGTTTTCTGCTTCAAACAGAATCTCCTCCTCTTTGCACCTGCACTATTTTCCTTTTCTTCCTTCGCTGTTCAGCCTGGGATGGGTTCAACTTGTTTACGCGATTTGCATAAGCTGGTTTCGGGAAATCTGTGCTTACCGCACTGTCTTGCTCAGTCGGAGAGAGTTGACTGTTCAGAAGAAAAAGCTAATGACTCCATTGCCCTCATTGACGCATGTCAGTCTATTTCAGTCTCAGTTACCAGCACTCTCATACATGGCCAAGTGAGAGCTGATGATCTACGTGCTGGATCAGCCGTGCGATGTCAGTCGGCCACTTGGTTAGTTAAGAGCGTGGTTTTCAGCAGGGCAGGGCACTTCATACTCGTGCCTCTGAACCATCAGTGAGGTGTATATTCTACCCTCGTCATGCTGCTGACAGCACTCCACCAAGGGAGGAGACGTTCTGGGATATCAGACATGTGATTTGACCTGATGCTGTGGCAGTGGCATTTCCTCACCCCCTTCCCCCATCACTGCTCTGCCCATAACGGGAGTCATCCCTCAGTCCCTTCACCTTATTGATCCCTGTTTAGCTGGGGTTCTTTTCCCTCTCTCTGTTGCCCACTACCCACCATCCTAAGGTCATCCACCAAAGAGTTTTGCTCTCAGGATCAGAGGAATCAAGATGGGAAGAGGGCATCAGGGTCAAGCCCTACATGGGGTGAGAATGAGTGAGGAAGAGTTGAGATGGAGAGACAGAGAACTTATTGGGCAGCTGAGTATAGACGCATGGCATTAACTGGACTGAGCGTTGAATGCTGGGGCAGGATGGGCATTGCCAGCCGTGGAGGCTTGTGGCCGGCTTTCACATGACTCCCTGTATGCTGGGACGCAGGAGAGTAATAGAATCCCAACGTGATGTGCTGGGATGCTTAGGAGGAGGGATTAAATTTAGCCACAGCCGCAGGCAGGCAGGCTCTGCAGGGCTGAGGGGGGTTGTGTTCGCAGCTCCCGAGCCTTCCCTGGCTGTCCCTCTCTACCCTTCTGAAAGAATCATGGAGGGCACTGCTGCAATCACAATATGAATCACCTCCTTTCCATACCATAGCGGGCTTAATGGCCAAATGTGAGATGTATCACATTGCAATGTGATAGCAGTGGGGATATGGCAGGAGACAAGTCAGCCGCACTTTATTTGCAGGCTCTGTTAGAGGAGCAGCAGTTGCCGTGTGCAGCCAGCAATAGGCTTTCAAAAGCAATAGTGCATGTCATAAATTGATGTTAAATGATAGAAGGGATTTGTACGTGATAGATGTGCAGATGTGTCTCTGGCATTCATTGAGTGAAGTTAGAATAAAGCAGTTTTTTGCTGAGAGGAAGAGAGAGAGGGATGCCAATGGATGTAGCACAGCCCATACATCCATTTGCACACCTCTTATGTAAATCTCTTTTGAAATATCTTGATATCTTAAGCAATATCAGAAGTGTCCACCTTTCTGGAAACAAAACTGCATGTTTTTTCTGCACTTTACCAAGCAATTATCATATGTCTTCACTTTCAGTGGAGCCATTTGGTGGGTTGACAGTTATTATATTTTTTTAGCAGTTTGTCAATGGCTTAATGTGCCTTTCACTTGTGCGAAAGGGGTTGATATTAATGTTCAGACAAAACTAATGAAAGTGTTGTTTTTATGTCTAGGTTTAAGCTTTTACAGTAACTAATTATCTAAGGGGCAACAGGACTAAAGGCTGTTCCCTTTCTTTTTTAAAACTGTTGGGACCTGATTTAGGAGCGATCATAAATATCAATGTCAGCTTACAATTTATTTTTGAACTACTCAGTCATTAGGGAGGTAAACACTTGTGTAGGTTAAAGGTGACGGGACATATGTCTTGTAAATATTACCAAAAAAAGATGACTCACTCATGTTTTTGTGGTCCTCCTCATCTAAGTACAAGAGATAAAACAAGTGATGTTGACTTCCGCACTCCTTGGGCCGTCACAATGCGCTAAATTCCTGGAATTGTTGTCTCGCGTAGCTCCAATTTGTCCGTAAATCACGCGAGAATGCTGGTGAGGGCAACGGCATCTGAAAACCGGAAGTCCGCGAAAAGTTCTATTCTTGGCTCCACAGTGCAGCACAGAGTTCTACACAAACTTCCAGCCTCAGAGGATTTATCTGTCCAGTGGATACATGTGCATGTGTACATATGTACAATGTGCCTGCTAGAGACTGCAAATGATCATTTTTGCAAATGCAATGGTCGCGGACCGCTACTGCATTGCCACGACGCCATGTTTCTACCGGAGCCTGTAAGGACAAACACGAGAGAACAAATCAAGCGTCTCTTTACTTGTAGCTGAAGTCCCGCCTCCAATCTCTCCGCTTCGTCTGCTACAGCCGCGGTAGCTCCGCCCTCTCCCTCGCCTCACGAACCTCATCTGCTGACACGGAGAAAGACGACGAGGACGACATTTGACCAGCTGAGGACACCGTAGCGCTCAGGGAAGGGAGGGGGTGAGCAGAGGAGCAGTTCTTTGTTGTAAATTTCAGCCTCTCCTCTAGATGGCACTATAAACTACTTACTTCACCTTTAAGTTTCATTTTACTTTTATTTTATTTATTTTTTTAAGAGATAATACTAAACAGAGTGTTCTGAACAGGGTTGTTTTGTCAGGGTGATTGAACTGCTGTGGTGCTTCATCCTTATGGTATTTTGACCAAAGCATGTCATAGACATGTTCATGAGGAAACCAGGGAACAAGGTTAACTTGGAGAAATAAGGTATAAAATGGGATCTTTAAGACATTCATTTGACTGAGGTACTACCAAGCCCTTTGAGCTGATAACCTTCCTGTTCATGCTCTAAAACAGTCAAAAGAGTTTCCACTTGTGGTCCCTCATCCTCATAGTATCCATTTTCACAAACGCCTGACAGTCTGCATGGTCGTTGTTTATAACTGAGGTTTATGGTATACTGTAGCTGTATTATCTCACGAGGGCTGTAGTCCGGAATAACAACGATTGTCCATCTGTGCAGTTTTTTCTGAAACTGTAGCACAAATGACTTCGCTGTCCAAAGTGAATAATACTTAGGCCATAAAAAGTAATTCAGTGTACACCAAATGTCTCCCACTTTTCTTTTGTTCAGACATCTAAGGATTCAGATGTTTTCTGGAATTTTAGATGAAACACAGTGTGTGTGTATCTTATATAAGCCATGCCAGACGTTTATTCTATTTTCTTGTTTGTTTTTGAGTATTTGCCTGCATTGACTGAAACTCGAAGAAAAACAGTGCTTTGATTTTGGGACTCATGATCATAGATGTAAATGCAGGCTAATTCCTATAAGAATTAAACAGTTATGCTTGGGATGTGGCCTTAATTGGTTAGAAAGAAAAAAAAAAAAACTAAACCTGGATTCTATCTTCAATCTGTTATCGCAGCATTCCTCCCATTAGACTACTTAAGTGTTGCCCCTCAGTGATAAGCATTTTACTGGCAATCTTGCAGAAAGTTGGAGCCTCCACACTTGTCAATGGTAGCATTTCCTCCATTGCATAGCCTACAAACTAATTTAATATATTTTATAATGTATTTAGTTTTCTATATTTAATATTAACTCATTTATTTAAAGTAAGCTGTTTCAGGATTGTAGAACCACTGCTACCCTGCTGCTGTTCTGTTTGTCTAAAAAAAGCATGAAGGACACAGAAACGGGGCAAAGTCGTGGTGGATATGCTTCTTATGGCAAAATGCTACAGGAATAAATGGTTAAGAAATGGTAAACTCAAGTAAATGATTGAGTACTGTAGACCTTGCATTGTTGTTGACCAATTGCCTGTAGTATTTTCTTTTATTTGTGTGTTTAATGTGTAACATCAGTTTAATCTTTCAAATATTTTTTTTGTTTGGATCCTTTAACGAACTAACCACAAGAAAAAGATTTACCCCCACGAGAATCTCTGTCAGTGTTTAACACATTTTTACAAAAAACAAACAGTGCAATCACTTCAAGTGAAAACTAATGCATTACAGATGTTTTGGAAAACTTGTGTGTCTTAAAGCATCATTTCAGCAAACTAGCAGTGGTGTTACATTCTGTTTAGCAACAGCTGCGTGGTGATTAAAGGTGTCAATCAAGGCAAGGTCTTCATTGTTAGTCGAGGCAAGGTCAGAGAGATTACATTTTGGAGAGAACATGGAACATTGTTGGCGCATCCAAACCTGTTTCTCTCCAAACCGTAAGTGTTATATTAAATGTTTCTGCTTTATACCTTTGTGGCACATGAAACAAGCATGAGACTAATTTGTCAGCACATTAACAGCACATTATGTGTCCATGCAAGCAGAATACTGTCCATTACTTCATGTTACCTCACCTCACGAGCACTTGAGGTTGTTTTATTAATATTTCAATAAATGCTTTCAGGCTTTTTTTCCCCCCATAATGCTTGTTAGCATGTGTCTATAATATTCAGTAATTGCCCTTTTACTGTATGCATATGTTTTCAACAATGACCTGAAGTACTCTTTGACAGTTGTTCTCAGAGCTATTAGCATGCGTTCCTCATTTACTTAATAGAGAGGAGATGTACACACACTGCAGCTGTGTCTTCCAGGGAATCAAAGTAAATGATGTGTTTGGGTGACTACACGTTGCAATAGTTCTCTGATGGAAACATCATTAACTCATACTAATATGATGAAGCACTACGCTGTCATTTTTCATGTTGATCGTTGTAAAACCCATCTCATAAGTCTTCCTAGCCTCTTGTAGTAATCTTATATATATAAGTTTTTATTCTATCTTAATTTAGTCTATTAATTAATTGATTTTCCTTATTGATTGTTACTACATTTAATGTATTATTTTGCTATAATACTTATCGATTATAATTCATTTTTGATTACTATAGAGGAGGAGGGCCTAGTATAAGCTATAAATGCTTTATCCCTCCTCCTGCACCTGTTTTTATCTATTGTGTATCGCATTAAATATTATGTATTTTTTTTTTCTGTGCAAATAAAACAAAACAAACAAACAAACAAACAAACACATTTGTACTGTATGCTGGGCATTAACACAGTCATCACAATACAATTTTCTTCTACAGGAATATAACACAAGTTCACAATCGATACAATGTTAATGCATTTTGCAAACAAAGTATATATGCTTTGAATCTTTATCCTCTGATTGTTTCATTACTCAGCAAATCTTTGCTATTTAAGCTTAAAGCCATTATTATTATTATTATTTTTAATTTTTCCCAAGTGTACAAATGTTCTTAATTTCCCTGGAATGAGCCTTTTATATTCATATCAAGAGCCAGGTCAGCTCTATGGGGGCTGCCATTTTAGACCACCATGTGTTTACAAAACCTCCAATAGAAAACTAGACATATTTTGAGTTACGACGCGAACTGAAGGCTACATATTTTCTCCAACAGAGTTGAGGGACACTTAATTCACCAATTAATGTTGCTAAGTTTTACACACTTTACCTTTTAGGGGTTTCTCCATTGTTTTGTTCAGAATTAAAGATCAGTCCTGATATTGATTGTTACAATGTGATGCCTCATATGGCTCAGCCCTAGTTCCCATTAGTGAGAATATTTAACTTGTGGGTCCAGTTGCTTCCGTCCAGTTATGAGTGATCAGTCTCACCTGTAAGCTCGTGTCGAACCTGTCAAAGAAGCCACATTTACACAGCTCATCGTCAGCTTCTGTTTTTTTGTTCCCGTCTCTACCGTCACACTGTGAGACGGCTAATTCCCCCCAGTTGCTCTTTGTCTAGACTGAATTATTCAGACACTTCACTCCAGCCTGAACAACACTTGAGCCACAGGTGTGGTTGACTTTTGTCTTTAGATCATCAGCTCTGTCATTTGCCTTGCCACACACGTGTGTGGTCAGTGCCTGTGTGGTCACTGATGGTCAGTCTGACTCCTGTCTGGTTCACCTGCTACACTAAATAGATGGACTGACTGATTGTGTGGACTTCTCTGAAGCTGCAGTGCAGTGCTGTTCATTATTTCACTGCAGTGCAGAAAATGTTTTTAATAGGCACTTGGAAAAAGCCAATGTGCAGCATGGATCAAGACCAGTTTGTAGTCAATAATGACCTTCAATGCACTCACAGCATTTGTGAACAAAAAATAAATATGACGCTCATGAAAAAGCAAAATGCACGACACTGAAAGATCATTGATAGAAGGTTAACAATAAAGTCTTCCAAAAATGACTTTCTTCCGTTTCTGGGTGTATCCTGATAACATTTTGAATCTGTTACGATCTGCTTAAATGTGAGCCTGTTCTACAGAGAAACCAGACTTTTAATGCATACTTATTTCTAAAAGGGTGGACTCCGTCTATGACTCAGTGCCAGACAGTGAATTAATATGCATTAAAGCCAAGCGCTCAGGTGTGGAAAAGAAGTCCTGGCAGCATGCAGAAAGCGGTGTTGAGAAATTGGTCCCTGAATGATGAAGGATAGGACCTATCCTTATACTTTATTCAGTGTGCATCTTCTGTCTCCATACACCTGCCAATTCGTTCATCTCTGTCATGCGGAGAATGTCATATCCACAACAAATACACACCCGTCCTCCTCAAAAACACACACACAATGCTCTGTACTGTGTGTCTAAATACCACCTGGGGCCACTATTGTATGGTGTTAGAAGATACTCCAACAGGTCACTCCTAGATAAACTCTATACCTCTGAGAACATTTATTGTCTCCATAAGTCATCTTTGCATTCACTGTACATTTCACCTTTTTTTTTAATCGCTCTGAAATATATTTATTCATGTGGCTTTCTTTTACGATCACCGGGACATGAGACAGAATGATGAAGGGTACACTTAGCTGCAGATTGAATGAGAAAAGCACACCCCCCCTCCACACACACAGCGAGCACATACACATGCTGTGTATACTAACATGCACATCTGGTTAAAGAATAGTCAACCCCAGTCACAGATATATGATACAGTCCCGCTCAGGACAGTGCGTTGGATCCCCCTTTAAGAGCCCATGTGGAGCTCAGAGGGGAATTTTGGTCACCCTGACACCTAAAGGACAAACAGTGGCCAGGTGCCAGGGAGACGGCAAGGCGTCGAATTCATCACCACCCATTACTTAGTGACAGTTTGGAATGACACCCGCATACTGTATAGTGTGTGGAACCCATGCTTCTCTTCCTGTGACTCTTTTTATCCGTCTCTTATTACATAGAATGGCTTGGAAGAGACTAACATGGCAATATCATAATTAGCAGCGCGCACATTAAAATGAAAGCGCTGAAGCGTGTCATTAAGAACCCTCGGCTGCAAGCAACCTCAATCTTTCCCCGTCCGAAAACTAATGGGGCTCACAGACTCGTTATGGATTTATCATTTCATCGCTTGCATTTGTTTTTCGAGGGGCCTGTTTTCTCTCAGTCTCTCCTGTGCTCTTCTTACACAGAGATGTTTGAACCAGTCGCTCTGTCAATCCTCAAGGGGAGATCAAAGCAGCAGAAGAAGTCCAGTTTAATCTGCATCATGATTTACCCATTAGGAGAAGAGCCAGACATCTCTGTTCTTAACCATGTCTGTCATTGCATGTGCTCATAAATAAGAACCACAGAGAGAGTAGTATGAATAAAGAGGCTTGAAATATCTAATTTTTGTTTAAAGTGCCCCCATAGACCGAAAGTTCCAATTAAAGCTGTTTTTTTGGTGTGCATCTGCACCATTACCTCGTTTATGAAGCCCTAAAGCCGTGACGTAAGGATCCTGTCCTCCTGCTCCGGGCACTAGTCCGGGCACATCCAGTTGCATACATTGAACCGCAGAAGCCATTTTTAAACATTGTTAAAACAATGTTTTGATAATGAGTAGCAGTTCATCCACCGTTCCAGAGGGGGAGCTGTGCTTCTGAGAGCTGATGTGCTAATTAGGTCATGTCCAGGTACCTGGCCATTAACAAGACAGTTGAGAAAGCTCTCGTTGGCTGACCAATCACAACAAACTTCTGTCTTCTGGAGGTAAGATTGAAACAGCACAGCTGACGAGAGCTTCAGTGAGGAGAGATTTTGATCGGCTGGTTTACAGCAACTAATAGGTTTTTGACCATAAAAGCAAGTTAATGTATGTAAGTAGACCTCCATAACTAACATATATGTGCAATAGGACCACTCTATGGGAGCTTTAAATGGCTTTTTTAAAATGGTACACATTTTGCAAATTGGTAGGGAAAAGTTGAGATCAGGGCAAGATGCAAGACCCACGCAATGCTGTGCACAGATGCTAGATATTCCTCAGTCATTGCACAGCAGCAGAAACTGTTTTTTTCCCCCCTGCCTTCTCAACACATCATCAAATCTCTGCCACCTAATCTCATGTGCTACTTTTCACTGAGGCTCACTGCTGTGACATCTATCTTGGGTCCGTTTCCTCTCCTGAAAAGTCACAAGGCAAACAAATTGTCACAGAATTATTTGAACTTTTTGTTATTATTATTATTTTATTTTGCAATCCGATTATATAATTAAATTTTTTTATTTAATTTCTTGACAGCCTTGCTGGTGCCGTGTAAATTCATATCAAGTCCAGATAATTTTTGCAGAGTCGGGTCTGTGGCTGTTTTGGGGTTTGTGGATATGATTTCGACACAGTCCTGGCCGATTGGTGCATTGTGTATCTGGCTTTTCTTTTGTTACTTGCTCTTGATTTCCTGTCTTTGTTGAATCTTTTCCTTCGAGTCAGTTTCTCACCTCACTTTCCCTCTGCTTTATACAGTTTTTTTCCGCTGTTTTCACACCATGCTCTTTCTCTCTCTACCCTTCACTCAGTCTTGTTTAAATCCTACTCTCTTGTCTGCATGCACTTAATCTTTCCTCTCACATTCTACCATGTCTGCTGACACAGTGCCAAGCGGATGCCTGACACCTGGGGCTGGCAGCATTTTCTTTCCTGCCCACCACGGCCTGGAGAAACAGGAGAGGACAGGACCTCGTGCCCCTGCCTCAGCCAGGAAGGACCAGTAGGGATTAGTGTAGAATGTACATGTTGTGTATTTCTTCTGCACATCAACGCCTGTTGGCAAAGGGAGATTATATTAGCTGTTAGATTAAGAAAATGTGTGAGTGTATGTAGTTCATAAGACTTTCATCTGACTGGAATACACAGAGAAATAAAGCAATGTGGTTGAAATAGTGATCAATGTGTATTGTCCTCTACTCTCAGCACTTTGTTCGTGCTCTAATGCTGCTGCAAAAGTGTGTGAGAGGTCTTTTTATAGCTATACTCCGTGTACACATAATCCTCTCTCAAGACGTATGGTGCACTGAGAGGAGAAATTGTTGGATTACTTCCGTCTGTCGTATCTGGGTTTGTCAGTCAGTCGTAGGGTTTTGTCCAGAATAGTAGTGCAAGGCAGCCATTTATGTCATTATGTACTCTCGGCACATATTTTCATCTGCTGTTCACTGTTCCTTGTCCGAGCTTATCATACCCTTATTCTCCCTGTTCATTTTGGTCGCTGCGTTAATTCTCAAAGACTGCGCCACACGTTTGTCTGTTACCTTAAAATGAAACTGAAGGATTGAAATGGAATAATAGAAGTTTTATCAGCTGTAATTTTAGTAAGGGCTTACTCCGTCGAAGACAGACTGTCTGGGAGAAAGCATGAAGGATGCGAGCCTAATGCCCCTGATGTCAGACTGATGTTTCTGGCCGTTCTTCCAGAATCATAATCTATTTCATACTTTTTCATGTGAGCCTGCCAGTTATAGGGCACATTGGGTTATGGTACTCCATTTTAATTTTCTATCTTCCTTTCACATAAAACAAGTTTATGAATTTCATACAAAACCAGTGAGAGGACAGGCTCCACGAGAAGTATAACATTTCATATCCAAGTCAAATGAAATCATCATAACTCGAATGTCTCGCATTTCTGGAATTTCTGGCAACGTTTGAAGTCCTGAGCTCAGTAGAGCGGAAGACTGTGAACTCTGAACCAACTGGTGATGACATGCCTTCGTCCGTGGCGAGTTGGATTTTGTAAGGTCACTGGTGCTGACAGCTCACCACAGTAGCACTGCACCACTTGTGCACTTCCCAATCCCCTGTTCGCAGTGATCTCTGAATGTGTTTCACAAAAAATGTGTGTCTGACTCGATGGGTGCACAGCTGCACGAGTGTGCCCTAACAGATGCTGTGGCATGTCTGTGTGCGTTTGGGGGATATTGGGCCCTGCAGATGCCTCAGATTGCACGCTGGATCAGGAAGGAAATTGCTCTTGGAGGAACGACAGTGAACCACAAGCTCAAAAGTGCTGGTCTAACTCATGGCCTCTACGGTGAGCACAGTCAAACAGTATCCACACTGACAACCATACGTCACCAGGGGCATTGCAACTGGATGCAATCCAAACCTCTGCTGATGCTTGTAAATGATGACTGCTGTTTGTGTACTGACTGAGGTGATAAGCTGCTCTCATGGCTGGCTCTAGACTCTAAACCTTCTCTTGTGCACAAGAGTCGTGATTGGCCTGGGAATGATGGTATGGCAGACTTGCAGACTAGAAAACAGAGATTATTTGTTGAACCAGGGCATTAGGAAAAGGTTGAGAACTTCCCAGCAGACAGAAATTCTGCAGCCTGGACTTTACTGGATCAGTAAAATGTGCATTGAGAAGATTGGTTTGACTTTTTCTTCACTGCACATGAACTGCAAATGCTCTACCCTAAAGAAGGGACAAACATTAAATCATTTGGACAAGAACTTTACTTAGAGGTCAACTGATGTGTGTTTTTGTAAGGCCAATGCTGATTTTGAAAATCAGGGCAGCCAATTTGTTTGTTAAGTTGTTTGAACACTTGTGGTCCGCATCTTACAATTTTTGATATATATTTTACATAAAAATAATGTATAAACTAAATGTTAAATCCCTGAGATAGATCATCAGATAAAAGACTAAACTTTGTCAAAATTCTTGGATGAAAGAAATTCAAATTTATCACAGAGCAAAAATCTGTAAACTCACAATCATCCGAACCAGTGAATCTGTCTCCCTCACAGAATCAGTTGTTGTCAGTTGTTCATAATGGCAGCTGAAATCAATGACTGTACAACTCCCCCGAGGGATACTGATAAAGAAACCACTTTACCTGAAGTTATCTTTCTTTTACATTAGTCAGCCATGCTCAAATCCCTTCACACGCTCTAGAATCCATATTGCACACACATCTTTACCCAGTATCTCACCAGAACATAAGACAGCTGATGTTCTAGTGAGATGTATGGGGTTTATATATCACCACCAAAACAGCACTGGTTTACGACGTGTTGTTTGTTTAGTTATGTGTCGACTTAACTCACTTGTAAGGTTTGCTCCTGTTGGTGTCTGTCAAATATCTACAAAATTGTGAAAGCAATCTTTATGCCTGGTTTCCCAGGTTTCTGCTTCACTTCTCATTTGTCCCTAGCTGGAGGTATTCATCAATGCAAGCAGCACTAGACTGACAATAGACTGACATTACGATGTTTTTTTTTTTTTCCTCCTTTGCAGAAAATAAGTACCCGAGTACGGATGAGTCTTGCATATATGTTTTTTTAATTTACTATTGACTGTTGCTGCTTTTAATCATTATTTACTTCATTGCATTTCTGCTGCTGTTTATCATGTGTTAAGTTGCTGCTTACTGAAAATTACTGATACAATTTCTGGAAGGCAGAAGAGGCTCCAGATGTGCAGGAGTTATTTTAAGACTGGATATTTGTGTATTTTGTTTTTCCATTAAATATATGAAAATAACAACGAAGCCTTGCCAGCTAATATTGCGTGGGTTAAACTGGCGTTTTAAACTGAAAACTGCCAGTGGGTTAGTGCTAAGAAGGTCAAGATCAGCATATGCAACTGTAGACAAGCTAACATAGATGAATGTCTGTTCAGTTCAAAATCAACAGTGTGCAGAATTGCAAACCTCCCCCTGTGGAAGTACAGGTCTGTAGTTTTGATATCTTTGTACAGTTGTTGTATTCATTCAGTAACACTGGGTTTTACAAAATACTGCGCAACTGATGAATCACTTAGAATGAGCATATGGCGTATATACTGTATGTTTTATGTAGCATTAACATGCATATATTTCATAAAAATGAACAACAAATTACTACTAATATGACGTCTCTTTCCCTTTTCATCAGCCTCGATGCTCTGGGTTTAGCTTTGATTAATTTTGCATGTATTTTGCATTTTGTATCCTTCCTCTGGGCCCATCTGTTTATTTAACTCCCACACACAAACGTGTTTCAAACACACAAACAAGGAGAACTGTTAGAAAACTGCCTGAAAACAAAAAGTCTCTTACATCACACATCATTATGAGTGATGATTCTTAACTTTTTTAAGTGTACATACCATTTTGGTCCTACCTTAAATATAAAGATTCATTAGTTTACTTTTATGCTCATCCCCGTGGTCCCACCTACATACATTCAGCATTGCTCTGTCACACACACACACACAACCATATTATATCCGATTTCTCCAAGTTAACCTAGTTCCCTGGTGTCCTAATGAACATGTCTGTGACATGCTTTGGTCAAAATACCAAGCATGAAGCACCACAGCAGTTCAATCACCCTGACAAAACAGCCCTGTTCAGAACGCTCTGTTTAGTAGTATCACTTTAAAAAAAAAGTAAAACGAAACACAGGAAATGACATCAGCCACAGAGGCTACTGGGAGCTAACAGCAGTTAGCATTTGGAAACGTGATCATTTGCAGGCTCTAGCAGGCACATTGCTGTCATATATAACATGTATCCACTGGACAGATAAATCCTCTGAGGTTGAAAGTTTGTGTAGAACTCTGTGCTGCACTGTGGAGACAAGAATAGAACTTTTCACGGACTTACGGTTTTCAGATACTGTTGCCCTCACCAGCACTCTCGCGTGTTTTATGGACAAAGCGGAGCCCCGTGAAACAACAATTCCAAGAATTTAGCGTCTTTCGATGTCCCAATGAGTGCTGAAGTCAACATCCCGTGTTTTATCTCCTGTACTTAGACTGAGGAGGACCACAAAAACACGAGGGAGTCATCTTCTTTCGCACTTTGGCGACTGGTAGGACCTCCAGAGTCCCAAATATAAGGATTTAAATGATTAAAACGTTGATTTTGCATAATATGTGACCTTTAAACTGACCAGCTATTATGTACTTTTGTCTGTCCTATCAGTTCAATTTGCAGACCATTTTATAGTCTTTGTACTGTAAGTGGTAAAATGCCATAGCTATTGTGGTGGTTAACAACCCCCACACACCCCTTCCCCCCAATGCTGTTGTGTCAACTACAAGGCTTTCACAGATAAATGAATCTGTGTGAGCTGAGAGCTGTCATAACTCTTCTATAATAGAACACAGTGAACCTTGGCACACACCTGACCCTCAAACTCTTTATAAAAGTGACAGCCTGCTTTATGTTGGTGTGTGTGTGTGTGTGTGTGTGTGTACAGTGTGTGTGTGTGTGTTAAGGAAGTAATTGTCATTTTAAGTGTTTATTAAAGATGAGCTGAGAAAAGTTAACAGAAGTTGAATTAAGGACTTGAATAAACCTATTATAGCGTTTTTGTTTTTTTCATATGCAAAAACCTTGAAATAAAATGTGTAGATACCAGGAAGTTTGTTATTTCAATCACCTTGAAAGTCCATACTTGATTTTCTTGCTGTTCTATGTCTAACTGAAGGCAGGCTTTGTACTGTAGCTTTGCTGACAGCTTTTTTCTCTCCCTCTCTACACTTTGAAAGTAATTGCATGGTTAAAGCTGCCCAATGAATTTTTTTCTGCCTCTTACAATTGAGCGTCTGCAGGGCCCTCCAGGCTTGTATCTCATCATTCAGCGATGCCACACAGTCTGGCTCTCTGCCAGAGCTCATACAGTAGCTGCCCTGCAGCCCTCCAACTTAACTTCCGCACACATCAGCCTGCAATCAGAGCATGGCCAAGGTGCCCACTGTTTAAAATTACACAGCAATTCTCTGTATCAGTGTCTAAGTAGTCTAAATGTGTTCAGAAAATTATTGCCTTCCATACTGGAAAGATGGCATCAAAAACATCAACCTGGAACCTTATTTTTCTCAGTTTCCTGTGTGGTCGCATGTGTTAGATCGAGCACGTTGCTTGTAGACTCCATTAAAAGGGAAGGCTATCTTCTCTGGCTCCATTTCAGCATTCCTGCATGATGGTATCATACCCACCATGTACTCTATGTCCATCCAACTGTGAGCAAAGGTGCGAAGAAGTAAAACGGGGCGAAACTAAAGCCTGTTGACAATGTAGAGAAATGACTGACTATGGGACTGATCTCGTTGATGCAGCTGTTGTAGATTTGAAAAAGTTAAGGTTTCTTCACTTCAGTGCTTTAGAGAAGGATTAAGACTTGACAGCACTTACTGTGGAGTGGGTTTGGTTTCCACAATTATTCTCTCCCATGCCCATGACTAGTATTGTTTCTCAAAGTCGAGGAAGGATTCTTCAATGACTGAATCTCAAAGATGTTATGTCATCAAACCCCACCAGAAAAAAACTGCAGGATGCTTCAAATTATATAGGAGTGAATCCTTATAGATGTGAATCCTTACCACAGTACACCCAATCCACTGTATATGTCCGTTTTGCCAAGCATATATAAATGGCTAGCAGTGGTGTGGCTACCTGAGCAACGGCTCAATATGCATTAAAATCAAGTATTTTTGATCATGTCTTTTGCCATTTCCTCAGTTAGACAACATCAAATTAAACAATGAATGAGGTATGATGGAATTAATTCGGAAGATTATGTTGAAACAAAACACTAAAAAAGAACAAATTATTTTTTGTATTAATTAAGTTATGTTGTTAAAAATGCTGACAAAGATCCTTGTAGATTGGAATCATCTCAGTTTCTTCACCATTATCACTAACCGCCCTTCTGGCATGGATTTCATTTGACATGCAGAAGGTGGAACTTTCTCAATTACACAATCATACACACTAGCCTGTTCCAATTATGTGTTCCCAGAATAATAGGACGAAGTCTTCTTTGTAGGACCTGACTTGGAAGGATCCATTCTAGCAAAGAGGGATACTTGACTTTGTCAAACACCAACGGTTTCTCTTGCCCATGGCAAGATAAATCGTATTATGAGTGAAAACTTGATTAGACAGATATGGAAGGACAGCTGTTGGGGGCAGATGTGTTAGAGATAATAAAAAAAAAAGAAAAGAAGTGAGAGTGAGAGATGGAAAGCGGAAGGTGGGGGTGGTATGCAGAGTCATTTATATAGATAATGATCTTTTGTAGTAGCACTTGGACAGCAGAGTCAGCAGTATGGTAACTGTAGATTTTATACACCTACCCCCACACAGATTCAGAGGTGCAGGACTGTGAGGAACTAGTGAGACGTATTTGAACCTCAAGGCTTAGCCAAGGAACAATCAATAACCTGTCAGTTCTGCAAATGAAGGCGCAATGCCTTCATTTTGCCAGGATCTGCTCCGTTTCACTTCCTGTCATTTCACATTTTCTGTCCTCCACTAACACTGTTTGTGGAACACAGATTAAGCATTATAGTGTCTCCGTCTGTGCAGGAGAACCGGTCGAGTGAAGAATGGACAGTATGCTCTGTATGTTCCTAGTCCTTACAAGGTCCTAAAACTAGGTTGGCATGATTCATGGAGGCACAGTAACAGACAAAACAAAGCATATACCCTTGCAGTAATTTCGGTCAATTCCTCACAACTGTATTTGTGGCTTCTCCTTCTTTCTGAAGATTTGCTGAAAACATTCCGATTAAGCAAGTCTACAGCAAAGCCCTCGGGGCTTATGTAGACCAATTGTTGTCAATTTTATGACTGAATGATTTCTTTTAATACAACCTTTTCATAAACATTTACTCTTCAATACTCATACTATCCACAAAATGTGTGCCCCCAGGCTTGTTCGGCAGTCATGCATTTCTTGAACACTTATTCACCTTGGTAAGCAGAAAGCCAGTC
This sequence comes from Microchirus variegatus, assembly GCF_963457635.1. Lineage (NCBI taxonomy): Eukaryota > Metazoa > Chordata > Actinopteri > Pleuronectiformes > Soleidae > Microchirus > Microchirus variegatus. The sequence goes on along the minus strand of NC_139809.1, from coordinate 469,849 downwards.
ATTCTCAGCTGACCTGCCGATGTGTGCCAGCCTTGGCCGACACAGCCTCATTCACAGCTGTGTGAGCTCTGCATATGCCACAGCTGCAGGGAGCTGCTCTTTCCCATGAGATAAATGATACCCCATTACCACACACAGCACAGCAGTGACATTGAAAGCCACACTGTTTGCTTTCTTATTTAAACAAAGTTATTTGTTTTTGCTATCTGTCATTGTTGGGGCACATGTTGTTTTTAAGAAACCTTTGTCTAAACACCACATAATTCAGATACAGTGGGGGGGATTTACAGCCATGACTATGTCATCTCTTTCTGTCTTACCTCTACTTTGGGAATATAGAAAGTCAAGCCCTGAACTCCATTAAGAGTCACAGCACCAAGCAACTAGTTCAAATATCAACACAAGCTTCCACCAACTTCAAAGTCACACAAGTGTCAAAAACTCTCACATGATGGTGGCTGTGCTGATCTGCTGTATCTTTGCACACCTCTGTCATTCACACCGGAAGTGTCTTCCACACGCACATCCAGTGTGAAACTGTTCTTAGACTGTGACATAGTCACATGGTGGTGGTGGTGAAGGAAAGAACAAACAATGATGCACTTACATCACTGTCCCCAGCACCGAGGTCTTCAAAAAGCATCTCATCCCTGTATTTGCACACTGAAATGTGTGTTGTTGAAAGGTCACGCTCCCAAACACAAGAAGAGCAGTTTAATGTATGCAGTCTTAATGATATTCAAGAGATTAGACATAAACACGGTCTGTTGATTTATGATATGTACACAAATTGTCTCAATTATCATATTAAATATGAAACCATGTTGATTCTTTTTTAAACTGACAAAATGGGAAGTCCATGCACATGACAATACAAATTAAAAGATACAATGATACATGCTGATTAAACCAAACACCCATTTAAAAATGTATGGCCTAAGACAGAAGCAGCCAGCTCTTCGAATCGGTAATTTATGCCTGAAACATAAGGAAGATGCCTTCATGGACATCAATATGTTGAATGGGGGAGGACAGGTGGTTTGAAAAAGGAGTGAATTAGGCTGTTTTACTGTCCCTTAAATCCATCATTAGGCAGAACCCTCCTAATCTCATCTTTGCTTATGCACACTGAACCAAACAGACAACATAGCAGTCTTCAGACAGGTTGTGGAGAAAAGAAGAGAACCCCTCATCAGAGAAGGTAGTCCTCAACTCCACTCCCCCACCCCCCTCCGCCGATGTCCTTTCATCCCGTTCCAGTATATTTAACAACCATTCACACTTGGCCTCATGTGACTCTGGCAACTACATCAGCTGTCAGTAACAGGAAAAGACACTAATGAACTAAATGACATCAATGATGTTGGCTCTAGTCATAGAACTGAATAAACCTCTTTAATGGAAGGTGAAAAGCTTTTGAGTCAACTCTTCCACACATGTATACTGTATGTTATGTCGTCTCATTCATGAGAACCTAAGAATGTGTTGGAATGTCAAGGTCAGCTTGTTTCACCCCATCAGATTTTGAAGCATTGTCCGCAGAGCTGTGCGACGACTCTCCATAGTGTGAAACAGGTTGTCATGTAGTAAATGTCTCTCAAGAAAACCATCTATCATCGGTTTGCTGCTGAATCTCACTGAGCTCAATGGCTGAAAAACAGGCTCGCCACAGATGGTTAACATGGATCACAGGCTGATCATATCTCAAACTAAATTACAGCCTGTTTATGGCCATAAAAACATTATTACTGCCGCTGCATGAAGCCTGATGACCAGAAACCATCATCCCCCGAGTGTGACCTACTGTGGAAATGTTCCAGTGTTATGCTAAATCAATACTGACAGCCATCTTGATATTTATTTTTTTCCTTGGCCACTGCTTCCAGTTGGCTCTCCAGTTGGCCGTCTTCAGTCCCCCATGGATGAGAAAGAAGGCAAGCTTGTAATGATGAGGAGTAATGATGTAACGTAATTATATTTGTCCTGCTAGTGTGTCAATGGAACCCTAATTAATTCTGCCTGCTAATGAGAGTAACAAGCTGTCTTGTTTTTGCCAACTGTGTCACTCGTTGGTTTGTTCTTCAAATGTGTACGTGGTTTGTAAATTCTTGCTATTGATCACTGTTCAATAGATCTAGCCACTGCTTTTTCCAGACTCTGTCACTCATTTTCTTCTCACATCTAATATTTGTCATCTTTCTCTCGTTCTGTTGTATATTCCCACTCAGCCACTTTCACTCCATGTCCGACCCAAGTTTCTCTAACGTTTTGTCATTTGGAGTGGATTCAGTTTTCAAAGTAAATACAAAACCCTGAATGCCACTTCATTTTGTCTTATCCTCGCATTTAAAACCTTCATGTGAGAAATGTGTGTGCAAGGAAAAGAGTTTTGCAAAAGATGGGAGAAAAAAATGAAACTGGCAAATTGGACAGGTTCAGTAAGGTCCACACTTTGTGCACTCGTTGCTCTCTCTGTCTCTTTCATCTGTTCATTCTTTTTCTATTGCTTTATCCTCCACATGAGGGTCAAGGGGCGAGTGAAGCCAATCCCAGAAGATAAGATGGGGAAGAAGGGTACAACTTGGGACAGTTTGCCAATCCAACAGACAGAGATGAACAACCATTCACTGTCACATTGACACCTACGGTCAGCTTAGAGTGATCAATTAACCTCTGAATGTTTTTGGACTGTGGGAGGAAGTCGAAATACCCGCAGAAAACCTACGTGCACATGGGGACAACATGCAACTCCGCACTGAAAGGCCCTTGTTTGAACGTCTGACCTTCATGCTTTGAAGCCACAATGCTTGCCACTGCACCATTGTGTGGTCTTTTTCTCATTCAATCGGGCTCAAAAGATTTAGAGATTGCACTTGAATGGACAATGGCATTACGGGGTCATCTTCAAGATGTTGCAGAACATGAAACTGTTGTACAGAATTAGCCCTTTTGGCACTGTCAGTGACATTCACTCTGTAACAGCTTCTACAAGGGATGGAGAGAAAGTTTAGCCACCATACCTTGCAATAAAATGGAAATGAAAGCAGGCCTGTGCCCTCGTAAGTCATTCGGTGGGAAGAAAAGTGACCCCTCTTGTAGAATATTGAGGTGCTAAATCAGCCTGCAGACACCTCCTGCTCCTCTCATCTGAAGGTGGTCCTGAAGAACCATCATTCATTGAGCACTACTTTGATATTCTTTGTACCTGGCCTTGGATGTGCAGCTTTGTGTGCCCATGAGTTGTTTTTTTTGTTTTTTTTAAGAAATCCATGTGTTTGATCTCAGTAGTGTTCTTGAGAATAACTGAACTGGAAGAAAGAGAATTCCATATTTGCACTGTGACATAGGTATGGATAGGAAATGGCTTTGCATTTGCTTTCAGAGTTCCCTCTTCACCTTAGTATGTTTGGACTCTCCTTCGATTGTACTCTGACCTTGGTGCATAATCTGAGGTCACAATAAGCACTTCATTGTGTTAACTAAGGCTCTGGCTTCATTCACACTACTTTTTTTCTTTATTAAAGGTGTTTGTTGTTGTGAGTATACCTGCTGTCCATTCTTTTCCTGACAATTTTAAGTTTTAAAACGCTGCAAAATTGTGGGGCTGTGTTTGAGTTTGCAGAAACTAAGGACTTTGACATTAACACAGTTACCTGCATTCATTTCTTGATTGGCTTGCATCAGCCAAAACTTAAATATCAGCAAAAGCTCTGTTAACATGTACTTGTATTTCATCATCAGTCTCATTACAGAAATCGCTGATCTGACTTTTCACCATTGTAATTTATCATCAGTAGTATGTAGGGTACCGGTATAGTTACGTAATACACAATCAGACGTGTTGGTATAAACACTGATTAGTTCTTATTAGGGCCCAAACTCTTAATATGAAGGCCCACTATATTGTATCCACTCTGATACTATTTTTTTTATCATCATCTTTTACTTTTGCTTACTCTTGAATGCAATTTTGAGGGGCTTGACATACATGAAAACGCACCAAACCATCAGGATCTGCAAAAAGTACGATATTTTAGGGCTAAAACGTTTGTGTTCCCACGAGCCACACGGCAGGCTTCTGCCCAGACAGTCCTCGCCTTCCAGCTTAGGAAAAAATAGATGATAAAGTGCAGCACATATGAGTGGACACCAGTGTGATTGACAGCTGTTATTATCCAATAGATGCCTGGTTGCAGTTGACATCTGTGCAATTCTGGTATCAAAACTAAACTTGGTGCTGGCCAAATTGTGTTCTGGAAGCATCAAAAGTGAAGTTCAAATTCCTGTGGGTGATCTCACAACCAGTTTGTCTACATGCAGACTCACTTTAGTTTGAAAGCCTAGTATAGCCTCAGACCAAGTGGCTGAATTTCCTTTTAAAGAAAAGTTTTCAGTGTCAGCATGACTTAATATTATCCACTCATTCTGTTCCTACAGACTTGTGACCTTCCTAGCCTGAGGTGCAGTTTCTCATCTCGCCTGTCGCCCTCCTATAAAAGGTAAGACTTCTCTGTTCATCTGCCACACCACCACTCCATCTGCTGCAACAACACGACAGCAAAATGAAAACAAGAGCCTCTACTTACCGAGGAAATTTAAATGGCACTACTCCTTGATCATCTCATGTGTATTGCTCAGTCTTTTCAATAAGCCCTCTTTAGTTGAAAAAGCACCTGAGCTCATGTTACATTTCTTTAATTTCCCACCATATTGCAGCAAGGATTGTTCGATGTACAGACCTGATTAGGATACAGGTGTACAAAGATGGATAATCTTGTCAATATTTCACTGGGGCTACATAAATGTGATTCTGGCTCCATCCCCATCAAAGTGTACAGAGCACAGTGATACCCCAGAACTCCCTGTTGCATAGGACACATGCTTCAAAGAGAGCCGCAGCTTAGAGGGTCTAACTAAAATTAGCTGTGCAAAAGATAACCTGTGCCTTGAGATTAAAGTGGAGCTGAAGTGTCGGGCTCTTTGACAGCGCCTGTAGTGGCAGACTCTGTAGAAGGATAAATGAAAAGAAAGGGAACACAGAGAGATGGGCAGAGATTAAGTGAGTAGACGGCGCTGTTCACGCAAAGGGATGAAAGTTAAAGAGGCCCCATATCGAGGTGTAAAGTTCCAGGGCTGGAGATTATTTATGGATGTTTTGGATTGGAGGTCTCAAGGTCTTGTGTATTGCATGATATGCTCGCACTCCCATGGTGCTTCTCTATTTTACAAGAATCCAAGCGTCCTGCACTCGGCTTTACAATCAGCAGGGTTTCTATGATGTTATGCTTGTGTGTTTGACTGAACAACAATCTAGCAGTTTATTTTTCTTTATATGTTGGTCTTTTTTTCGGAATTCTGTATTTATAGTACAAATAAATCTAATAATTATATTATTTTATGATCCCTATTTAACCAAAGGTGCTTTCCCTCTCTCTTGGTAACCATACCATGTCGGAGTTTATAGCCTCAGGATCTTCAGTGTTTGAGATGCTGGAAATGTTCACTTCTCTGTTCTTTTCAGTGCTGCTTTGACTACGACATCTCTGGTGTCAGTATTTTTTCTCTGTCTGAATCTCTGTCAGCAGAGAATCCCTTTGCTATGGTAAAAGACAGATCGAAAAAAAGAGTGACACACTTTGTATTATGTATTTATCTATACACAGTACTGTGCAAAATGCATAGGCCACTGTTACAACCAGGCCTACAGTATAGAGACTCCCTCTTCCCAACTCCCAAGAATCCACCAGCAACACATTAAACAAACCATATTCAAGGTTTATTAAAAACAAGTTCAAAATGTCTGCTGGCAGTCTGGCTGTGAGTGGTTTAAGGAAGTTGTGAAGTGTCTGTAATCGCTGTAACAGTGTAACTATTCTCCAATCATTTTATTTGAACACTTTGTTATTTTAAAACATGTATGCAGTTTTAAAATTCTTTCAGAGAGAAAAACAGCTTTTACAGGTTTAAGTATCAAGTATTTAGTTTGACCTACCTTTCCACTTCAGCACAACCCTGCCTCTGTTAAACCTGTAGTCGAACCACAATTAATGGTATAAATAGTAGGATCTAATCCAAATGCCAATGATCTTAGAATGTGAGTATGTAACAGACACAACAATGGTATAATATGGTATTTATATTGCTGAAATGTGCAATTAAGAACAACAAATGTTTTTTGTTGCACTGTGTAGCATTTAAAACCCATACGTGAGTGTGTGACTAAATACAGTTCTCTTCAACTGACCATATCAGTCATGCAGGCAGACAAACACACACACAGGCATGTCTCACGACCTTTCGGTTTGGGTAACGGCTTCTTCTATCCTCTCTGACATGAGTGGCCTTGCAGCAAAGACTGTGTCTTTGTGAGCTTGTGTGTGTGTGTGTGTGTGTGCATGCTTTTATTAGGCTGTGAGGACACATTTTAAGTAGAACATCATTACAATGACAATGTTGATGTTTTTAGCTGGTCTTTGCAAGTTTGACTCAACTGTAAATTCCCCTTGTTGAGGGAAGTGCCTTCCCTATGGAATTGGGACACCACTAAATGCAAATTTAGCATGGTGAACGTAACGGACATGCTAACCTACGTCACATGTTGACAATTTTAATTTTCATTCAGGAAAAATGCCGGCAGATCCATCTGTTGTGTTGCCTGTTGCGTTGGCTGTGTCTGTGTCAAAACACTGACAAAACTTCCCAGATGTAGCAGAGCTAGGTAGCGGCTATTTGCAGAGTGCTTCGAGAGAGTTTGCCCGTCACGTAGTCTACATGATGGCCATACTTTCTCGAAGAATTTGACATTGTAACATGCTTATTTGCGAAAATATATTACAACAAAATTGTTCCTCTGCAGATGTGGCCGCCATCTTTGTTGAAAAAAAAATCACCTGGCTTGCTGAATTCACAAAGCATCATGGGTAATTTCATCTTCCACTTCGTTTTAAGCCCGCATCAGAGCTCACTACATTTTGAGGGTTGATTATAAAGGGAAAATTGCACCCCCCCCCCCTTGCTCCCCCCTACACGAGAACGTGCAACATTTAGGGTTAGGGGAGGTATTGGGACGGTGCCTTAGAGTTAGGGTGATGGGCTAGGACGTATGTCTTTGATTGTCCTCACAGCGAAACAAGTGTGAATTGTGCTATCTCAAAGATTCTGAATTGTACTTTTCCACCAGTGAACCATTTACATATTTATTTCCCAGGCCAAATGGCTCCACATGCACTGGTGGCCACTTGAGACCTCATATGCCTATCTTTAATTGGCTATTGATTGATTCTGCTATGGCGGTGGGAGACAATAAACTACTGCCTGCTCAAGAGAGAGAGGTGGCAGACAAGTGTGTTGAGAGAGGGGGTGTTGGCAAGTGTCATATCTATGGTTGCATTATTTATGCATATCTCATTTTTATTTATGTAGGAAGTATCAGTGATGCAATACGTGATGGAACAATTGCAACACGTGCTTCCTGGGAAGCAGTTTATTAGCATAGGTCAGTGCACATTGGTTTGGTATGGAACAGGTTGGAGCAATTCAGTCTCAGTCTTTTAAAGATTCCATTTGACAGGAAATTGGTTCCTCTGCTATATTCTTCACTGTCTGCATAAACCATGTCACATTTTGTATAGTGTACCTGCTGTTTGCATATGTGCTTACATGAGTTCAAGATGGGGATTTTCACCTCTGAATAAACAGAATTAGAAAAATGAACAACAACATTTGCATTTTAGTGCAGATGTCTAGTACACATGACGGTGGTATTAGCGAGGGAGAGAGGTTTGCAATTTCTTTTGCCAGGTGGGTAATTACTCTGCCTTAATGTGCCTGAGTGGAGCCTAGTGTGGAGGAGCTTATCACAGCCGCATTGCCGTAAGAAGTCCACATTTACCTTTCATTCAATATCAAATCCTTAAACCATAGTATTAAAAAACAAAGAAAATAATATTTTATTAGTTTATAAAAATACAAGTTGTCCTTCAAAACAGGTTTCACATAATACAATACAATAAAATGAACTGAATGCTATATACTTTACAATGTGTGTTCAGGTGAATGAAACCTTAAAATTATCACTGCTCACTATGATCAATCAATCAATGAGTTGTCATTTACTCACACACACATTACCACACACAAATTCTGCCACAGAGGTTAATTGGCCACCCTAGCACACAGACACTTCACCCTCTCCGTTGTCTCTTCAACATGTTGCTTTGTTCACTCAGTCAGTCAGTCAGTCTGTCCGTCTCTTCCAAACTGCTTAATTTAACCAACCGTCGGAGCCAGTGGAATCTGTGCTCAGAATTCCACGGCTCCATCATCCTCCAACCACGCTGCTCCTCTAGGCTGGGAACTATCCCAGGAATGTCCCCTCATGCTGGGTTACAAACATCCAGGTCCTGTTCCGGTAAATGCCAGCTGGCTCGGATGGGCTTTGATGCTAGCCTTGCACGTGAATGACAGCATGCGTATGTGCATGCATGTGGGCTAAGCGAGCCAGTTGTACATGTTTGTGTGAATACTGACAGGCAGCCAGCCTTGGTATTGATCTGTAGCCATTCCGACTGGAGCCCAAAAGGTAGGCTGTATCATCTGTCAGTCTATCCAAAAGGGCATTACAGCTACACCGAACATAGAACACATATCCCAGTTGGATAGCGAGGGAGGAGAGGGAGCTAGAAAGGTAGAGAGCAGGAAAAAGATAGAAGCTTGAAAAAGGACTTGTGAAATCCAGTGCGGTGTCTGAGAGGAGTGTGTTTCGTGGTAGCACCCCCTTCCTCTACCACTGCTGTCTTTGTTGATTGAGACAAACAGATCCTCTTTTAGGACCCGTGGGTGAAGACAACAGTCGGTGCTGACCTTTTTACCTCCATGACCACCCACATTTATCAGCAGCACTTCCCCCCCTCAGCTCCAGGCTCTGTCTCTGTCTCTCTCAGCAGCCTTTTCCACACCTCACTGACAACACAATTACACAATACATAGACAGCATGCAACACTGATGCACATTGAGTAAATTTCATGCGCATAAAGAGACGCATATATAAATATATATTCTACACTCGTGTATAAAGCCTTGGGGACAAAAAAAAAAAAATCCTAATCATGTGTGGAACATATTGCATCTCTTTTAATAATGACTGTAAAATGGGTCATAGGTTACAATATATATTGCTAAGATAACGCGCAATTTGAGCTCATTCCAATGCTTTCCGTCATAAGAACTTAAATGCACAGTATGTAATTACTGCCGCGGGAGAGCTTCAACAGCAGAAAGTGCACCAGACGGCAATAAGTTGTTACAAATACAATAAACATAAAAAACACAAAAGACAGCACACTGGCTTACTAGTGGGAGTGAATATTCCTTTCCGTTTCAAAGGGATTTGCCTTGAAGGTTATAGCAGAGACAGTTTAAGAGGATGAAGCCATTAAAAAGTGACCGAAATGAAATGGTCTGTTACCGTGAATAGAAATACAGATCTAAAGAGTGTTGGAAACAGTATTTATTTTTTATTTAGATATTTCAGACTTGTCTCATAGTTTTTAGTCGATATTTAACATATATATTCAAGTTATTAAGTCTGGTGTAGAATCTATGCATCGCATTCATGACTGGCTTCATCGGTTTTGATTTTGACTCGTGTTAAAGGCAACATTTTGTCAATTCAGTCAGCTGTGTCTATCCCGAAACAACACTGAGCTTCAGATAGACGCAGCCGATTGTATTGACAACATCCTTGATCTCTACAAGTAGAGGTGCTCCGTCACAGTGATTATGCCATGAGTCCAAAACCTCTGAATCTGTTCCCACTTTAACATGCTGATGGCGGCTTCAGTTTAAATGTTTCATGACACTAACCTCAGAGTGTTGGAGCCACTGAGACTTATTCATTAGGAGTGTTGATACTGTGTAGGAGGAGGTTTGCTTGTGTTTGTTTGTTACCTCTTTTTTTGTGTTCCTTTAATAATCACAGACTTTGATTTTCTGTGTGATTTTAATAATCACAGCCTTCAACGGGTTGATTTTGGTTGTGTTTTGTTGACAAAGAATGATGCAATGTATATCAGTAAAGATTTTGATGTGTGGTTTAGGACTTCCTGTAATCTCTAAACACTTTGAGCAGCAAAGGAAAGTACACAAATATCAATGTATGTTTGCTTTGAGACCATGAATACAAACCTGACAGAGTCTGTAGTTTCAGTACACTGTACAGTATATATATACAGTATAAAATATGTATTGTGTTTCAGAAAACATTGCCAGGAAAATAATAAACTGCCTTGACTATCTTCGTGCTGCTTGTATTATCATGGGTTTTAGTGTAGCTTGTATTATAGCTTGTATTTTTTTAAATGAAGGTCTTTGATTCAGCTTCTGTTATATAATACAAGTCATTATTTTCCATTTGTCTTGTATGGCCAAACACTTACAGTGACTTTATTGTATATATTCCCTGGTTTGATAACAATTCATGGTATTACAGCTGCCTGCATGCCTATACAGTATATTTGCACATTTGTTTGTTTTTCAATATTTAGTATTACTGCCTTCTATTGATATGCAATTAATCCCTAAGTGGTGGGCGTCTAAAATTCAAACTGCCATCTGTTGTAGCTAATTATCTAATTTGCTGAGTTTTTTTTTTTTAAGTCTACTAATAAATCCTGTAGATCTTTTTCAAAGCAGACTCCTGGAACAAATGGTTACTTCCAGTGGGACTTTGTACATTTTTCACACTAGGTAACTAAGTCAACACCAATCTCGTGCAGGGAGGTATCGACTGGAAACAAGTCTTTTGTAAACACCTCACTGGCGATTAATGTCACAGATGGTGTTGCTTTTCACAAAAGGTGCCTGAGGATTAATTCATGCGTAAAATAGAATCTTGAACTTAATGGTCAATCATTTTAAACCTAAAACAACTTAAATAATATCCTTCAGGGTTGCTTCAGTCCGCTCGTGTCGACTCGCTTCATGATTCTCAGTGTGGATATTTTGAAAAACAGTGTCTTCCTACTGTTATGACTGATCTACTCATGCATTACTGTCTCTCATGTCTTCTAGCCAAACATGTCTCAAACATTTCTATCTTCATCTCTCAGTGTGTGTTTGTGTTTGTGTGTGTAAGTGACAGAGAGAAGAGGGGTCATGAGTCTGCATGGTGTCTAAACAGATCTTAGTGTTGCCATGGTGAGGTGATAGGGCAGCCGCCACTGAGTTGCTGTGCGCTGTGGGTTTATTTGTTTTTGTGTATGCTGTATGTGTGACATCTTTTAGCCAAGCATGTCTCAAATATCTCTAAACTTGTCTCGCAGGGTGTGCGTATGTGTGTGTATACTTGTGTGTGTGTGTGTGTTTGTTTGTGTGTGGGCAGGAAGGATGAGTAAGGATTAATATGAGATTTTAGTTCCTAATGACCAAGGGTATTTCTGTGCCCTCTGTTTAAGTATAATGAAACCCCCTCTAATGCAGCTAATGCCTGTCCCACACTAGAGGATTTTCAAATCTGACTTGATTTTAAAAGACGTGGGCGACCACAGACACAACAGACTTTGTAACCGATGTTTTAATCCTGTGAAAGCACAGACTAGACGATGCAGTTGAGAGGCAGGACCACACACTTGGCGTTTAATCATACAATTTCAGGGAGGAGATTCCAGGGATTTGGGATCTCACAGAAATTCGCTTGATTTCACCTGACTTCAGAATATAAACAGCCATGGAGGTTTGACATTCTGCGTCTAAACAAAAGTATGCAACATCCATTTCCTGGTCAACTGCCTCTCATTGGTTGTTGCTGGGTTCTGCCCACGTCCCGATCGCCTTTCAGTCGTAAATATCAAATATGTTTAATTCTTATGATTTGAAATTGTGTCCGATGATGCTGAAATTGTGTCTGTTAACCTCTCACAAGACAGGATAATTTGGCCAGATAATCTGTTAATTCTAATCTAAAATTTTGTAGGGTGGGGCTGAATTCCTAAAGGAGACCTGAGGGAGAGTGAAGAGCAGTGAGGGGGTGTGGTTTACTGGTGAAATCTGACAGAGTTGCAGCTGTCCAACAATGTGCTGCTCACACTGTGCTTCCCAACATGTATCATTTCAGTACTTTACACTAAACTGTGAAGATTTGCACCTGGATTAAAAAAGAACATTACTATTACTAATGTTTAGTTTAGCCAGTTGGTGGTTTTGTTCTCGGGTTAGATCCAAGAAATTTGATCTAAATGTACATAATATGTGTGTGATAGAAATGCACTATTACGAGTCTGTTTAGTCCTGACGATTCAGTCCATGTCCTCTTTGGCATCACTCTACACTCACCTCAGCGTTAATCCTCTGATAATACATTTTCTCTCTCTCCGCCAAAGCTTACCTGTATCACCTATGTGTGTCTAAATGTAAAATTATTTGTTGAATGATAACTGATGTAATCTCTTTCATGATGTGCCATCCTGAGGAGGATGTTGACACTGGCGTGATTTGATTTGTAATTTGCTGAAAGTCTTTTGAACAAAGGATTATGTGGTGATATTTGTCTCTGTCTGTGCCTTAATCTCTCACTTGGTTGGAATTGTGTGTTGGGTTGGAAGTGGGGGGGGGGGGGGGGTGGATCTGAAACGATCATCCTATGAAATCCCAGAAGTTTGCATATGGACTATGTAAACAGGCAGATGGGTCATTGGCAGTGATGCTCTTGAATATTGCTGCTAATGCCAAGGATCAAAAGAGATCAGAGGCAACCTTTCATTTAAGAGGCAGTCGATGAGTGAAGGAAGCTGACCTGGTTGGTAACGTCAGGGGTGAACAGAAGCTGAACCCCGAAACACTATGTCAACATGTAAAAGCTCTACATTCCAAACACAAGAAAAGTGACTTTTTGATGATTCTGAAATATGGAAAGTCATATTCAGTACCACTGTTTTTTTTGTTTATGTCATCTTCAAAATAATTGTAAATGTCTTTTGAGACAGAGTGGGCAAAATTAGATGCACAAAAAGCACAATGTGTAGCAAAGATGCACACAACTACACAAAACACATTATGCTCATTCTGCAATCTGCACAACCTACTTTATCTTACAACAAGCTGAACATGGATTGGGACAAATGGTTCGGTGGTTTAAATTTGTTACAAATAATTGGTGTTCTTTCTGAGCACACTGCAATAAAACACTGGGCCTGGACTTCAACTCTGGTCTTCTGCATCACAGTCAGACACGCTTATTAGCCTTCCTGCGACCTTCACACCCTTATTTTGTGCTACACAAACCACACTATATCCAACAAAACATTGGGCTTACATTCAACCGCACTTGTATTTGTGCCACACCTTCAAAATGTCTTCATATACCACCACTATGTGCAGTAAATGTATACATCGATTTTATGATATGTGTGATAAGGTAGCAACACCTGGTATTAGATAGATCACATGGCCTGTGTCATACTCACTACTTTCTATGTTCGGACCAACACAGAAACGGTCGAATGACGCAATTAACACATCACATGGACCCTAGCAGACCTCCTGGAAAGTATGACCCCCCCTGTATATTAAAAGATGCACAGATACATGATCCAGACAATGAGCCTCCATCCTACGCTCCAGCCATTAGTGTCTGCCAGTTCCTCTTAACAGATACAGTATACATGCAGTAGTCTGCAGTGTTTTATGAAAGGACAGGTTTAGCTTGGGGGTTGGTTGTTGTTTCCCATTGCTGCACATGATCTGCTGCAAATATTTGTTGATAGTTTTTTTTTTCTGCTGTGTTATTTCAGTGTTGGGGGAACAGCTGCCCCAATCAGAAAGGAAGAAGTGAGAATGATGGGTACAAGGTATGCTGGGATTTGCTTGTCCCTTCCAAGAGGCCCCCTTTTGTCTGGAGATCAACTTCTAGCCCAGCCTTAAGAGGATTATAATGGTATAACATTAAACTAGGAGCACAGTTATCATCTCCTTCTGACGACAAGGCTTCCGACACATTAACGGACAACAAGCAGCTATGCGTTGCTGAGCACATATATCATATGAGGCAAGTGTTCACAGTTCACTGCCACCTCATTTTAGCTGCATTTTTTATTTTTTTTTAAGAGAAGATTTCCTTGCTTGAGAGTATCACTCAAGTGTTACCACCACTGCTTATGCATGTATCCCTTCTGAAAACAGTTTTGTTTTTATTTTTAGATTTATGACGAGACTCTACTGCTTTGTCTGTCTGGTGCACAACATACAAGGGGTATTTCATCACCTTCTGGTCTTGTTTGAAGCATCACCTACAACACAGTTGTACTCATATCTGCTAAGAGCTGATGGGAATGGAGATAGAGGGGAGAGATGGATGACAGGGGGGCTTGCAGGAATAAAAGTGGGAAGAGGAGTGAAAGAGAGGCAGAAGAGGGAAAATCTATTGGCGAGTAACCAACATGTTTTGTGTGTATTGCTATGAGCTGCCATACAAATTGGAATCAAAACCCCAGCTGGCAATGACAAGCCCATTCTGCTTCTTCTTCTTTTTTTGTAAATTCACATATTTTTTGAAATAATTTATTCAGGCTTGCAGATGACTTACTATTATCTGCTTTTTATATAAGTCAAACTCCCCTGTGGCCATTTTAAATTGGGTGTAAAGGCTTGTGGCCTGCTACAGAATGAGTTTCCATGAGAGAAAAAGGCTTTGGTATTTCGATAAATAATGGTCTGGCTTCTCCCGGTCAACCTTCGAGGCTGAGTGCCTGGCATATAGCACCTCCTAATGTGTCTTCAGAATTTATCTGGTCCCACACTGAACAATATTCATCACAATGTAAAATGCCGGTCCTCTGCAATACATCACAATCTAGCCACAGGGCCACTTTAAATCAAAACTACAATGCCCTTGACGTCTGCATTAGGCCCGTAAACCACTTTTTTCTCCATCTTGGCCCAATGGACACAGTGAGACCCTTGTTGACCACAGAAAGCTATATGTGCGAGTAAGTCTGTATGTGAAGCTGTAGGCATTTGAGAGGCAAATTATGTGTAGAGTCACAGCAGGTAGAGACTCCATGTCTATGTCTGTCCCTCAACGAGCAGTGATTTATGGACTCTACCTGCTCGGTGGCTTTGGTCCAGGCTCAGTGTGGTCTTTACTCTCGGTCACAAAGTGTGTTTCTGAATAGATTTTTTTTCTGTAGAGGCAGCACTGATGTATCTGCCTGATGGCCAGTCTGGACATATGGGAGGTGCACACGTGTAAAACTTTGGTGGTCTTAGTGAATATGTAGGAAAAGGTCATAAAAATAGGAACCTAACTTAATGTGCAATGTTCAAGTTAGCAACTTAAGTTAAACTTCCATATCATTATATTTTTCTTCTGCCTCTCTCTCCATCTTACCTTGAGCTGTGACTGCAGCTGCAATCGCTTGCTTTGGCCATGTGCCTTACAATGTGACTCCACTTCCTGCATGCATTATTTCAAATTAAAAGCAGTTTGTCATGCAAATGTGACTTCATGACAATGTGGGTGTTCTGTAAATACTGTATTAACATTATGTATATTCTGGAAAGAAAATACTCATAATGAGAGTTATGATAGAGGAGGGTCTTATTTGTTACACCAATCTCTGTTATACTGTATGTGCACACAGTTGAGCACAGTGACAGCCACACCTGCATATGTAGTAATATGTGCAGCTCTTAAACAGATCAGGCGCATGCACAGACACGTGCAAAACCCATTTTGGATATAGCATTAAGGAATAGTTTCTGCAGAAGGCCTTTGTTTTATTAGTACTTAAGACTGAGATTCAAGTGTGTTTGACTTTTAGATTGACTTAGCAGTTAGAAATCAGTGACAGGACTCAGATGTATTCAGCTGGTTTCCACATACTGTATTCATCAACTCGGTCTGCAGTCTGTCTGAGAGCACTTTTCCATCTCCTGTAGTCTCCTCTATTGATTAAAGATCTTGACTGAAAGTCATGTTTTAGGGTGGAATTACAGGAAGTAATACCTCCCAAGGAGATTACCTTTGCTGCCTAAAAACAATGAGCATGAGTCATTCGCAAAAAAGAATCCATTGTTTTATTTGTCTGTGCAACAAGGATACACCTCAGCACAGAACATGCAAAATGTCTGATAGCAATGCAAAACTTGAAAGATAAAGACCATCATTAGCTGCTGACATGGTTGTGTTTTGTTTGTGTTTCTATCTATTATTGAACTATATGCTTCATTCACAATGTCAAAGAATGTCATGGTTTTCATCAATCTTCACATACTTTCATCTGCCATTTCCACCAGTGATTTTTAAATGTCATCCTTTATTCCTTTAATAATTGCACTTATGTGACAATTTAATCTCCCAAAGGTTTTTGATATTTTAAGATTTCCTCAATGACATTTCGCTTCAGGTTAGATGAGGAAGTCAACCAAGCACTCAGCAGTATACAATGCAAACTAAGAATGAGATGGTGGAAAGTAAGTCCTTGATAAGTCAGGTGTAATGAAAAAAAAAGATGAGCAGTGAGGGGGTTGTCTGTTGTCTTGGCATTGGGCAGGCATCAAACTGTAGAGGCTGTTCGTGATAAAAGGAAAATGAAAATCAAGCTTCATTACATGGCGTAGCATTTTTCAAGCAACTGTTCGAACTGAGACTGCTCAATTGGAAAATCTTCCATGGAGTGTAATTTTGCAACCTAGTAGCTTATACTGGGTGGACTCTTTATCATGTGCTAATGTTGTTAGGGAGTAAGGGTTGGTGGTAATATCTCTGGTGAATGGATAAGTTTGCCCTCCACCACATCGATGGTTAGTAGGCATGGTGCCACTATCTGTAAGTGGCACCATGCCTACTAACTACTACATGGTCTTGGCCCGGAAGCTTAGATCTACTGTACCTCGTCCTACTTGGATGGTGCATCCCACCCTTCAGCTGCTCAGCCTAAGTGAAGGCACAGTTGAAAAATATGCTGATAGACCAAGCACCACACCCTGATCTTCCACTAACATCAGGGGCACCACAAACATAGTCTCCTACTGACTTTTTGCATGGAGCCACTGTCTCCTATAATATCTCCAGGAAGGAGATTGCCACTTAAGACATTTTGTTGGAGGTAATGTCAATGCAATATCAGCTTCCAATTCAGCACTAATTATGCTGCATTCAAAACTTATATTGAGACCGTTTGACCTCTGAGTTTTTAGCACCTTGAATCTTAACACACTACTGCAGATGAAGTGGAAAATGATTGGTTATTTGGATCTAGCTGCACTTTGCCTGCCTTGCAATTACCTCACCTCAGCACTTTCCAGTGAGCCATTCAGCACCATCTCCCCTGCAACTCAGATGAAACCTTGTTCCCTACTAAAGTTTGCTTGATGGTATGTTTATTACTATCTTTGGGAAATTACATAAAACTTCTACAGCACTCCTGTGGCTATCATTAGCTTTCTCGATTGTTACAGAGCAGCTGAAAACCTTCAACAAGCTTGGGGTGAAGAGGCTTTGGCAGTGGATTAAATGCATAGCCTTGGGCATATGGAATACAATGCTCTGAATTGATTAGGGCTATGCTGTTTATTCAGCTAATAGCTTTTCAGTAATGTGGGTTCATCGCCTGTCTGCTTTGTGGTAGTTCAGGAGACTGCCATTAAGACAGAGCTACCCTCTTCATTTACTTGTAAATGGCTGTAGTATTTATACAGGGTTGTGTAGATATTTTATTACTTTATTTGGAATATTACTGATTCCAAATAACTGAAAAAACAACAAATAGTGAGAGCAGACATTTTAAGTATTTTGGAAGAACCTGGAACATAAATATATCCATCTATATATAAATGTATACAAATGGAGAGAGTAGTTTTACACATTTAAGTGTATTAAGCAGCTCTCTGTTTTGACAAAACTAGAGGTGCAATAGTTCAACATGAAATTAGATTCAACAAAAAATAGCATTACTGAAATTGGAAGTGGTCAAATTGATGTGACAGTCATGCGGATGAATGTGAAAATATTTCTCAGTAGATGAGGTAGGTGAACATGAATATCTTGACTAAATGACATGTCAATCCATCCAGCTGTTGAATGACTGGCTGACTGATTGGTGTTGACTTGACTGGTCCTCTTGACTTTGAAGGAGTAGATTCTGATGTTTTAGTTTCCAAGCTTGAAAAATGCAGCTTTACAGATTTACAATTCCCACATTGTAACTCAGTGTAATCTGTTAAGACACCGCCCCCTTACGTAAGATGATAGTAATACTCTCCCCTCAAAGTATATTCAGTATATTTGAAGTCTCAAGCCTTGTTCAACCCAATGACATCACCTGAGCCTGAAGAGAGCTCCTACAAATATAGCCACAAAAAAACATTACACACCTGTTTTCACAAGCTGAGTTGTACTCCCAAGTGACCTTTGTGTGTAAAATCAGTGCATGGCCCATTAAGATTCATAACTCACAGTGTCTTCTCCATTTGAGCAAGACCAACTATCTGTGAGTGATTTGTGTCACAGGTCTGGACTTGTTAACGTTGTCTTAAGTATGTGAAAATGAATCATTACAACCAGGTCTCAGTAATAACCACTTTGCAAGGGTTGCAAGGCTGATTGTTTGTGTTTCTTTGTAAGAAGGGTATGTGTCAGATTATGTATTTGTCTGCCTGACACAGAGACACCAAGCCTTGGTGTTGTTAGGATTCCACTTGGTTTTCTATCTTGACCACCTACCAGCACCACACATTCTCTGAACCCACACACCTGCTCCACTCTGAATGCTCTCAGCAGGCCTTCTGCCAGTTTCCACAGCAGTCAGCCAATCAGTCACTGCTCTGTAGTTTAGATCAGATGGTGCTCCCTTCATTGGCTGACTCAATAGCAGACAGTCAGGCTTGCGGCAGCATTCTGGGAGAGTGGCTCTTGATTGTTTTGTTGTAGAATCAGACAGCCTGTATTCAGGGCATGGCCATTTCATTAGTTTAATGCCCCACCAGGTTAGAAACTTCATTTGCTAAATGCACTCTTTATTTTTTAATAAGATCAGTAAAATCACATCAGTTGTGCTGCAAGATCTTTTTTCAAATTCTGTTTCTCACACTCTTCGTTCATTTCCCCCGCCTCTCTCGCACTCGCTCTCTACTATGCCTCTCTGTGTTTGTGTGTTTCATTTTCTCAGTTTTCTCATTTATTCTAACCCACTGCTGCAGACAGTATTTCTCAGAGGATGAACCCCAAGGACAAAATTGAAAAGTCAACAGTCTGAAATGTTTTCAGTTCGGAAGCAAGAATGACGTGCTTTGTAAATGAGAAAATAAACTTGTGGGGGGGTTTGTTTGGTAATTCTCTACTAACAACCTCCACAATATTTCATCTGTGAAGAGAAAGTAGACAATGAAAGTGCAAAGTTATTTAAGTGAAATAAATGCAGACTACATGATTAACCATTTTCTGACTTCAAGAAGCAGAGTTTTTTGGGGTAGCACCTGGTTGGTGAACACTGCACAGCAAAAATGAAAGAAATTGTTCCAGTGTCAACTAAATATCTGACATATGACAAGAGGATGAATAGCTCCAGCAGCTGAAGCTCAATTTAGCCTGGCTTTATCTCTTTAATGTGGAGCCCATTGGTATTCTTGAACCTCTGACCTTACTTCTCCTGATCCATGCTTTTCTTTTAACATGCCGCAGCTTTCCTCTTGGGACATGAAAGTAAACCGATGTCCTGATAGATTATTTTGTAATGTCGCTTGCTCTTCACTTTTCCCCAAGCAGGGGTGGCTCTCCGAGACTTCCATCACTTGCCTCTCTATCTGTGTCGTCATGCTCATTGCATCTGCAAGGATATGGGGGTTATTTTGCAAGTTTCTAAAGTTTCTATATCCACAATCATTGCAAGATCTTTCTCATAACCCCCAAATAATACAGAACCAGATTTCTAAGGCTCAGCGCTGAAATACAAAACTACACTGAAAAGTAAATGTGATCAGACAAGGTTCTCCCATGCCCTCCGCATCTTTTGAGTCTGGTGGTTATCCAGAGTAATTGGGTGAGTTTCTATCCGACTGTATTTCTGAAGATGTTTGTGCATGAAAATCGCACATATATGTGAGTGAGGTCTACTTACATACATTAACTTGTTTTTATGGTCAAAAACCTCCAAGTTGCTGTAAATGAGCCTATAGAAATCTCTCCTCACTGGAGCTCTCGCCAGTCGCGCAGTTTCAGACTGAAATCTCACACCCAGAAGACAGACTGTGTTGTGATTGGCCAGTCAGCGAGAGCTTTCCCAACTGTCTTGTGATTGGCCGATACCTGGAAGTGACATAATTAGCACACCTGCTCTCAGAATCGCAGCTCCCCCCTCTGGAACAGTGGAAGCACTGCTACTCATTATCAAAGATAGCTTCTTCACGACTCCCTGCCGCAGTCCCTTTTATGCCTTTGAGCCGGAGTCAGATGACACTGTCGCTCGTGAAACACCTCCACAACAGACGTTATTCTTCTTCTGTGGTCAATGTACACAACCGGATGTGCCCGGACTAGTGCCCGGAGCAGGAAGATCCGCTGTTCAGGAGAAATGCTTTATGCAACCAGAACGGGTTTTTTCAGAGATCTCGCTGAGCCCGAGATTACAATACAACACAGCGTTCTCAGCAGTGACTGAACTGTTTTTTTCTAACCTTCAGGGCTTAATAAACTTGGTAATGGTGCAGATACACACTAAAAAACAGCGTTAATTGGTACTTCAGCTCTATGTGAGCTTTAACAGCAGTAGATGGAAACACACAGTGATTTGTTAGTTTTCAAAATGATTTGGTACAGGTACATATTAACATCCAAGCAAACGGCATAAAAGGTGAGGAAACATGTCCTTCTATTTGCAGCGTGCTTCCCTTTTTTTATGTGTTCATAAACCTCACATGAGTGCACCTGCAGAGGAACAAAGTGATAAATAAGTCATATGATCCAAGCCTGCTCTGCTCTGTGCAGAGCTGGTATGTTTTTGTGCGCTTAATGAAGTGAACACGGTTAACTGTGGCCAAGTACTGCAGCTCCAGCTCGAACACCAACATTGATCCAATGGTCATTGAAATAATGTCTTTATATTTCCTATATTTTGTGAAATAATTTGCAAAATAGAGTTGTTTTTCTTTTTTATATTTGCGTGTGTGCGTGTGTTTCAATCCAATGGAGACTTGTTGTCTGTTTAACCAAGAATAGGCACATGTCATATGATGTCTAATGACATAATTGTTTAAATCACAGAAGTTACAAAATGCACAACAAATCAACCAGAGAAGAGCAAACGAGTAGCATTAGGTCTTTGGGATTCTTCAGTTCTTCAGATTCAGTTTAAATTAATAGACTGGTGCTCCTTGTTTGACAGATAATGTGTGTCACTCTTTCTTAATTTTGACAAATTTCTTTTCTGTTTTATAATCGAGTCCAACCTGGCATGAAATGAGCTACTTTCATGATCTGCTGAAAATGTGAGGAACTGCTTTTAACAACATGGTTGTAAGGTGTCATGTTTCTCAGGGATTAATTCCTGGCAGAGACACATTTTCTTCCTGTGGGTGTCAGGTTACTGACAGCAAGCAGGGTGAAATGTAATGCATGCGCTGATGTGAGACCGCTTCACTCTGGCAAACCAAAACTTTTGAAAGAATCTAAATGAAGGATGCATGTTTATGGCACTTGTCAAATTGGCAATTTGCTAGTGTGTGTGTCTGATGTTTTTCATGCTTTACTAATGAATTGCCAATGGCCTTAATTGTCGTTTTTAGATATGACTGGGACCTATGTAACCAAATGATATTGGACCTATTTGAACTCAAATGATTGTGTTTTTTTACAAAAAGGGATACCGGTAAGCTGTTGTCGACTGGCGACTTGCATGATTTATGTTGAAGATGTTACACCTGTCATTCTAGAGGTTTCTTCAGTTCTGGCCTTGATATCTTGCCCAAACATCTTACATATTTGGTGTCCCAGGAGGAAATGCATACAGGAATGGGGAGAACAGGCAAGCTCTACACAGAAACTTTGGAACAAAGACTGGCCAAACCATTCTTGATGTGAAGCAACTGCACCGCTGTGCCTCCCACTCTGTTAAATGTAACATTTTTTCATAAAAATATCGAAAAACAAAAAAACAAAATGTATATATTTCAGTCAGTAGTGTACTGACCAATGTGAAAGGGAATATTTATATCCAAGATAATGGGTTGTTTCATTTTGGTCACCTTTTATCAAGATCCAGAGAACCCTACACAGATAGTATAATATTTCTATAAAATCATAACTTACTTTGAAAATGTTGTGTACAGTATATGGAGGCATTTTAGAAAGTCCTGTTTTGACAACAAATCTTCTTTACTTGAATCCCATCTGCATTACTCTGTGTGTGGCTCCCATCTAAAAGGATGACAAGCCCACTTCACCATGGGCTCCAAGTAATGGGTAATAATCCCGTTTCATTCGCTTTGAGGTTAATTTTTTGCTTTGTTGACATTTCAAAAACCAGGTTACAGCCATTCTCAATGGTGAAATGGCAGTGGTCATATTATAGCCTTTAATGTGGCCAGAGCTCATCTGGAGAGTTATTTAAATACAGTGACATCAGAGCAGGTCACTCTGAGAAGCACTTTTGGAGCAATGAAGCGGAGCTCATTCTCTTTCATGGAAGTTACCTTTGTATTGCAAGGTTAATCTACCTGCCAATCTGACTTAATTATTGTGGGGCAAATGAAAGGAGCAAGCAGTGAAGCTGGCATAATGTTAGTATTTTAGAGATGCTAAAGTCCCCAGGTAGCTTGAGACTGGTCCTCGGTTACTGTGAGCGCTTTTGGAGACAGTATTCATCCTGGATGAGGTCCAGCAATTGCACTGTTCTCGTACAGCATCACAGCCAACAGCTTAGCATCTGCCATTGGGACCGGGGCTGCCAGTAGCGCTTCCACCATCCAGTACCTCATTAAGAAAAAAACAATGCATGAAAGAACAGTGTGACTCTTTAGCCTGAGCATTCAGCACATATGGCCTGATTGTGATAGTCCTTAAACAATGTCAAACAGCAGCTCCACAGGAAAGAGGCAGTTTGATCTATCTCAATATCAGATGTCAAGAAGAGAATAGTGTTATATATCTTCTTTATAGATTTGATTATATATCTGTTAAAAATACAAAACTGTTCAGTGAACGTTTGTTAAATATACTCTCTAGACATTCTTGTATATCTGCTCAACTTTAATATTACTGGAGCCCAACCTGCTGATGTTAAGACAGAGCATCCTAATGGGGAAGAAAGTTGATTTCAGGGATTTTTAATGCACAAACCCCTCTAGAGTTCACAGAGAATGGTCCAAAAAGAGAAAGTATCCAGTGTGGTGGTCCTCTGAGCAAAAAAAGGTCTAGTTGATGCCAGAGGTCAGTGGAGAATGACCCATTCTCAAAATGACAGAAAGGACTCAAATAACTTGTTGATTTCACTTGTTTCAACCAAGGTAAAAAAAAATCAACAGACCATCTCTGACTGCACAACACATCAAAACATGAAGCAGATGAGTTACTTTATTGCAGTAAGTACACTTATGGCGCTTTTCCACTAGCTCTATGCTACACGGCACTGAGCGACACGGCACGAAACGGCACGGTTTAGTTGTGTTTCCACTACAGAGAACGTACCTTCTCAACGTGGGCGTGGTTATCACAACACGGCTGCAACCCGGCTGCGCGAAACTGCTATGACGTCCTATACGCGAGACACACACGCACATAAACAATGACGGACGTGGACTCGTTCTGCAGGTACTAAAAATAGTGCCGAGTTCCAGGTACTACGCTAGTGGAAACACTCGCTAAACCGTGTCGTGTAGCGCAGTGCCGTTTAAAGTCGGACCGGTGGAAAAGCGCCAATAGTCCCTATAGTAGTAGCTGCTGAGTGTCTAAGATATACATATTATATGGGACGACGGTAGCCCAGCGGTAGAGAGACCCATCTTTCAGACGGCCTGTGAATGGGTATGAAAGGTGTGTAATGGAAAATGTGCTGCATATAGATGTATGGGTTTTTAGGTGAATGGCAAAACGGTAGTGGAGAGTTTTACTACACACATATTGACCATTTAACAGTATTCTTTCACATATCACAGTACGGCTGGAAAAATAACTTGTCACCCCTCACTGGGCAGTAAATAGTACATTTTGTTTTGAGTACTTGGGTATGTTGACTGACCTAAATGTGAGATTTGTTGACCACTGTTCGTATAACTTCTGATGAGGGAACTGGATTAAGAGTCTCTAGTCATTGTAGCAGATCTGTGAGGCTGTACTTTGTGTGAAGCAGTTGAAAAGTGAGAGGATTATTGAAAGACACATGTCTCTGCCAAATTATATGGAAATCCATGCAAAAGCTCAGGAGGCATTTCACTCAAAACCATAAATCTCACTCTCAGGAATTCACTAATATCATAAGGATTTATCCTCTGGTCAACACTGATTATATGTAGCAAATTTCATGACAATCCATCCAATAGCTGTAATTTCAGACACTTTCCTGAATAGGGAAGACGTCAACCTCAGGGTGAAATGAGAGAACTCAGCAAAGACAGCTGTATTTATTTCTGGGGACTGTGGATATCATTTCATAACATATCAAATAGTAGCTGAGATATTTCACATGGCACCACGGGAATGGACAGATGTTCACCATCCATAGAACCTGGAGGTTCCATTGCTCTAAGACAACAAGGGAAGCTCTGCTAAAATGTCACACTATAATTGGTCTAATATGTACTGTTTAAATTTTATTTCTAAGTGTGCATTAAAATGCGATCAACTATATGACTAGAGTCAGCTGTTTGTTGCAGGATGTCTGACGCACATTTTCTTCGCATGCATTCTCGTGACAGCACGGCACATTAAAACCCCAACGACAGCAGATAGATAGAGCAGAGGGCAGAACTTATGTAAAAATGTATGTATAAATAAGTGCGTCTGGAATGAGCTTCCCCCTGTTTCATAGAACAAACGTCACAGTTGGAATCACACTTAAATGTTCTACCTGTGTCCCAATTAGCTGATGGATTAATGGTTTCTAACAGTATCACATTTAAGGGGATTTGTTTTTTGTGTTTTTCTTTTTTTTGGTGTTATTACCCAAAAATGGCATCGAAACAAAAGAATTTTCAGGAAGATGGCGAATCCATATGAAACATGTCTCAACTTGTATGAAAGTTATTTAGACTGTATTGTCTGCAGACATGAATAGAATGAAGAGTGCATGGAGGCAGATGGCATCTCATCCAAATTAGCTTGTAATTAATTCCAGTCATGAATTATTGCCAAGAGTGGATTTCAATAAACAATGTTATCTTCATTTATGTATGAAACATTTTGCTGTTGGTATGCATTAGTGCAAGAGCATGCATTAGACAAGTTATTCAGGCACACAATCGGAGTGAAGACCATCTATTCATGTTTATATCCATGTATCCTCGCCATCTATCTAATTTGGCTTTCATTGCAGATCTGAAAAAAACAGTTCACCTGTGTCATGAATCTTCATGATATCTTTACCTCTGAGGTCGTCGAACTGTCTGCTGCTCCTCCTCATTTTAAGTGAGGTTTCAGCTAGTAAGTGATTAGCCTTCTTACTGTAAAACTTGCGTGAACATATATGCACATATATGTTAGTTATGGAGGTCTACTTGCATACATTAACTTGTTTTTATGGTCAAAAACCTCCTAGTTGCTGTAAACGAACCGATAGAAATCCTTTTTTCTGACCCTGTTTCCCAGCCACGATATTTCAGACTCAACCGGATTAGTGCACGGAGCAGGACGACCTGCTGTTCCGGAGAACCGCTGTTTGTGCAACAGGACCGGGTTTTTTCGGAGATCTCGCTGAGTCCGGGATTACAATAAAACACCGCGTTCTCAGCAGTGGCTGAACTGTTTGTTTTGAACCTTCAGGGCTTCTTCTTCTTCTTCTTCTTCTAAAGACGCAGATAAAAAACTTAAAAACAGCGTTAATTGAAACTTCCGGTCTAGGTCCGCTTTAATACGAGCCCTTTGCCTGTAAACAATGGAAACTCACTTTTCCTTTTCCGTTCTTCTGTTTCTCACAGAAAGTGTAACATATTTCATATCCCATTGCAAGGAAATATTATTTCCTTGACTGTCGGTTGCCATGGTGCTTGTCAGCATTGACACGCAACAGCGCAGATGTGGTTTTCGTTCACCCTGACCATGACCTGACAGACATGCAGCCAAAAGGCACCACCTGAATGTCATATCAATCCTCAGCTTTATTTTATAAGTATTTGCTCTCATAACAGTTTTTTTTTTTTTTGGTATTGCCATGGCAATGCTTGACACCAACTTTTATCACCATCACTACTGCCACATATCCATACTTGGTACCAACTTGGTAACTATTGTTATTGGGTATATACTGTATAGCTGTATAAGTACTACTGTATTGCTAACTGAACTGTGGGATTGCATAGCATTATTGTTCTCATTGTTGTGAACAATGTGTTTCTGTTGCTTCTGGTATACATTGAAAAAAGCCCACAGAGGCAAACAGGGATTTGTGATTTTAGGTTTAAAAGTGAAACTCTTTTCATTTGATTTTCTTTTTTTACTTGTCCCTTGAGCTGTGACAAATTATCTGGTTACCAGAAATGCTCCATCCCTAACCTGGGTGTAGTCCTTAACCTTTAATCATTTAATCAAAATCAAGATATTGTCATCTTTTTCCACCTTGTTCCAGTTATTGTTTGTGTGACAGCACCTTTTTTTTTTTTTTTTTTGTCAGATTTCATGCATTTTTTTTCTGCAGTCTAACTGGTTTAATGATCCATGTCCCAAGTTTTCTCCAAGGTCTATTTTTATGCTGTCCTCCAGAAGCAATGAATCAGGACTGGAGCAAGGTAGATGTTTGCCCTTTGAACAGTGTCTCACCTTAAAATGAGGGAGTCACTTAGAAGCAAAGTGTGTAGCCAGACTAGTGTGTAGACTAGTCAACTGCTTGAAGCCATAAAACTTTCAAAGATTTCCTGACTCCAGGTAAAGGTCCCTCTGGCCATCATCTTTCTTTTTTTGTGATGGAACTATCGTATATTCTTTTTCCTTCAGTATTTTACTCTGGCTTAGATCTGTACCTCTCGAGTGTAGCAGGCAACACAGTTTCATTAGCAGGTGATCAAACCTCCCAATGTGATTGCATTTACAAAACGTGGACTCTGATTTACCCTGTGTTGCCTTGCTGATAGCAGGGTTTGTTTTACATTGCAGCTCACATCTCTCAGAGTAATGGGCTTAGAGATGTGATTTGGCACATTGACAGAATGGTAGTGAATTTATCCGTCCACCCGGCACTGCCCTTTGGAGCATAAAAAACTGTAATGTGAAAGGAGAAGTGGACGAATGTGTAGCGGTGGTGAAAGTGCAGTTCTGTTTCCTCAAGACCTCAAATCGAAGTTGCTTTACACAATGTGATTCTGCCAGCTCGATTGAAAATGGCTCAGCCCCTGCCCCAAGATGACCACAGAGTTTTAGCACCTCTGCCACCAGGCATTTCCAAAGTTCCACATTTACACAGCCCCTTATGACACAAGCTGTCACTTGTTATCATATGTAAAACCTCTTTGCCATCAGGGAGCAAAATCTCACTCCCTGTCAGCCTGAGACTAACTTGACTCCACATGTACTTGGGCATAAATGGATGTGTGCGCCTCCTTCCAAGTCTCCAAATGAACCTGGACTGAGGTGACCTTTCCGGCTGATAAGTTTCAGGAAGGACATGCTGCATTATATCATGTCTCCTCAACTTTATATCGTGGTGTCCCATCAGCCCCGAAGACTCCTGTCACTTCTCATTCGTCACCAGCTAAATAAGAACATGATTATCCTTTACACTGACTTTTCCTGGATTATTGACGACCAATTCTGTCGCTGCCCTTTATATATTATAAATAGTAAATCTTAAGACAAGCAGGTGTCATATTGCCTTTTATCATAGCTTATTACTGTCCCACTCATCCATCTCGGGTTTTCTGAGCTGGGTCAAACGAGTCTTTGGTGAGCAGCCATTTTGTCTCCATTATGGACGCAATTTTATTTCAATATAATCGTCCTAAAGCATTTGTCATCTGACTTGTTTTCGATAAAAAGTCAGGGAAAGACAAAGAGGCAGAGGGAAAGAGATATGTGAGTAATCAAGTGGTTGAGCGATCATGCTGATTGCAAAGAGAGCTGAGACTGAAAAAAGTATTTGCTACTTACGTAATGAAATTCTGAGGTTTAGCCGTGATGTGTTTGGAGCCACAGTGAGAGACTGTGTGAATGCTGATTGTAGTCTCATAGGATATAGCTCAGCCTTTAGTGGACACACACACACACCCAAGCATGCATGCAGCTATTTGGTGTTACAATATATTACTATATTTATAATGAATAGACCAGGGAAGTGGAAGAAGATGATATAAATGGTAGTAGTGTGTGCAAGGGAGGAGAAAACAGCCATAGGCACTTTCAGTGAATCACATTTGCCAAACCCTGTTAGATCCCTGAATGAGTGAGCTTCTCATCTCACCTATATATTAAATCTATTTCTATTTAGAAGATATGCACGATGTAGTCATTGAGAGATTCAGTTATAGAAATGAAAATATGAGGGGGGGGTCATGGAGCCTCTGTACTGATTTCTGAACATCTTTTAAAGTTCACGTACATTCATCTCAAGTGACGCGAAAAAAGGGATGAGCGCTGATCTTCTGATAATGCTGGATGCTAGTGTGCATACCAAGTATGACAGACAATCATGAGCTGCTAATCGGGGCCTGGATTGATGTGTGTCACTGCATGTGGGAACATTTCAAGAGTTACATATTTTCTCACCTAATTCTTTGCAAAATTGTCTTTTGTCAACTCAAAAACAAAAAAAAAGAGTATTAAACTCACACTGAGCGTTAAGTCAACCCAAGTAAACACAGCTTGTTAAATACAAAGATGTCAAGATGATTGTTTTTAAATTAGACATGACTGGTAATTTTTGGTATTCAAAACTATGTGGAGAATTACACTCATTCTCTCTTCTTCAAGACATTCCCATTTGGCATGTCGCCATCGCGGAACATTTTGAACATGTCCAAATGAGCGAGCATGTCGGCAGCTAAAAGCAACGTTTTCTCTCCGATGCAGACAAAGTAGTGTCAGCAACACCTTAAAGCAGACATTACAGGAGGGATGAGGACAAGGATGTGCCTCCCTTTATGTTCATCCCCTGTTGCGCACAGAAAGGCAAAAGTACACAGGCGATAAACAGAGTGAGTCTTCTAAATGTGACAGTGCGAGACCTCCCAGGCGCAGACGGACAAAAAAGGAAAGTCCACATGGATGCATATGCAAATCTACAGCACACAGTGGTTAAACACAGCGAGTTAAAAAATGCAGGACACAGAAGGGCTTACGAGCAGGCACGCATTTCGCACAAACACACACAGTGTGACATATGACTTGTTTAACCAGCATTACACTGTGGAATAATTAAACTGAGTGCAGTTATAGCAACGCAGAATATGAATCATTAAGTGTTAGCAAGAGAGACTTGAATCTCAAAGTGTGGTACACTCGCTTTTCACATTAGCCGCCTCTTACATGACGTCAGACAGCAGGACCACCGTCTTTCATCTCCGAACACACAGGACACCAACAGAGCTGACTGCAGGGGAGAGAAATACGTACACTGAAACCAGTCATGGGAGATGAGAAACAGGCAAGGATTGAGTGATATATTTCTAGGAGAAATTGGATTGTACAAAAAAAAATGAAGGGAAGTGAGATGAAGGAAGAACAATTAGAAGTGTGGGGCAAGGGCACAGATGGAGGCATGAGAAATGTTCTGTGTACAAACCAATGATTTGTTTGGTTTGCAGCTTGCCAGCTGAATGGCAGTGGCAGTTGCTGTACTGGTCTCAGTGAACATTTGCTGACAGCCATCCACTTTACTCAGTGACCTGTAACAGTGCACAGGGTGGCAGCCAAAATGTCCTTTAATCTGGCCAAAAAAAAAAAAGCTGCTCATCTATAGGAGCCCTGCGCCCCAAAAATAGCAGCGTGCGGACTGTAATTACCAGGTCATACCCTTGTTTGACTCATCCCTGAGAGGCAAGCATGAGGAGACATTTCAATTTGAAGCAAACAAAACAACAAAAGCAAGCAAAAGTAATCATGATGTCTGTAGATAGTTTTAAAATCACAGTTCTGATTGAGTGAGTAACTGAATCACAATTTGTCAGCAGTTTATTTGTGATTCTTACCTTTTCTCTCAATTCTAACATAATCATTTCAACCAGTGTGTAACTTGGTTTTATCAAACATTAAAATGATTGGCTGCAGTTGCCAGAGACTCAATGGATTTTGATTGAAGACGTTCGATTGGTCGATAAAAGTTACTTTTTTTTCCTTTGCTGCATTGTGACCGACCATGGTTGTCATCACCAGAGCATTTTGTTCATTCTTGATCACAGCATTGCACATTCTCTGTCCTATGTGCAATGAGGCCATCATAGATGCACATCATTCAAGTCCCACTAACAAGCTATACCTCAAATGACCCCATTCGAAGTGTTACACCAGCACAGGCTCGTCGGCAAACGGCAACACAAGTGAGAACATCAGCACTTCAGAAACCCGAGGGTAACAAATGCAGTGGGAGAACTTAAAATTGCTGTGTTCATCTGAAACACTTATGGAGACATTCTTTAACCAGCAGAATGATTCTTTAACCAGTGGTATGATGCTTTATTGAGAGGGCAGCTGAGAGTATGTGGAGAAAAGAAGGAGATGGAGAGGCTAAGACAGAGTAGAGCAACTGCATGTAAACTATTGAGCCCCTCTAAAATCTGCCTGCTGTCAGTCTGTGCAGTTTTTTCTTTCTTTCTTTCTTCAATATTGTTTTTGGAAAGAAGGTTCCCTTGTTTTATTTTTTTATATGTATAGCAGATTGAATTTTTTTTTTGTTGACCATTTAACCCTCTTATGATCATCAAGATAATGAGGCTGCCTGGTTTTATATTGATTTTATATCGATTTTCCAAGATACCTTTCTTTCGATATTTGGCATTCATTCAACAGTTTAGGAATAAGCTGGCGTCACAGTCGTGTGACGCGCTGCTGAATCTTGTCTGTGATTGGACGGTCGTCCGCGGAAGTCCTGAGGACTACCGTAATGACACATATTTGGACGCAAAGCTGTATTTCTCTGCTTTCCGGTTTCCATCCATCCACCTTCTACCACGTTTTCCTCCATATGTGGATCGCGTGGGGTGCTGTGCCAATCTAAGCTGACGTAGGGCAAAAGGTGGGGTCAAACCCTGAGCTGATCACTAATCCATAGTTTTTTTAAATTTTCTAGATATCACAAATTGTCTCGGAGTTACGGTAATGAGATGTACGCATGCCAAATCCAGTTGGCGACGGAAGGGTTAAAGAGACTATTTGTAAAAGAAAACCAGACTGTGAGCAGACATATTTGTATTCCAGCTGTAAAAGATGTACACAAAACCATGAGTAAAATGAAAACTTCCAGTGTGTGATGTCAATGTCACAGCCACGATTTTGTGACCCTATTTTTTATAACTAAATATTTTTAATTAGACAATACAGATACACATTTTACAGATGGACCACAGAGCAATTAATGCTGCATTCCACGTGGGTCTAATTATGTTTCATGATGCTCTAGGAATTAATTTTGAGCATTTACAATTCTGTGTGTATGTATGCAAACAAACCGGGGTCACACATGGTCAATCCATCTTGCAAATGCATTTACCCTTAAGGACCTTCGATGCAGATGAGGGTAACTGTACCATCTGCTCGGTGCTTTGTGATTTTAGCTGCCTTTAACTTATTAGTAATCTGTGACCACACAGACACACCTCTGGTGGAAACGCGAGGTGATGAAATGTCCACTGGAATGAAGAATGCTGCAAATCTACTGCCAAATATCATAATGGTACAGCCCTCAAACAAGTATGTAAGAGGTAAATTGTCAAAGAAATTAGGCCAACTCCGGGCAATTTATCCTCCTCATGCATGACACAACCCTTTTTACTTAAGTCGCTGTGACCGAAGAAGAGGATTATATATATATATCATCAGCTACAGAGTATGAAAAACAACATCATGAAAATGTATTAAAGCAGGGCCTTAAATAGAAAATGTAATTTCCATTCTGCCTGTACTAGTGAGTTTTGTAATATTATAATAAATGTCCAATAGTTTTCAGTGACATGAAATAATTATGCTGGCTTGTAATGCACATTTCTTGTCTGTGCCGTTTTCTACACATGCTGTCTGGTGAAAGTCTTGCACGTTACTACTATCAATATTGCATCGTCTTTAATAAAAATGCACCGAAAATTCGGCTAATAGATTTTGGCCGAAAATGCCCAAAAAAGGCATTTCGGTATGATGTTGTGATGATACATGCAAAAGCTATTGCCGCTTAGCGTCTGTCCAAGATCAGTTTCGAACAACAATAAAACAGTTCCAACAAGATGTGAGTACCATGGTGGAACAGCACCTATTAAATGCTGGAAAAAAGAAAGTCTCTTTGCACAAAAGCGAAACTCGGCTGCATAGGACGCAGATGATGAACTTCGCACCAGTGTTTCTTAATGAAGAACAGTCTCAGGCTCCTCGTCCCCTTTGAGCAGTTAACTAAAGAGATCAGCTCATCTGATGCATCAGTGACAGACATTATTCCAGTAATAATGTGTCTTCTACACAAAGAGCTTGAGACAGACCACAGAGTGAAAACAATGAAAAATGTGCTGTCTGTCTCTTACTAAGATCCCGTCTGTCTGTCTAGTCTTTAATAATTTCCTTAACTAAACAGCACATTGCCATCATTTATTCTAGAGTACACCAGTGTAAGGTTTGGTTATATTATGAGGTGGAAGACAGGCTGTGAAATCCAGGTAACTGTACTGCGCTACAGTGGCACTGAGTCAGGGTACATTATTCTGGCATCTAGCATTTACTGCTGAAGTTGTCAATACCTGGGCCTTGAAGGGGCCCATGATCTGTGTGCTGGCTTTGAGTAATGAGTGTCCCTTGGGCCTGGACCTGAGCCAGAGCTTGACGTTGTGTTAGCATGGATGCATGGATGAGGAGGGCCAACTAAATGAAGGTGTTGGCAAAGCGCTGTCGCCCGAACTGTAATCGCAACTCTATCTGACTCTGTATGCACAATGTGCTGAGCTCAGATGTCTTGTATCAGGGAAAGGCATAGTCCAGAGGGCAGCCAGCTTAATCCCATGCATTAATCCTCTCATGTGGATGAATCTCTAGAAAAAACACTCGAACATGATGTGATCCCTCTTAGTTTGCAGTGATCATATTTGGCTTATGTCTAGCATCATCTAATGTTTCTCATTTCCACTACATGGTCCCTCAGCTCAACTCCACACGGTTTGGTTGGTTTTTCATTATTTCCTCCTCAACGGGGGCGGGGTCATCACAAACCCTGCTGTGACTTTGTTTTAAATGAGACACACGCAAACATGTAAAGCAGTTGTTTTTCAGTTGTCCTGAATCATTAGTAATGGTTAATCAAAAAGATTTGTTTAGTGCTTCCTCCATGACCCGCGCGCAGACTCCATATGACACCAGAATGCAATGTGTTTGATGTGGCTCTTCGCTCGTGATCACAGGCTTAATCGCTAAATACACCGGATTCCTTTTGTTAAATGATGAGCTTTTAGACATTTCCTTGCTAATTGTTATAGATTATTCTCAGATTATTCTCATTTTCAGCATTGTTAACTCTTTTTAACTGATCTACATTTCTACATTTCAGCCCCCTGACCAATCAGTGCTTGGCAGTCTGACAACGTCACGCATAATTTCGGCTCAGCACACTTGGAACCTTGCCTGAGCAGGTACTAAAAAAGTAACAGGTACTATCACTAATGGAAAAGTTAAATAACTGTGCCGTGTCGCGCCGATGGTGAGTCGAGTAGTGCTAGTGGAAACAACAGTTTTGCATTTGACCCTGTACTTTTTCCATCCATACATTATCGATTTATCCTCCACCGGAGGGTCGCTGGGGGTCACGATAGCTGGGTACACCCTGGACAGTTTGTCAGTCCATCACTGGGACACATACAGAGACAAACAACCATTCACTCACACTCTCACGCCTACTGTCAATTTAGATTTACCTAATCCCCATATTGCATGTTTTTGGACTGTGGGAGGAAGCTGCAGAACCCAGAGAAAATCCACACACACACACAGGGAGAACATGCAAACTCCATGCAGAATTGTTTCAACCAGGGCTCGAAGTTTTTCCAACCGGGGCTCGAACCCCGGAACCCCATATATTTTTAAAACATTTAATTAAGTGACATCATCAGATAGATAGAAAACTTTTTTCGATAATTACTGAATATTAGATTAAGCATGACCACCACTAGATATCTTAAAGTGTGTTATCGTGGTCAAAAGAGTTCACACAATGATGATTAGGTGTGTGCGCTCCACACAACTGTATTTCTCAGTAAAGCAGCACCTGCAACTACACAAACACGACCTCAATCAGCTCTGACGTTATTACATCATTAAGCCCATGTTCAGATGAATGACACAGGATTCAAATAATGGTGCCACTGTCTCTGCTCATGTAGAATGAAACCAGAATAATAACATTAATCATGCAAAAACAAATCACCAAAAGTTACGCACAGCAACTTTAAAATTGTGAAAGGTTTGATCAAAGGATAATATACCCTATGCAATTGCCTGGTCATGAAAATAGGGAGAAAAGGCACCATGAAAGCCAATTACAGTATGGGCGCACCTCTATCTCAGTGAATAATAACCATTATTCAGCATCTGTATAAATCATACAGGGGAAAAAATGTGTACATGGCTCATGTGTCGGGGAGGAGAGCAATAGCTGTAAGGAGCAAAACTCACATCGTCTCACCTTCGTTCATGCTTGGTTGCTTTCTGCATTTTCCCAGTATGAGCTGAATGAAATCAGTGTCACATTGAGTATCTTCTACATTTGCTTTACTTAGCAAAATAACAATGCCCTGCAGCTTTGTTTATCCCCATGAAAGCACTGTAAAGTAGAAATCCACGAGCAAAGAATCAAAGAAGAGAAAAAAATGTGTATTGAAAGAATACTTTCTAATAAGCCATGCCGCACCCATTATATACAGTAGACTCCCGCAGTGTTTGTAATTATTTTAATTTCAGCCTTCAACTTGATGCAATTTAATTATCACAGACAAATCTAGCTGTGTTGATTTCTGTTTGCACTGGTGCATCAAACACATTGCAGATGGAGGAGCGTGTAAGATCCTCGTCCACGTTTCCTGTTCCTTCAAAGATAATTTGATCTGTTTTGACGTGCTCCTCGTACTCGATGCCACAAATTCAGTCAACGTTGGAAGGTGGTGCGACTACAAGCAGAAATGTGGCGGGGTGGGCGTGCAAGAGTCTGTCAGAATACAAAATGGAAGTGTGGTGCAAAAGCTGCAGGCACAATGGTGGATCAGACGGGGGTCGACCTGTGACCTTGATATTCAGACTCACACTTGTTGACAGCCTGTGGTTTGAGCTTCAAACCCTCAATGTCAAGAACACATTAAAACACACTCACTGTGGAGCGAGTATAATCATGTGGCCCAAACAGTGATCCAGGATCAATTCTTCTATTCCGAGAATCTTGAATGGATGTTTTTTTTTTTTTTTTTTTTTTATAATAGTGTGTTTCTCATTCATTAAAGCTCTTTGCCTGAATGTGTCACCTTCACTGTGGAGCCTTTTCATGATTTCTGAGCCGGAAAACATAAAAGCTGTGCGAAATCAACAGAGCAACGCAGACAGAAGGCAAACGTTAGCACCTGATAATGAGACAACTAATGATAGACAAATCATAATTAGAATTCTTGCAGAAATACATTTTCCTCTGCAGCTATGACGCTATAGTGCTTTCCTGGATTTTCACTTCCATGGTTTAGTGGAGAGGAATACATAAAGTATGTGAAACATTATGTTTACCAGCATGAGCTATTACTGCAGATTAAATTTCATTTAACTCTGCACAGAACCACATGGTGGAAATCATTGTGTTGTGAATATTTTCGCTCAAACACTATCCTCCAATGTATGTTCACACGTACCCGTCCCTCTCTCTCTCTCTCTCTCTCTCTCTCTCTCTCTCTCTCTCTCTCTCTCTCTCTCTCTCTCTCTCTCTCTCTCCAGTCACCTTGAGTAACAAAATGGTTGGCTCTAATGAATTGCAGTTGCGGTATGAAATTTGAACAGATATTATGCATATTAATGCAGATGCGGCACAAAGCCTGAGAGTGTGGAGTGAAACCTTTGGACCAGAAAGACTGCTTTCTACTCTCCCTATATCAAAAAGTAAGTTTGGATTAAGGGCAACACAATCCTCAGCTCCTGTTTATTCTGTTTTTGTTTTTGTCAGCGGCTTACATGAGTCATAGAATCTGCACCCTTCTGTGTGTATGAACCACTCGGATGTCTTGCCCACTAGTATTTATCAGGAGAACCAAATGACTGTGTGTGTGTGTGGCACCTTGTATGTATTTCCAGTCAGTGCACCTGCTGATGGACTCACAAACTGTTTTTTTTTTTTACTTGTCATTACGTGAGTTGCAGGCTTGTTAAAATGGATGAAGAGTGTGTTTTATGTTGAAAGAGTGAAAATGAAGGACATGTCCTCTTCCCCCCTCCCAATGCTCCCCTCTGCTTTAACAGTCTGTGCAATGTGCAGTTGCTCATTGCCTCCACCTGTGATGTGGCCAGAATACCACAGTGGAGACGGGCTGGAGCCGAACAAACTCAGAGGAAGAAATAAAGTTCCAGGCTAACTGAATTAGAAACGGCTGACCCACCTCCCCCAGGTTCCACATTTTTACTCGTGGTGCATAGACGAGCAGATAAGCCCTCATAACACAGGGGCAAAAATGGACACGCTAAAAGACTGACATTACTCTGTCTGTGTGTGCTTTAATTTGACAGGTAAAATGTCTTGATCATGGTCTGAGCCATTAGGTCAAGACACATGATAACATTTAAATATCCTCAGGTCTCAACTTCTACTTCAAATGCATGATCATCCAAAAGGAGCTTTGATTAGAGTATAAAGATGGTGGAGGTCGTCATGCTTTTGTAAGGAGACAAATAATTTGTTGATCTGTAAATGCAGCGTTAATGGTTTTCCCGGCTTTGAGTTACTCACTAGCACTGCGAGGTAAATGTTGCCTCTTGTCACGGGAAAGATAATGTGGATTTGTTTATTTGTATACAAAAAGTGGAGTAAAAAAAGTTACTGAGTATTTCTTTTTCTGTCCAGATGAAGGTCAGCGTATGAATAGAACATGGCTGGGGGGTTGGCAATGGAATGTGTGAGTGTGTTTGCGAGAGATGACTGCATAAAATATACAGTTGTGTGTGTGTGCATGTGTGTGTTTGCACTGAAGAGAAAAGAGATACTGGATTAGATGTAGTGAAATTAGACAGACTGTGCCCTAACCCATATCTGGTTTCATATGTGGCCATATAGAGTTGAAGGTCCTTTTCTGTTTCTGCCGCACCGTGTGTGTAACAGTAGAGCTGTGTGTGTTGGAAGTTATGTTGTCCTTATGAGGTCCACTGTCACCGGTCTGCAACAGCCGCAATATTGTTTTTTTTTTACCTGCACTAGTCTTTCAGGGGCCATTATCAGGTGTAGCAAGGCTCGCGCTTGCTACACCTGATAATGGTCAAAGCAAGCAGCTATTTAAGGTGTCTCAAAGAGGTGATAATGTTGCGAGTAAGGTCATTTGTGCAGAGAACAGGATGTACTTTCACAAAGCAAGTATATCAAATCTGACTATACTTTTCTCTTGGTTTCCGAAAACGAGATGAATTTCCAAACCTATAATCTTTGCCCCACATGGTGCAGGCATAATCAGTCGCCCTTGGCGAGCTGTTTGCAATGCAAAACCTACATGTAATAATGTTCCTGTTTGATGTGTGCAGATTATAATTTCACCACTCGGAAGAGGAGCCCTTATTACAAACCATTGCTACTGGTGATGGGTCAGAGGGAAAACAATTTTTGTAGGCCGTAAATCATTTTCAGGGAGACCTTGTGCTCTTGAAAGTGATATATAATTTATGATGGAGTGGCAGAGTGGCTCACATTTCCTTCCCAGTGGCCTCTTTGCCTGTTGAGTTTTGGGGCCATGTCATGGCTAATCTTGTTAGGATTCATGTTCCATCATTTCCTTGGAGAAAATGCATTAATTCACACTGCCGATTGCCGAGTGTATTTTGAATAATGGGAAATGTGTTATTGCTGCACAAATTGCTCCCACCGTCTTCATTATTATGTTTTGGGATTTGTGCTGAAATAAAAATTATTTTCATTCAAGTCATCTACAGGCAACTTTGTTCCAGCGTTGCGCTGCCAAATGCCTGACAATAGGATGTGAGACGATTGAGATTAATTATAATTAACAATCCTCCAAGTGAATTTGCAGAATTTGGAGCCATCAGTCTGAAAGCCAATTTTACCTTGAACTCTTGAGAGATGAATTATCTTTGTGCTTAAAGGTGCCATATGTAAGAATGTGGCCAAAAACGGTTACTGCATTCAAATTCAAAATGCCGAGGTCTTTTAGGTTTCGTTTTCTGACGTAACTGGCAACCCGTGGTTGCTCGGCAGCTGAGACTCTACTGACTGCAATGATTGGTAGACGGCGGTAGGTGGCGCCACATGACAAAACATGATTTCAAAACATAAACATGATTTGCAGTCTGCAAAATATATTTTTGAATGCAAATATTTAGTCTGTACTGTTGTTGTTGGTGAGTTCAGTTTGTTATATGAACATTATTCCTGAGTCTCTGTGACATAATATTAGGAGGATTTTATGATTTATTACATAATGCACCTTTAATTATCAATATTTGAGCAAATGTTCTTTACTGATATTCAATCATATATATTTTGGTCAACTCTGAAATGAAATTGTTTTATCACCTTTTTTTACATCACTAGTGCAGTGCCTGTAGGAAGTATGTATTCCTATAGTGGGAGCTGAAGAAGATTTTTCAGTTATAGTAATGCATGATAAGGAACGTAAAGGCCAATGTAATACAAACACTGTGCAACTGCATTAGGCACAACACAATTTTTTTTTTTTTTTTGGATTAGCATTAGAGTAGCTAGCTGTTTTGTGACTGTCAGCCACGCCAGTGGTTACGCTAATGCTAATCATAGCCTCGCTAGCTTACCTTTGGAAACAGGTTCGGGCAAGTTAGCCACAAAGTAGTAGCATGCTAATTAAAAAACACGCACACAGACGCGACTTGCTTTATAGATAGATGTAGCAGGGAAGCTTTGGTAACGTATGAAACCATGTGGGATTTCCATGTGTGTGTGTGTGTGTATGTGTGTGTGTGTGTTCTTGTACTTGCGGCATACTTAGGACTTTTTTTGTCAAATTTTGGACCAAAAATTTTGGACCAAATTTTTGGTCAAATTTTGGAACAAATGTTTGGTCAAATTTTGGACCAAAAATGTTTGGTCAAATTTTGGACCAAAAATGTTTGGTCAAATTTTGGACCAAAAATGTTTGGTCAAATTTTGGACCAAAAATGTTGGGTCAAAATTTGGACAAAAAATTTTGGACCAACATTTTGGATCAAATTTTGGACCAAAAGTTTTGGACCAAAAATGTTGGGTCAAATTTTGTTTTCAAATTTTGGACGACATAGTATAGTATGACGTTTTTGTCAAATTTTGGACCAAAAATTTTGGGTCAAATTTTTTTTTTAAATGTTGGACGACATAGTATAGTATGACATTTTTGTCAAATTTTGGACCAAAAATTACAAATAAATAAATAAATAAAAGTTTTCCTGCCCTTTTTGCTCTGGGGCTCCAGACGACATTTTATGGTACTGCAACCAGTAGTTCTTTATAGATGTCATTCATGAAGTAGATATTTGTAATTGTGTTAATTTATAAAGTGGAAATGCTGGTCCTCACTTTGTCAGCAACCCAGTCCTCAGTATGCAGCAAGTACAAGAATGTGTGTGTGTGTGCGTGTGTGTGTGTGTGTGTGTGTGTGTGTGTGTGTGTGTGTGTGTGTGTGTGTGTGTGTGTGTGTGTGTGTGTGTGTGTGTGTGTGTGTGTGTGTGTGTGTGTGTGTGTGTGTGTGTGTGTGTGTCCATCTGTGCATTCTTGGTTGGGCAATAGTGAGACTGTTTGATTTTTATCTTCATAAAGATAATAGTTTGTGCTGCAAAACGTGATCAGACGAACATGCAGATGGACCTGGATTTGGAAAGTAAATGTATTTCACTATTTAATGAGTTGTAAAAGAGGTCTCTTTGTGGTGTGCTCCACTCTGTATATGCAGCTTTGCAGCCAGCTTTGGTTTTCCCTCGTTCAGTCAACCTTTGTTTTGTGTTGTTCACGTCCATTCGCTCTTGTTTGTTCTCCACTCTGCTGTATCATGTAATAGTCTGTTTAGGCAATACTCTCTCTCTCTCTCTCTCTCTCTCTCTCTGTGTGATTGCAGCAGGAATAAAACAAATTTTATTGGAGAAAAGAAAAGGGGGGTTAGCAGACACTGGAATGACTTACAAGTGTTATGATTGTATGTATCATTTGGCTTTATCGATTTCTTCATTAGGAGGTGTTGATTAATATCTGGAGATAAAAGCACAATGACGTGGCAGCTGCTTCTTTAGGGGAGGGTGGTAATCCGCTGCAGGGCAGTTCCTGTAAAAGGGAAGGCGTCCAGGGCATTTTGCCACAGTCTGCTACCTTTATCACTCCTCTCCTCTGTGACGTGACATTTTGCTGGTCTGTTGCCCTGGCGCTCTCTGGATGGCAGTGACGGGGCAACTGCTCATGAATGACCATAACCATATTGACAGTGTCTGTGCCAGGGGCCATTCAGACCACAGTTCCCTAGTTCAAACACACACACACACACACACACACACACACACACACACACACACACACACACACACACACACACAGACTATAGTCAGGCTTGCCATATTGTTGGGAGGCACCACCCAGCTGGTCAGAATGGAGCTGAACTCTCATGAGCCATTTTTCCTCCTCACAGCATGTTTTCATCCTTTTTGGTTCGACCTTTTTGTTTGTTTTGTTCTTCTTGTTATTTTAGATTAAATTTCTTTCCTCACTCACTTTTATTTCTTTCTGGGTTTTTTTTCTTCCCCCTCTTTTTCTCACTATATGTGGGCATGCAAAGATATATATACTGTTTTATGGCATTATGTTAATGACAAGATGTATATGTTACAAGCAGCTGAATGTTGTGCATTGATCAATACCCCCGAGGTACAAAAAAACTGTCTGGGAGATGGAGATGAGGTGTGTTCGTTGTGCCCACAGTGGCAAAGCTCCAGGCGTCCTGTTGTTTCTTTAATCCATCCTTGCCTTTGAATCCTCACCCAGGAGCCTTATAGCACAGAGTAACATCGATTGCACGCAGACAAATATTTTGCCAGTCCATGCTTCATTTTTCTTCCCACATCTATCTCCCTCTTTGTTTTGTCCATCTCCATCTCAGAGCAGCAGTGCAGCTTTCCCGTCTTTTGTTTGCAGCCAACTACAACATTGATGAACCCCCATCTGACCGTTCATGGCCACGTCAGCCGCTTCTTTCTTTTTCAGAGAGGCTCTACGCTCCTATGCTTATTGACAGACACTCGTGTTTCGACACACTTCACATGACGTGGACATGTGGTGTGTGAGCCGCCAGCTGTTTCCCAACCTCTTGTGAGGTATGGGGACGAGAGATGAAACTGTGATATTGACCTAACTCCCTGCAGAGGGTGACCCTTTAATCCCACTGGATGGTTAGATAGAGATCATACGCTTATTTGAGCTGGTGGGAGGACGACATGCTGTCATACATCATATAGAGCATCAACATCCTGACAACACTCATCTTGTAAGCTGGGCTCACACTGGATGCTTGTGTGGTGCATCTGCGTCACGGAACCTCTTTTGATACCAATATCAAAAGACTTGAGTATACTACCGATACGGATATTATCCATCCATCATTATCGCTTTATCCTCCACTGGAGTGTTGCGGGGGGTGCTGTGTCTATCTCAGCTGACATAGGGCGATAGGTGGGGTACACCCTGGACAGTTCGCCAGTCCATCACAGGGCTATAGAGACAAACAACCATTCACTCACACTCTCACACCTACGGTCATTTTAGAGTGACCAATTCACCTAATCCCGAAATCTGCATGTGTTTGGACTGTGGGAGGAAGCTGGAGAACCCAGAGAAAACCCACGCACACAGGGGGAGAACATGCAAACTCCTTGCAGAAAGGCCCTTGTTCCAGCGAGGGCTCGAAGTTGTTCCAATCGGGGCTCAAACACGGGAACCGGGGTCTTCTTGCTGCAAAGGCGAGAGCGCTAACCACTACACCAACCGTGGACCCTACCAGTATTATATAATACTAAATATTAATACAGTCATTTTAGACCATTTATGAACTATGAAGCTGTTGATGACCCATTTTAGCCGGGTCATTTCAAGGACATAATCCTCAATCATCAAAAAAAAAAATCCTTAATCATCAAAAAGAAGAAAATAAACATCCCAAACATGACTCAGCTAAAATGGTTTTGCTGATTTTTATTTACATTTGTATAGTATGCGCATAGTGAAGCAAGCAATATATAGGATTTTTGGGTTGTATAGGATTCTACATTTTTATCTGTCTGATTCAGTGATTCTGACCAGTATCGGACTGATACCGATATTGACCAATACCCATCCCTAATTTGAAGTGATCAGAGCAGCCACACTGCCCGCATGAGACAAGTGTCTCACGGGAGTGAGCTGCTTAGCTCTTTTTTTTGTAAATAGACCACTCGCATATTTTCTTTCACCCACCTCAGTTTCATGTGTC
Organism: Microchirus variegatus; assembly: GCF_963457635.1. Lineage (NCBI taxonomy): Eukaryota > Metazoa > Chordata > Actinopteri > Pleuronectiformes > Soleidae > Microchirus > Microchirus variegatus. The sequence goes on along the minus strand of NC_139809.1, from coordinate 426,837 downwards.
ACAAACACAGCACATCCCATTTCAAAGTAAGAGCAGTCCAGAGTTTCAGTTTCCTGAATCCATTCATTTTGTAAATATTTGTGATATTTGCAGGTCTGACAGCTTTATTGCAGAGACTCAGTGAAGAACAGAGAAGTGTTTGTGCAAACAAGTATTTTATGATTTTCACAAGCAAAACTCTACATAGCAGATGCCCCACAGCAGAAACACTGTCATCACGTACTACACACGTATTCCGAGCTGCAACATCTAAGCTGTGTTCTTCTAAACAGAGCAGCTTTGGTGCATTACACAATTAAACATTTGCAAAAGGGCATCAAAGATAAGCAATCTGTGCTGTCCCACTTTTTGGCCCCATGCTTTTGGGGTAACTAGCACAGTGGTCTGGAAAGTGTGGGTGAAGACACAATGTAGTCATATGATTGGTTGACTCATAATTTTTGGGTGACAACAAAATTTTTACGGTATACCATTACGACTGACACCACCTGATTTGTGTCGCTACATAATAAGCTGGTATGGATCATGACTTTTATAGACAGCTTTTTCATTCATTACAACTTATATTTAATAAGGGAAAATATAGATTTACTGCTACTGATCGTAATTCTCTTTTTTCAGTCATTATGTCTGTATCAGTCATTCTATTGTTAAGATCTCATGCTTGTTTTTTTTTTGTTTTTTTTTAGTTCTGCTTTATCAGTTTTAATATTTCTTTTTTTTGAAAAGCCTACCCAAGGACAAGGACTGCAAATAAAATAAGACATCCGTCAAAGGCTACACAGCATCTTTTACATTTTTATTGAAAAGGAAAAATGCTTGTTCCTCTCAAATGACTCAGTAAAATAAAATCAATCAAAACAAACTGAAAATAAGACATGAAAAATTTTATTTGAAAAATAAAGTTGTTTTATGTTACGTGACATTATGTATTATGCTGTTTAGAAACATGTTGTTTCGATTATGTTTGTCATAAATCAGGCCATTTAGGACTGAGAGCAGATTTTATATCAGCAAAATGGCAGAAACAAAGACAGAAAGAGTCTCTTTTGAACAGTATCAGCATGCATTAGTAGCTTAACAGTGTTGAGTGTGTCATACTGAGCCAAACTGCACTATTAAAAAAAACTACGTTCTTGTGGAATTAGATTTGTGTCAGTATTTTCACAAAGCAAATAAAATATTGATTAAATCATTCAAAAATATTTGATTTTATTGTTTGAAACTACACTTGTTTTTTGTGCGCTGGGTTTTTGTTTGCAATTCTGGCCATGGATGGACCTTAGGAAGCTGCCTGCTGATTGGCTACTGAGTTGACTCAGCTCAATAAGTAGTAGTAGTCCGTCTGGACCTCGTTCTCCACCAAGTGTTCCCCGTCAAAGTCTGACAAAATAATTGTTATCTCATGTTTGTCAGATTATAAATGTTAGATGCTTACAATTATTTAGTTCCAGAAATAGGGCCAATTCCAATTTCTATCTTAACCCTCAAGCTCAACCCTTAATCTTAACTGTCCCTCAAACCAAGTGTTGAGGGTTATTTTGTCACTTAGAAATGGGACACCCCTTAAATGCAGATATGTCTTCAGACTGTAGGGGGCAGAATAACGCGAAAGCTGCGTCCAGTCTGTCAACTTTTTACGTCACGATTATTTATTAGGATCTGTTTTTCAGTCAAGTTATTAGGTTGTCACTTATTTATAAGATGATACTCATACAAATATTCAGCTGACAGTTACCACACACCACGGCTTATTGAAAAGTAAACCATAGCAAACGATCGATTGTCCGCACCGGCCGGATATTGATAAAAGATCGTAAAATAAAAATAAATGTTACACAACAATGACGTCAGTAATCCATAATATGGGCCTAAACTAAGATAAAACAATGGTTTTCATCATTTTTATATCTCTATTAACAAATAGAGAAAAACAAGAAAATACTTTATTTGTAGCGTACTCTGCTTTCAACGCCATCTTTCTTATGTGAAAACATGCAATGCATTCTGGGTAGTCTCGGAAAATCTCTATTGAGGGCGATACAGCCCTTAAACTTGCCCCTCAACTTAATTTTTCTGAGAATCGGGACAGAACTTGCACTAGAGGGAGCGCACATTTTTGAGATTGAGGGTTAAGATTGAGGATTAAGCAAGGAATTGGAATTCACCCATACAGTGACTCCGACTCCAAACTCAGTAGCCAATCGGCAGGCAGCTTCAGAATTGCAAACAAAACCTGTCTTTAATAGTCATCATGTTTGTCCCTTTCTACATGTTCCTATGGACCTCTCACCCTTTAGTACACTATGGACATTTTTGTCTTTCCATGTCCTACTGCCTGTCTCATTGAAGAACAGGAAGAGATTTAAGTCCATGTTCGATATCCTATAATGCACCACATTGACACCGCTCACCCAGAGAGCTTCAGGCTTTTAGAGGAAAGAAAGATCCGGCCACCATATATTCTTGTTCCTCCACAGCCCTAAATAGTTTTTCATGTCGTGCCAGCGGCATCCACAGGTTATGGAAACCTGAGCTGTGAGTGGCATCACTTCCATTGCGGTTGCCATTTTTTCCATATGACTCGGACTCTCAGTGACAACCGCTTCCTCTTCATCCCGTCTCTCTTTCACTTCCTACAGCAAATGAAATACGCATCACCTGCTTCCCTTTTAACTCTTGGCCATCGAGTTCAGGAGCTGTAACGTACACTGTTCTGCAAAAGCAGAATGATGATTATGTTATCTTAGTGTCATGTGTTAATTAAACTTCCATCACAGTGGTAATAGGGAGACTGTGAATTATATTAATGTCTTCACATTTTTTATCAGACACATTTTATTTTACCTTGTTAAACTTCTGTTAACATGTGTTTTTTGTGCGACAAGAGCTGTTGAGGTGTGTATGAGTGCAGTGTTAGGTTGGGGACACACTGCATGTGTTGTATCTGATTTTCTGCTTTTTAATTCCAGTGTCCACAGGTTTTAACTCTCTATGCCAAATTTTTCATTAATTTTAGTTTTGACTTTTTGTTTTTGAAATGAGTAGTTTTTAGAGTGGGTTTTCTGGAGTAGTTACCAGGTGCAGGATTGAAAAAGGTCATAATAACTATTGTGTGTCATAAAAACCCAACAAAAGATGCAATTTTAAAAATGTATTTGGATAGATGAACAACCATCCCTGAATCAAATATAACAAGAAAAATACAAAAAAAATGAACCTGAAATTGGATGCAGTTATTGTGTCAGTTAAAAATCAAATAACCAACAGACTAAAGACACATGTGAACATAACATAAACAATAATAAATAAGCCTCGTGAGACACATCTACTACATTTTATTATAAAGGAAAATACAACCTTTCAAAATTGCAGGCAGAGACAAAAATAAATAGACTTCATATGAACCCAAAAGGATAATGTATTAAATCAATTTACAAAGACCAAAACTAAGCACATTTCGTTACAGTTTTAGTCTGTTTTTGATAGTTTTGTAAACTAAATTCAGTTTCAGTTAGTTCTATCTTTTAAACTCGTTTTGTTTTTCCAGTCAACAGAACTTTTGTAAACTTTAATAACCTTGCTCTCTACATGACATTGCCATCATACTGATATTTTATCATATCAATAAATCAAGATACTACTATTAGTAGTATGGAAGCTCATCAGGAAGCTCACAAAAATAAAGTGTGCAAGATCCAGGTGTCTACATCTGTGTGCAGACACATTTTGTCATGAAAATGTCAGATTCAGATTACAGTCAGTATTAGCAGATACCTGAAATTAAAGGAAAAACACTTGATACCACTGTCTATATATATATATATATATATATAGTATACACATATACATATCTTTGGTCCTGATACTGATCTGAGTCCCTTAACATTGGATATTTGCTGACAGAGTCTGAACTGATTCGCCTTGTGCTGCGTTTATTGTATACACACATAATGTATCAGTCTGAAATATTTAAAAAAAAAATCTGATCCGTCATCACAAAAGTATATCTGGGGATATTCATTATTACTTTTTCCAAGACCCCCCCCAGTCAAGTGTAATTAAATCAGAACCAGCAAATCAATAGTCGAGCCCTGAATTGACTTGCTCCACACATTCTCTCTGTGCACTGAATATGATTCATATTGCTGACGACTCCTCTTTTCACACATTGAGGGTTCTATTAAATATTACATAAACCTGAGGACACTGGTGCACTTAGCTATTCCACTGCTTTGATCAACATTATCAGTACACTGTGTCACCTCTGATTTATCTGCAAGGCTATTCAGGGATTCATATATCATACTGCAGTTGACCCCTGTGCGATGCCCTTTATTGAACTGGGCTTTAGTGCACTATGATGCTATGTTGCATTTCAAATGGCAAGAGACACTTTGTGATCTAAATGCTAATGTATTGTTCTCTGGTTTGAGTACACCTGTCGTCTCTATACCCGACCGTCTTCCGTGTCCTACCTTATCTTCCCTAGCTTTGACGAGCGTGACTCGAGGAATTACATTTATATTTGGGACTTGGCTGCAGGACTTGTTGCTCGGGCTCTGTAGCTTTATGTGTATTCAACGTTTGTGTGTGTGTGTGTGGCCTTCTGTGACTGGCTATAGTTTATGGGTGTCAGTGCTGCTTTTTGTTTTCACTCATGTCCCACATTCTTAGAAGAGCCACAAACATCTGTCAGGGGTTTTTCCAAACTGAGAGGACTAATAAACAAACAGCGAAACTGTTGAGTTAGTTTGTGTGGACACATGAAATGTATCAGGGTGGAACAGTGTGTAGCTTTGTAAGTGGTCCTTTGAATTCCAGCTAAGTACATGTAAGTAATATTAGTGTTGGAGAACTCAACTTTCAGAATCAGTGTATGAGTTTTCTCTCATGCCATTTTACTACTAAATTGGACTGCCTGATATCCAACCATATTGACATCATTTTGTTTATATAATTTTGTTTAAAGGGCACATATTATACCCTATTTCTCTAAGTTAACCTAGTTCCCTGGTGTCCTAATGAACATGGTCAAAATACCATAAGGATGAAGCACCACAGCAGTTCAATCACCCTGAACAAAACAGCCCTGTTCAGAACGCTCTGTTTAGTAGTATCTCTTTAGGTCCACCTTAAAAAAAAGTAAAACAAACTTAAGGGACAGGAAATGACATCAGCCACAGAGGCTACTGGGAGCTAACAGCAGTTAGCATTTGGAAAAGTGATCATTTGCAGGTTCTAGCAGGCACATTGTTGTCATATATAACATGTATCCACCGGACAGATAAATCCTCTGAGGCTGGAAGTTTGTGTAGAACTCTGTGCTGCACTGTGGAGCCAAGAATAAAACTTTTCGTGGACTTTGCAGACTTCCGATTTTCGGATACTGTTGCCCTCGCCAGCACTCTCGCGTGTTTTACGGACAAAGTGGAGTTCCGCGAGACAACAAGCGAATTGTGACAACCCAGTGAGTACAGAAGTCAACGTCGCATGTTTTATCTCCTGTACTTAGACTGAGGAGGACCACAGAAAGTGAGTCATCTTTTTTTCACATTTTGCAGACTTGATTTTGCATAAGTAAATGGTCTATGTTTTCATTGATCAGGAGTCAATGTGAAGAAGCCTTCACCCTCTTTTGAGTCTCCAATCAACATGTTTGAACATGTCTGTGGTGTCTCTTTGTGACCACAGCAACAGACTTGTCCAAATGTTCCAGAGGATCTAAGGGTCAGTGACAGTGGCATATTATGTGGAAGGAAGCCCTTTGTAGTCGTAATCCTCTCCTTATGCTCAGGCCTTGATCACGCATTCACACCATAATCATGTGCTGTTGCATGCCATGCACTATACTGTATGTCCGCACGTCTACTACAGTTTCAGATTGACTGGGAGAAATGTATGCAGCATTAATTTATTGTGTAATATGAGCAAAGAAGAATGATCTAGTAAGTACACAGCAGTCCCATCATTTTAGGTCATCCTTTCTGAATAAAGAGCTGAGATCACATGTGGCTCTTTGTCTGCCATTTTGACAGAAATGTCTGTTATAATTTATCACATACCTGTGTCAATATATCTCTCTATATCAAATCAAATTATATCATATCATATGATAATGAGACAACTTCGTCTTCATTTCTGTGTAAAATACATTTATAAAGACATGGAAAAAGAAAAGAGCAACAGAGACATCAAACAAACATTTCCTGGGATTTTAAATCACAACAAAGCTGGTGAATTGTTTATTTTTTTCCCCCCACATTTTTCCAGGAACAGCCAGGAAAATACAAATGAGATATAAATCAATTATAGTACATCATAATTACATGACAAATATGTACTTGTTAAAAGGCTGGGGCCTGAAGTCAACCCTAAACTGGATATCTCCCTGCAGGAATCTCCCTTGATGCCAAGGGCAATTCATGAAAAGGTGATTGTCCTTAAACTGTGTCCATGTCTGGGACAGTTGACCTCTTGTGCTGGATTTAATTTTGCTGAAGGCTGAACCCACGTTCTGTTCCCCATCCGGACTGGGAATTGAAATTTATCAGCAGCAGTTTACAAGACGAGGTCCATTTCTCCCAGGGACTTGATCAAAAGCAGAGGCCGAAGATCGATGAATGTGGCATTTTCTAGATCCGACAGGTGTTCGACACTTGAACAGGGTGAATCCTGTCACTCTGGGACAGCAGAGATGCTTCCTCGCCCATTTGTGACTCCATGGTCAAAGAAAGACTGGTTGTTAATATATTAATATAGTGAGATATATATAAATATTCCTTGCTGTTTGTTGCTCTGTCTGTCTGTAAGCAGTCTTGGCCAGTGGCTGTGTTTTATTTTTGGGATGCTGTCATGTGTGAGATCCCCTTGTGACTAAGTCTGTGATTGTCATGATTCGATTACGGTCAGTCAATTGAGGGGGCATTCACTGGCAGGGCATCAAAGCCAAATAAAATGATGTTTTTTTCATTTTGAGCAGTCATTCTGTTCATTTGGTTAAAAGGCTGTGCTTTTTTATTAAGGGTAGCAGAGGTGTACAAGCCATCACACGCATAGCCCAAATGCAACGATAGATAGATAGATAGATAGATAGATAGATAGATAGATAGATAGATAGATAGATAGATAGATAGATAGATAGATAGATAGATAGATAGATAGATAGATAGATAGATAGAACACACCTTCACCAAGGCTACTCGTATCTGATCGTAACACTCAGGTGTAAAAAAAAACGAGCTGAGTGGGAAGATGAACACTCATGAAATAATTAAATAATTTATTGGCCAAAAAGCAGGCTAAGCCAAACAGGTAGCACCACACGCACATATACTCGCGACAATGAGTCCGACACATTAGATAACGTTTCACATTTCTGAGCCCGTGTCATCTAAACCAGATTTGACACAGCAGGCTAAACATTTTCAATCATTACTCATTATTATGATAATGAGTGTTTTCAACCAGTGACATTTTAGGTAAAATAAGTTTCACAGATGAGCAAGCTGTGTTTAATGACTTCATGATGGATGCATCTATCAATTATGTTTTGCTTAATAGACTAATTATTAAATAATTGGAAGCCCTTGTGACAGGTAACATCTAACCCAAACTTAATGCGTTTGGAAAGTAGCACAAACAAACACACACACACACACACACACACATACAGGTTTGCACAGCACACAGACTCTGCTTTAATTCAAAGAACCTGTCTTTGTTTTCCATGCTTCACAAATGAAGTGCACCAAGTACACACTTTATCAAAAGAATGTTTCAACTCGTAAAAAACAAAGCATTCTATAACACTAGTGGGTTTCAATTTTCCAGCCTTCATATCCGTCCTCCTCTCTTGTGCAAACTAGCTGTAAATTATTTGGCTGCACCCGTGGTGTGCACTCCTGTGATTGTATTCTGAGATTGTATGGTTACAGGGTTTCCTTAAAAAGAATGTGCTGTTAAAACTCTGGATATTACATTGTAATCAATATCTCTAGGTTGGACTTAACAGTATTTGTTTGGAAAAGTTGTAAGAAAATGTCCTCATGGCCCCAGACTTTGCAAATTAACTATGTGTAGTGTTTTTTTTATTTGAGTAATCAGCGTCACAGAGTCATCTTATCTCTCACGTCATTTTAGTCTAATTTGGCTATACCAGGGTCTGAAGTATATGTGAGGAAGAGGAGGAGAATGATAAATCTGCCATCTTTAAAGTTGGTGTTACTTCAATATCAATATTTTCTCAGGTGGTATGAGAAGTTCGAGAACCACTGACAGAGAACATTCAAAATAACTTGGATATACATATCATATTCCATTCACCATATTTCAAAACATACATTAAAGGAGCTGAATGTCAAAAAATGATTGTATTAAGTCATAGAATTACCATAATAATGTATGTCACCAGTGAGTGCGGAAGTCAACATCACATGTTTTATCTCCTGTACTTAGACTGAGAAGTACGGAGCCCCCGAGATTAACCCTTTTACACCTGAGCCTCACAATGACGTCTGGACATTTGTTGCTTATTTTAACCATAAAAGGGCCAGAAAATGTCCTGTGAATGAAGTGCTTTTACCCATTTTTCCAGAAAAACTTTCAGTATCTGGCAGTTATTTACAATTTTCTGCATGTTAAAATATCTGTTAAAATATATTTTTGTGTAAATTATGTAGTTTTTCCACCATTTCTCTGACAAAGACACTGATTCAGTGCACACTAAGAAATCAGACTGTACCTAAGAAGGTACAAATGCTTTGTTACTCCAGTGGTACCCAATCAGGGTACAAGCACTGTACCTTTAAAATTAGTACATTTTTGTACCTGCTTGTTTGTACCTCTAAAGAAACCCCTAGTGACAAAAATGTGCCTTTATATCCTGGTACAAAAATGTACTGATTGGTACTCACTGAGAAAGGTACAGTGCACTGGAGCGACAAAGCATTTGCACCTTTTTAGGTACAGTCTCGTACTTTGATTTCTTAGTGTGTGGCTTCCTGCAACAGCGTGAGTGAAATGACCATAATAACCAGACTTTGGCTTTGACGTGCAACTTCTCCGCTTTCAGAAACCGTCTGAATTTTGTCCGATAGTGCAAACAGTTGCATAATTACGGTAATGCAACATGTGCTTGGACGAACGCGTCGTCTGCTATAGGTCAGGTGTTAAAGGGTTTAATAAACATTAAATATAAATACTAGCAACAATAGCACAGTTAGTGTATTCCTAATTTGAATTTGAATGTACATCGTCTAGATTATGTTGATGCTTATTTTGTGGAAAAGGGAGAATAAGTGTAGATGTGTGTTTATGGGGAATCGGTTCTTTAAGCCACATATCCGCTAACCTGACATCTCTGGGGTGGAGGGGGAGGGTTAACAATGATTTCCAATACTTTTTCATTTGAATTGAAATGTCCATTTTAAAGTCTAGTTCCATATCTTACATATAGCCCATTTAAGTCTGACATGTCCCTGACAAAGTGAATTCTATCGGTTGTTTTGAGTGTTATTATTCATTCTCATTCACAAGGTGCCTTTGTAGGTAATTCCAGAAACAACATTGTGTCTTATTTGCATTTGTTCAAGCCCATTTGCTCATTTCCACATTATAGCTTTGAGCTGGCAGAATAAAGTTTAGTTTCATGTGCACTTGAACACTTGCATTCACACATATTATTGCTCTTCCAGGTGAGGCTGAGAGTGTTTTGTCTCTCACAGCCTCCACCTGTGCAGCAAACTGCCGCTTTATCTCTCTGTCACTCACTGACCGAAGTAGATGAAGCAGAAACTGTGCACCTCTCTCTTACAAGCTAATACTGACAACTCTCTTCTGGATAAGGTTTGATCAAAAGGTTAGGAGAACGTTTGCTTGGTGCTTTAATAGAAAAAAAAATCTGCCTTCTTCTGAAAGAGCAACGCCCTGTAGAAAGAAACTGGAATCACTGACTCACTGATTATGAGTTCAGGACATTCAGGGATGTTCAAGGATAAATCTGAATAGAAATATTAAAGTCGTAAGTCATTGTAAATTGATGAATTTAAAGATTAGCTCACTGTAAAACCACCAAAAAAAAAAGATTATTTGTAATGTGCCGGGAATATTTCAGTAACTTAATAAAGTGCTGTGGAGAAGGATGTGCTTACAGTTTTTATCCATAATGTTCATCTCCATTAACAACTGGATGTTATGAAGCATATTTTTCAGTTGCCATCTGCATAGTTTCTCTAAAAATATATATATGTGTTTTTATTATAATCTCTAGTGTATAATACAACACAACCAGCAGGAAGCAAGTATCTCAGATTTACACTTGGAGACGACACTAAAGTTCATCTGGAGTTTAAATAAATTCATATTTCTAATAAAGGATTTCACTGCATAAAGGCTACGTTATCTTGTCAGACAACAAATTGCAGTTAAGTACCGTGTTTATTTGTGGCCACTGTTCTTATATACTGGTTGCATATTGCTCATACTATAATCTTATACTATATTATAATCTTTATTTCTGGTAGCTCTCCTGTGTTGTGATTGTTTGATGGGTCTGGCTTTGTCTCTCTTTCTTCACCGCCTCAAACACCACAGCACAGATCCCCTTTTCTACGGGTAGATGTCGATGGATGGGTCTGTGTGCAGCTCAGGAGGACATGGCTCAGATCCTGTGTCCTTCAGGCCACTCGAGGAATCAGTGACATGCACAGGCAGAGCCCCGCTGAGCTCAAGTCAATGTGTGGAACTCTCAGAGAGAGCAGCACTGACACAAGTTGTATTAAATCGGGCATCTGTGGAATCTGACCGTCTAACAGTTTTTCACCTGGGTTCAAAAAAAGCTGATAGAAAAGCCTCGTCCCTTCTAACTAGCAGCTCTTTTGCCATATGCTTGTCTTTGGTGGCCAGATTTCATAATGAATACAGCCGGGAGATACTAACCCGTTCAAATTCTCCTTCAGTGTGAGAGTTCCCTTACATTGCTGCAATCTGCTGGTTATTAAAAGCTTTTCAATGCCACATAAAAGTCTCACATGCATGGTCAAGATGATAAACAAGACACCTTTATTAGTTCCCCGAGTGTTGGAAATGTAGACGATGGCACGTACTATGAAACTACGAGTTATATTTGACCATTTAAATTGCCTTCCCGTCACCCAAACATTCAATTGTTGGATTATTTGTTGCGATATTTTTGAACATTTCGTGGTTATTTTTTAATGACTGCACACACAGCCACATGATTATCCCACACAAAACTCCTAGAATGTTATACAATATAATGTGTATTTTCTTAATCCGTGGGCATATAAAGTTTCTGGTGGGTGGACTTTGTTACACTCGATTGCCATGAAAGTGGTACCAACCACCAGCATGTACATGCAAATTAAATTAAAGCTACCGTGAAAACTATGTGTTAGTGTTTCATTAAAAGAAAGGGTGTTTTTTTTGTTTTTTTTTTAATTATCATACCTTGAATTGTGCTGATTGTGTGGAAGCACGATTTCTTGAAAGCTGATTTTAGCATAAGTGCTGTAACTATTCTTACTCCATGGTGAAACACAAGAGGTTTAGGTTGATTAGGTTGTTGATGCCAATTGGATATTACTGGATTTACCATTTAGCTGGATCTCTCCCTCCATCTGTCTGAAGGTTGATCCTTTACTGGCACTCGGCACACAGAAGACAATTTACCCAGTAGAACAATGAGCTATCTAGTGGTATACCTGTTTTGCCTGAATATTCAGGCACATTCACACAAATTGCCTGAATGTGTCAATACTTATCCTGCTTTATGCATATTCGTTGCCGCCCTTTTGTTCTTTGCTGTTATGTGCGTGTAGCTATTTGGGGAGAGCTGGATAAATTTCAAAGTCAAGGCTTTATGATATCTTGTCAGTTTGGTGTGTGAATCAGCATGGAGTGTTCAGTGTTTGACCCTGGCTTTGCATTGGGGATTCTTCAACATCTTACAGCCACTATCCCCTTTCCATGCTTCAGATGGTGCCATAATTCCAAAGGCCGGATGCTGCCTGTCAGCTGGGTTCCCTTACATGTTTCCGGGGTATGACTATATAAAATATAGTCTGGTCAAATGTATACACACGTGCACAAACCCACAAATGGCTTGTGTGGTAAATAATCAATACATTTACAAACAAATGAAAACAGTTTTCAGACTGTATACTCGCATGTGAGACATTGCAGTGTCATCACCTGCAGTCCTGGTGGCAGTCGTGGCGCTTTGCAGATAAAAGACCCTGCCAGGAATTTTAAACAATCTCTCACACATACACACAACGCTGCTTTTCACATATGACTCATTACTTCTCTACAGATACCTCTTCTTTTATTTTTTACCTTGTTTGGTCGTTTTATTTACTTCACTCATCACTGTGCTCTCAATTCCCTTGACAGCACCGATGAAATTGTTGAACATGTATAGTCAAAAAGCAAACACAGTGATGGACTTATTAAAGACACACACAGAGCAGAGAGGAGGGGCTCGAGTCTGACTGCAGCTGCTGTATTGGCTGTCGGCTCAGCAGTGGGGAGGGGCAGAGGGAGCGAGGGAGAGGGAGAGAGAGAGAGTTGGGGGATGAGGGCAGTGCTCACGTTGGGAGATAGGGAAAGCCCGTCACTTGTGTCTGTGGATAATAGCATATCAGCCAGAGCACGGCTATCGGGAGAGCAGAGCACAGACAGTGCGGAGGACTGAGCTGCTGAGAATGGCACACTAGAAAGAGAGGCACACTCAGAGAAACACACTCACACACACACAGCAATAAATCAAGAGAAGACAGAGCGCATCAAGAAGCTCATTGAGAAGAGGAGGACAGAGAAGAGAGCCTGAGCCGAGCAGTTGAAAGAAGAGAGGAGAGGAAAGTGAGGAGGAGAGAGAAAAGTTACCAGGTCAGCAATAGAACGTGGAAGTGGAGCAGCTGGGACTCACGAGGGTCTCGTTCCCACAGGAACAGTCTGGTGCAGCAATAAGCCGCACAAGAGGAGAGTGATATTACATGAGGGGATAGAAGGAGCACTGCAAGTTCATGTCTTGGAAAAAGCAGACCTGTCGTTAGAGAAAGGTAATGCTCCTCACAGGACGTCTCTGCACAGCCACTTCAGAACGATCACAGCAAGACAGCAGCAGCAGCAGCAGCAAGACACTTGACCCTGCTCTGTGGTCCATTGTGTGCCCGGAGTGGATGTAGTTGTGTTTCTCTGAGGGTTTTGCCTTTTTTTTTTTTTTGCTCCGGAGTGAGAAGCAGGGGAGACTTTGGAGAGCGAGTTGTTTTGTCCTGTCATCTCAGAGACTATGGTAGACTGTGCATCAAGGAGTACTTCATCAGCAGCTGCAGCCTTAGAGCATGGAGAAGTCCAGCAGTGAGGAGTCAGCCATTCACCGTAGCCCGTCTGTAGATAGCCAGGACTCAGATTTTGCTCAAGCCTCTACATCTGGCCGCCCATTTGGTGGCCGTGGGTTCACTGCCGGTGCTTTCTACGGCTCCACGGGGCCGGGCAAAAACACACAGCAGGGGCAGACTGGAGCGGCAGCTGACGCCAACTCGGGAGACAAGTCAACGAACAAGCTGAGCTCACCCAAAGGCAGCAAATACGTGGTCTTTTACCTGGATCTATCCTTTGTGTTCCTTTTAGAATTCAAGAAGTGCAACATGGCAAGAGGCTGCCTCTGCTGCTTGAAGTATATGATGTTCATCTTCAATCTCATCTTCTGGGTAAGTGGCAGATTGTTTTTGATCACGTCTCACACAAGTTTGTTTCCTTTGCTTTTATGTTAATCAGGAAACAATATGGCAAAGTGATGGTTGTCAAAGTAATAATGTGTTTCTAATTATTACATGTAGGTGTTTGTGCCTGTCCCTTGCTGTCGATGTTGCTATTCCTGAATGCCATGACCCTTTTGTATGTGACTGTTGAGGGGGGGGGGGGGTTGGATTGTGGTGTGGTCAGGAGCACAGGTTCATAAGGTTCACTCATTCACATGCTTACATGATTTACAGTGAACATGCGGTTGAAATGCAGCTTTTGGTATGCAAGTGAAATTGAATATTCATTTTTACGGTGCAGTCGCATTGATGGGCAGCACAATGTGTTCCGAGTAAATGTGAGCAGAGGTGTTCAGCAAGTGATTATGAAGGAGGTGATGCTGGTTTTATTAGAAACACTAAATCAGTAATGTAGAAAATCATCCTAATTGCGGTCCAATTTAAGTACAGCTCTCGTCTGTGTTGTCTGCCTTTACTTATTTATTTTAAGTGTCCGTATTTGAAATTTACAACAGTAATACTATCTCAACTGAATTGCTTAATCCAACCTTCCCAGTGTGCAGCTTTCTCAGATTGCTCCCCTTCCATGGGCATTTATTGGGCATCCCTTGATATGTTTATAGGGCGTGTAGGTTATGAGGTTAAGGCTATTGTGTGCATGCAGTGAAGCATGAATTGTAAAAAAAAAAAAAAAAAAAAAAATCCCAACACTGAGGTCTCCACCAACCACAGCCCACCATGTCACTGTGTTGTAAGCGCTGCTAACTAGGGCACGTTGGAGGCAACAGAGTGGGCATTAACTGGAGCCCAGCTGTGAACTGGTCAGCTCTTAAAACACTCACTCACACATACACCGCACAAAGCGAGATCTATCTCATCGTCTGCCACTGTGTATGAAAACGAACGGACAGCCCAACTCATGCCAGAAGCAGGCAAGGTCTCTGCTGCTGCTTCAGGGCAATATCTATATATCAGCCTCATATCATTATTCAGTTGACAGAGGCACAGGCAGGAGTGATTGGCAAAGACACAGAAACTGCCCAGGGGCTCGAGCACACAGAGGAGAGCACAGAATATAATTGTTTGTTTAAGGGAATTAAATGGACAGACAAGTCTGCCTGATGTTAAATTCATTAATGCAGACATCGTGTTACCATGATGTGAGTCACTGGATGTGGAATTCAAGTAAGTGCTCAGGCCTTGACGTTACTGCTTGAATTATCATTTGGAAAGCATTTCAATTACCAGCCGTAAAATAATTGAATGGTTTTCTTTTATTTACATATGTAAATATAAATATGGACTGAAACAAACAAACAGGTCATTTTATAACACAAACAGCCAGAATCTCTACATTAACACCGACAACATCAGTTACCTGTATATCAGTCGTTTAATACTCCATAGGTTTTCTGTGCATAGGTCAGTCTTAAGCAGAGGTCATGGTGTTGTAATTGTTATTATGTGCTGTCTTCTTGGGGGACAGTGGATTTGTGTCAAGGCTTTTACTTTCCAGGTTCTTTCCAAGCTCCATTTGTGTTGAACCCCTCTTCAGTGGCAAACCCTGCCACTAATAACCCGGCTGCTGCACACCACTAATAGGGAGGTGGAAAGAGGCTTTGGATTTCAAGGCTGGTGGCCTCTTATTCATACGGAGTCGAGCTTGTTGGCCTCCATCGACATGTATTGCAAGTACACCGAAGCAGAAGCTCTTCCTTACTGACTTTTTAGAACTTCTCTGTCATCGTGTGTATGTGAACAAGTGGTTGTGTGATGTGTGTGCATTGGGGGCATTTGAAACCTTAAGTGGCTGTGGACTTCCCCCAGTGAAATACATTTCCTGCTGTGTAATAATTAAATATTTACTCTGGTAATGTTTCCTTAATTAACACCCACGCGTATTCCCTTCTATTCCTGCAGATTGATGCTCTTTTTTCTCTCCGGCACTAGATCAAATTAATAGTAGTTTAATCAGTGTCCCATGGGAAGAGGGTGGGTTGATGTGTGGGTTACGGTTCACCCTTTGCCTGGTGGGTCTCAGTCTGTCAGAATGTGACAGCTCGCGGCTCAGTGGCGTCTGTTTTGACTGGCATGCTGGTTTCTGGAGCAGTAATGTGCCAGGTTGAAGGTTAGAGCAGGGAATAAAGGATTAACTTCTCAGTGGGTGGGGGGGGGGGGTACCTGAGCTTTCTGAGAAAGATGTAGGGTTAGGGTTAGCGGTATGTTGTATCTTGACACCCATGGGACATGCACTGTGCACTCCCCTGACACTCCAGGAATCACAAGGTTGCCACAGCTGGTAGGTAGAAGCTTTGGCGTCTCATCTCAAGAGTAAAGGGAGAGCGGTCCGCTGCAGTAACCTGACACCAGGTACAGCAGGGGTCTCCTGTTTCTGTGCGCACATGCATGAGCACAATTGTCATACATCTACACACACATGTGCTCATCCTCAGGTCCCCTGAGCAGTTGTTCATGACCATCTGGCTTCTTTTTCTTATAAGGGATTAGAAAAAAATCTGAGCCATAGTGGGGGTTTCGGGCAGATTAGAGTGGTATTGGGTGTTGTGGTTAAGGATTGAGAACACGGCTCATTCAGAGAGCTCTATGCTAAAGCCAACAATCATCAAAGCAAATAGCCTTTGTGCTGCAACAATGTCGAACAAAGTATGTGCTCTGGAAGGGAGAGGGATCTGTTGTGCTCACACACAAACACTCAGTGACTGTTTGACGAGTCTGATAAGGTGATTGATGTTAAGCCCTATTGCTGTCGCTCTTATGAGGATATCAGTGTTGGAGTTCTTGCTATTGTCTGCTCGCTGCCTCCTCTGTTAATCTTTCTCATTCAAGATTCAATTTATTGTCCACTGTAATTATTTATTTTGCCCAGGCAATACTGGGCAAGCACCCGTGAAAAATAAAACAATAAAAAAAAATGGGACTGGAGTTGTCTGCCAATTCACAACAGCATCACACACAAGCTATACATGTCTTCACGAGAAAACCATTTGGAACCAACAGAACCAACCCAGCTGTGCCAAATCAAAAAAAAAAGCCTTGTTTGATATTCTTATTTGAAGGAAACGTCTCAGCTCAGCAGCCTTATCCTACAATTACAAGAGTCGTGGTTAGTATCAAAGCCCCTCCTTTGTAAGAGGAGAGAAAAGCTAATTTGTTTAGCATTCCTGCAATCCTGTGCTTTGACAGCTTGCTGCGGGACTCCTAAACAATTTGGTCCAAAGCAACAGAAGAGGTTTAGTTTTTTAATTGATCATTGAATTCATAAGAACTTTGTGTGTGTGTGTGTGTGTGTGTGTGTGTGTGTGTGTGTGTGTGTGTGTGTGTGTGTGTGTGTGTGTGTGTGTGTGTGTGTGTGTGTGTGTGTGTGTGTGTGTGTGTACATAGTGCAGGTAAGCATCTGTGTCTGGATTGAAAGCATTTCACACAGGTTGTGCCTTTCACATGAGATTTTTCGATCTAAGGTTTTCAAGCAATTTGCCTGTTTCTCATTCTCTGGATCAGCACATAAAAAAAAAAAAACCCAGTCATTATTTATGGCTCGATGTGAATTACAATAAACGTTTAATTTTTTTTCTCCTTCCCCTTTTTCTTCTTCCTAACAAAGAGCCACAGCTGAACTTCATCAGTCACTGCCAGGTGAAACGAGGTTTGGGGGGTGTCGGAAAACAGATGAGGGTTGAACGTGCTCTGTGAAATGATAAAACAGGTTCACTTTTGAATTAGCTTTGAGGTTTTTTACACGTGAAAGTGCAGCAACACCCCCCCCGTCAGCGTGTTCACCTAATTCTTCCACCTTGAACTATGATGCAACATATGCATTCCCTGTATTTATTCACCTCAGCTGGACACTTCACTCTGACACTAAATCTCTTTAAAATCACCCATGTCTATCTCAAGCACAGACCGCTGCCTGCGATGCCTGGTATTTTCATTTCTCTGTATAGCATTTGCATTCAGAACATCATTATATTTCTTTGCATTTTCATAATAAGTCTTGTAATTAGCATCCCCTACAGGCTGCTGAGCCTTGATTCAGATTGGCTGACCTGCTTGGTAAAATATCTCCACAACTGCCTTTGTCCAGAACACCATCTCCAGAGATCACTGTAATTTACACATCTCTCTCTCTCCGGCTGCTTCGATTTCCCAACCGTGTTGTGCAGTGTTGCTGAGCTCATTAGCTCATGTTGCAGATCAACCGCTGTGTTTCACTCTTGGGGGTCAAGGTAATAGAGCAGTAAAGTGCAGGAGTTTTGTTTTTTGTCTGTTTTTGTTTTATGCTTGGACGCAGTTGATATGTGGTGCTTTTGCTTTTGGAATTAAGACCCCCCCCCCCCCCCCCCCCATCATTCATCACTCTCTGAAATGGGACGGGCTTCAAAATTGATGAGTTGTTGTTTCACTGTTGGTTTTGTGAAAGGGCGATTATAGCACACATGAGAAGCAGAAAACTGCAACGTTTTACTTCGCTGAGTTAATTACTCGCTAAGGCAGAGATTGACTAAACTCCCTCACAAAACAACAATATATTTAAATATTATTATTATTATTAGCCATACAGTAAAAACCCCTTCGGTGAATAAAGTAAAGTCTGAAGTTTGCTTCTCTGCAAAAGGGCTGCAGGTACAATTTTAACCATGATGTGTTCCAGCACTGACTTCAAAGACAGACGTCTTGGGAACAAATGCAAAAAAAAAAAAGGGCTTCTATAGTTACACTAATTATGTAAGTCTTTGATATGTGCAATTTAACCTCTTTTCTCTCCCTTACACACATTACACACAAGTAAGGATGTGTGATATGACAAATCCTAGGTGAGGTCATCTCACATCCAGATCATGATACATATCTTAACACATTATTTCACGGGTTTGTAAATTTAGACTTCTTCCCAAGTATAAGCTGCAGTGACAGGCGTTATCTCACTCCGTAATCATGATTTCTTTCCAGTGTTTTGGGGCTTTTTTTTTTTTTTTCGCACTCTTGTGTTTTTGCAACACAACAAAATAAACAATAGAGCATTGCAATGAAAACAATCCAATTTATTACTGTGACACAATATTAATATGTCATCATACTGCACATTGCCCACACATTTGTGTCCCTTATTGTAGCTGCACTGATAAAGGATAGGGATGTCTGCGTCTGTCATGCTTTAAATTCACTTTTGTGCCAAATGAGAAAACAGACGTTGGCAAAAATTTGCTTTCATCATGTTAGATGGCAGATCACATCCAGACGTACTGCAAAGTACCTCGGTCTCAAAATTCATCATCTTGTCTTTGCTTCAGCAACTGAAACACAGGGATTGTTCTCGCTTATTCAAAATAATTTTCTGCGTTGAGAGGATGTGGAAACGAGGGGGAAAGATGGCTGTCATTAGTTCTACATACATAAGCAGATCTTTTGTAATGACTATGTGCCAAATCGTGCACATCGGGCGACAGGAAAGGCAGCATCCATGTTGTCTGATGAGTAATGTGTTCATATTGCTGGAATGCAAAAAAAAAGGTCTATCATGTTTTTCATTATTAAAAACACCTCATTCAATTCATCCTTGTAGTTTTGATGTATTTGACAAACAGATCAACTGAGGAATTTCAGTGGCTAATGGAAATGGAAATGTCCACAAGAGCGAGGGTTTTCCCTGCAGCTTTGAAGCTGTTGATTATTTCAAATTTCAAACGTTTAATTTGTTGCAAAGTGATTTGCACTGGCAAGCAAATGTGCCACAAAAATGCAATTGTCTGGCTTAATCTGCGTTCGAAAAACCAGTCCCATTACTGTAGTGTTTCAGTTGCCTTTGAACATTTCATGTAGTGACGGAGATTTAGTATAGCTGCAATAAACTAGACACGCTGACTCGCTATGAAAAAGATCTCTGAATGTGCACTGGCTTCACTCGGCTTTGTAAGCCCGTTTGCTGATATGCACAATATTCTTGACCCTATTATTTAATTTAGAGCTTCTACTCAAACTACATTTTTTTGTGTCCTTGTGCTGCAAAAGTGGAAATAAACTGCTTTAGTATCTGTTCTCTCCTTCTCTTTTTACCTTGAGAAGACCAGTCAATGCTAATTTACACCTAAACAACAGCTTACTGGTTCAACGACTCAGCATATTTTCAAGGGAAACCCAAAGGCAAATTACAGTGAAATCAATGTATTGCAGTGAGCCTCTGCTGCGGAGGCTTAGAGAATATTACACTCTTGGTCTTCTGAGAACAAACAAAAAAAATCGGTTTTGTATTACAACACTTGTGTTTAGTTAACAGTATCAATCGGCCACCAGTACAACCAGTTGTAATAGTCAGTGTATCAGTATATACAGTGTATGATCAGGATGAGCTGGGCACCATGTAGTTGTCTCAATGGTGCACAGGTGTTGATTTGCTGGTAAAAGAAAGCCAGTTTCCTTAGAGACACTAGAAGCCGTATTAAGCTGCAGTGCAACACACCAGAATACAATCTTCAGTGTCCCAGGTTCAGCTCTCTAAGTTCTCCAGAGGTTATCTGCTGCAGGCGGATGATGCCTCAATGACTCACTCCAAGACATTCAGTATTTCCCCAGACTTACTACCTCAATTGATTGATTGATTGGGCCTGCTTTTTCCCCACCGTGACCCCACTCATACAACATACATAGCATCCTTGAGAGATTGTTTCCACTTATTTATCACCAATTCCTCCTTCTAAATAACATTTGCAGGTCCACAACACACTGGGCAACTGTACTCGGGGGTTCCCACAGGTGCTTAAAATCCTCCCTTTATTTGTTTTTCTTATGACACTACTGTTTCATGTCTCCTGCATTGCTTGATGTGAATGGACTACGGCCTACACAGAAGAAACACTGAGTCTTAATTATGAGCGGTGTCGTGGATACTGTCCACTGTCTCTCTCCGCCGTTGACATGATATTTCATGCAGAGCAATGAGCGAGTGACGCAAGAGAGAGCAAATGACGTGATGCCTGGGAAATACAAGTTCCCAAATCTCTGGCTCACCAAAATAAATAACAAAGACCGGCTTTGCCCAAGATCCCAACGACAATCAGATGCAGAGCGTGCTGCAAATCAATAAAAGTGGACGACATGGACGGAGCGGAGTTGCCCTTCCATGTTAAGCTGCGTCAGCACATTCTGTGTCAGGCCTTGAATTTGATGTCCTCCAGGATGTGGGAACCCTGTGAACCACAATAGAGTGAAAATATGGGTCGCAGATTGACTTTGAATCTGTGTATTTTAAATGTGCCATTTTGAATCTGGGTCAGGGACTTGAGAATTCATCGCCTGAATGATAATAAGCCCAGGACACATCTCCAGCAGGGCCACAGCACACTTTGAGGCACACGCTTGTCCACATTGTTGGACATATTAGAGACATATTGATGGCTTAAAAAATAGAGCATATATTGATTTATTTAGCTGAACTGCCACAGATTAAAAATTAACCCAGCCAAAAACTCTTATTAAAGGAAATGCGTGAATACTCAAACGAGATGATCGTCTGCAAGTGCCTGATGTGTTTTGATTGGTATTTTAATAGGGCAGTGACATGTCATACACACACACTTACAATTCAGACAATCAGCTGCAATATTGGACTGTTTGTTGTGATTTGAAATTGATGCCTGTCTTGTATTCAGAGCAAAAACCCAGATCTTCATCAGAGCAGGTTGTTGCAGTGCTCTCGTTATGTCGGCTCCAATTTGAGCGTCACTCTTGTTTGATGTGCACGAGGTATGCTCACATCCAGCTCTAATATTCTCCCTGAAGAGGAAATGCAGCAACTAGTCAAGAGCCTTCACTGCTACAGTGGCAAGATAACTGTCTGCCTGACAGACTGTGTAAACCTAATAGGGATTATTGCTGGTCTCCCTGCATGCAGATTTATCCTCTCCCTTATTATAGCTAAGTTTTAAACTGTCGCCTCGACTTTGCACATGTCTTATCACACAGAAAACACAAATTATTCTGAGAGTTTATTCTGCACCAATTTGCAATTGCCGTCATATTCCAAGATAGGAGGGCGCATTTGCTTTGTGTATCTGCTCTGTTTCAGAAGATATCAGCGTTTTATGTGTCCTGGAAATCTGAAGCGGCCCCGGTTGCCTGCAGCATGCAAAGTCTTAAAACGGAAGCCCATAAAACCATCCTCTTTCCATCACTTTGGTATTCTATCTGGGCCACAGAGGGATGTTTCACATCTTACTTTTCAGAGAGGATTTGACAGTTTTATTGCGCGGTAGCAATGCAAGAGCCGTACCGTAAAGTTGTCAGTAATTGTAGAAATGCACCTAAAATGACTAATGTTCCAGGAGAAGGTGTTCATGTTCACGTTATAAATTCCCTCTGTCACAAAATATGAGCTGCTTAAATAATACAGTGATCAGACAAACTCGCAACGGCAACTTGCAAGTTTGCCATGAGCCCCTGTACATTAATCTTCAAATATTAAAAGATAGTCCTATCTAAGAAAATAAAAAATAAAAAATAAATAAAAATTACCACTGTTATGTAGAATTTCGCCCTTTTCCTGTTATGGATAGATGAAACAAAGACACTGGTGTAGAGAACCTCCTCAGTCCACATCAGTGATCATTATTTGTGCACAGATGTCTCTCTTTCTCTTATTAACCCACCCCAGGCTTCTGTAATGTGTGACCCAGGATCGCATTGGAATACAAAGTGTGGATCAGAGTGCAGCTTGCGTGTGTGGGCACACTGAGGGCTATGGAAGGGAGTTAAATTTAAGAAGTCAATTATGGGGTCATCATCGACCCTCAATGAACATTCTCATTCACCTATTGTGAGTTACACTAACATTTTTATTTATTTATTTTCCTGTATTTGCTCTCACAAATCCCCATCCCTGTGTTTTATCTGGTAATGCCGGCACAGCAGCATGTCCGGGGTCAGCCCATTAATGCCCCTGAGCATTTTATAGAACATTTCTACTACTTCATGGCCAGCTTTTTGTCATTGTAAATCTCTAACATGACACATGTTTTCAAATCTGGCTGCTTGGTTGTTCTTGAGCACAGATCACAAGTGAACGGTGTTGGACAGTTTTATCTCCCCAGTCCCCTTCTGAGAGGACAGACTGGTAGATCCAAAATGGTGTCCCTTCTCCTGGTTAGAAGGAAGTGAAGCATGAAGAAAGGGGAGGTGAACACATTGATGTTCGATGACAACTCCCCAAGAGGTGAGTCATTCTGCCACCCCCTCCACCCCCGCTCCTTTTTTTCTCTCTCTCTCCTTGGCTTCCACACCACATTGCTTTTGTGTTTGTTTTGCCGTTTCCCATTTCCGAAATAAAATACAGAAATCAATTAAATGCAAGTGGAAAGAGTTATTTAAATACTAAAAAAAAGGAGAAAATAGAAGATTTGTCACCTAACCTCAACATTTGAGGAATAGCCATCCATTACTCCATAATTTGCAGCTCATCATTAATTATGTTTGCATGTCAGGTAAAAGCTCACACTTGATTAAAGATCAGCTTTACAATAAACAATAAAAGGCGACATATGATGCAAAATCAACTTTTTAATCATTTAAATCCTTATGTGTGTGACTTATATGGAGGTCCTATCAGTCGTGTGTGAAAAAAGATGACTCACTCATGTTTTTGTGGTCCTCCTCAGTCTAAGTACAGTTCGAAACAAGTTCTATTCTTGGCTCCACAGTGCAGCACAAAGTTCTACACAAACTTCCAGCATCAGAGGATTAATCTGTCCAGTAGATACATGTTATATATGACAGCAATGTGCCTGCTAGAGCCTGCAAATGATCACTTTTCCAAATGCTAACTGCTGTTAGCTCCCAGTAGCCTCTGTGGCAGATGTCATTTCCTGTCCCTTAAGTTTTGTTTTACTTTTTTTTAAGGTGGACCTAAAGAGATAATACTAAACAGAGTGTTCTGAACAGGGCTGTTTTGTCAGGGTGATTGAACTGCTGTGGTGCTTCATTCTTATGGTATTTTGACCAAAGCATGTCACAGACATGTTCATTAGGACACCAGGGAACTAGGTTCACTTGGAGAAATAGGGTATAATATGAGTCCTTTAATACACAAGGAACGCTTTTGAACCCATGCAACGTCTGTGCTTCAGTCATGCAGCATGTGACACAAACCTGGTGCAAAACAGGACATAATAATAATATGCAGCCCAGTAACCTGCATTCATAAAGCTTACGATAGGTCACAGTTTAGCGGCATTGGTACGTTTGAGTCAACTTCTAACACAGTGTAACACTATAGCAGCTCAAAAGTAATAAATCATCAGAACATACATTTCTAGTTATGATCATGGTGCTTTTTTAAGTTGTCATCAGTTGTTGTCACAACACAACATTGAGTTTAACAGCCTTAAACGAATCACTGAACATTTGAAGAATTAATGTTTAGCAAGTGTTCGCTTGGTTTCATCCATTCAGGAATTAGATGGAGATTACAAATGAATGCAGATATACCTCGTGAGCAGCAGTCTGACAGCAGTATTTAAACTAAAAAAATAACAAACTGCCCACCATTTTCTCTTGCTGTGTGGGTAGAGCCCTGCAATTTTTTTTTTGCATTATTCATTTAAAATTAATGGACATTAAAAAGGTCTGCATTGCTGTGCTGAGTTTTATGAGCATAATTAGCCAATCTTAAAGGAATTAACAGACCTTCATTGGTTCATTTTTATTCCCTGTATATCCTTGTACCCACGTGTACACAGAAAATACATCTACATATGCAGAATATTTAATTAATACGCTGCAGTGTATGTGTCTACTCCATTTTAAATTGAAAAGCCATGGAATATGTATAGCTCGCCTGCATTTTTTTTTTTTTTTTTTTTGTCAGCAGAAGAATCAAACAGCAGTGATTTCAGATCTCTTGCCAGGACATGAATCTAAAATGCAGATGCAGATGATTACGTTAACAATGATTATGTATATTCATGTAACACAGACAAAGCACACTTACAGCCCTCATCTCTCATGCAAATGCTGACGTGCCCATTTGTTGCTGTCTGTCAATATTGTTTACAGCACAATAATTGGCACATAAAAGCACAGCTCTATCTGCTTCAGCTGTAAAGCATTCCTCTATCTTAAGAGACCCGCCCCCTTTCATTTTTCATTGAAGTGCTTACCTTGCAGAAGACATGTGAGAAGGGGGAGGAATATTGTCCAGAAGGACGTTTGCAGACTGCTTTGTCTTCCATTCTTTTCTCGTCTGTTTTCTTGTCTCTTGTTTTCTAATTGTTGTGTGTGACAGGTGAAAACGAAGGTAAAAATCACACGGATGAGTCACAAGTGGGCCATAGCTGTCAGAATAGTGAAAAATCTTCAATCACATATCATGTTAGTTCTACATCGCTATGGTTTTATTAGCCCGCTGATCCAATACCACCTTAGACGGTAATGGCTGAGGAACCAGGCTGTTTTTCATATTAACTGTGGTGGGCGGTCAGCTTTATCGTCCGTACAGTTCCTCCAAGATCAGCAGTTTCCATTTTCATCCGCGAGACGAGAATATCTTCATTCAAAGGCACATTTATTTGCCGAGGATGTGCTCAGCTTAAGAAAGCAAATCAAAACATCAATATGCTCGCACCGTGCATCGCTGCTGTTCACAGAGACACGGGGTGTACGGCTGTGGCAGTTCAAATACTCATTATGACAGAGTCCGTCTCAGATGCTGGCTGCCTTTTTGTCCATTGAGATTCACAGCGCTAGAGCTGGCAAAGGACACAAGAGAGCGGAGACTCTGCAGGAGAGCGTATGTGCAGAGTGTAAGCGCAGAGTCGTGTGCACTTCAATGTCAACATGTTTGTGTTTCTGCATTATTATTCAGTTGACTTGCAGTGTCCTAAGGAAGCAGCCAAGGTCAGGGGAAATGTATCCCATGGCTTGAAATCCAGGTTCATTTTCTGCATTTCCTGCCTGTGTATCCCAACCTGAAAAGATTATCACAGTTAATGGCTTTGCTTTGGTGCTGTCACTCACTGACAAAGCTCACCCACACCTTCCTCTAACTGTACATCTAACTATTTATTATTGTCAGCCTGGGTTGCCGATCCCCTGTTGTTCTTGATTGACGTTGCAGAACGCCAAACAATAGCTTCTTTCAGAGAGGATGTGTGACAGGAGGCAGGTGGAAAAGTCAAGTGCCTTTAAGCGCAAGATCTTTTCATGGTACGGTGCATTTTTATATCGTACAGTTCAGACCTTTGTGTGTCAACTCGACTGATAATGTGACCTATTCCTTATTGGCGTCGCGAAGTGGCTGCTGCTCAGACGCAAAAAAGTGTGTTTTCTCACGACAGCACTGACAAAGAAAGAAGAAATGTTTTTCAAAGAAATGTTTTCTCTATGGAGTTTCTCTCTTCTTTTGAAGCAGTTCTGTTATACTTTTTGCTAATGTTTCTAGTAATATGTGATTGAAGAGAATTCTCGAGACCCTGATTAGTAGCACAAGTGAGATTAAGTGGATTAGGTAAGGTTATGTGAGGTAAAAGAGGGTGAGGTAAGGTAATATCAATATTCATTTTAATTTGATCTCACCAGGACATTTAATTTTCACAAAAACAGATCACTACTGAACCATCAGCTTACTGCTACTTTCTCATAGTAGCAACACTGAGGAGTCTGCTATGTGGCATCTACAACTGCACATTAATTAACACAGGTTTTCCCTTGTCAGAAATTCTAACCGTTTATACTGCAGATTTCCAAACACATGTAGGTCATGCAGTGCACACTGGGAAACTCATAAGGAACAAATGGCTCCCATCTGCCGCTGTCTTAATCATGTTTTCTGATATTAACTCAGACAAATGGAAAATAATCAGGGTGTGAGCAGATATGTTCTTTCAGGAACATTTTCTTTTTTTTTTTTTTTTTAGATGTAATGGAAAAGTAAGCACTTCCATATTTCATACGTGCACGCTCCACACATATTGGCACAGATCCCCAGTAATCAGCAAACCTCAAATTTGAAATGTCCTCTGGATACAGCGATAATGACACAGATCAGCTTTAGCTCTGTCCTCTGCCTCATTTGTTCCTGTCAGAACGAGATAGGCCTCGCTATCAGTTGGCAGCCGTCCTGTGGTGACACGGCGACAATGCGACAGGCTCTTTAGCAGCATCACCTGGGTGGTGCACGTGGAGTGAAGCCGACTTGTCAGTATACTTTTTTTTTTTCACCCAAATCCCGGATCCTAGGGATGGAGGACAATTAGAGAACAAAGCAGACAGGAGATGGACCTGCTGGAGATGCACGCCAAGACAGCAGGAAGCCGCCAAGCAAATTATCGGGTGCCGACACTTCTGATGTTTTTACCATCGTTCGACAGGTGGACAGGAATATATACCACTTTCCGATTGTCCGCGTCTCTTTTTGCAATCACAGGGGACATGTAAAAATATGGAGCAGTGGGGTTTATAGCTGCTGCTGCCTTTCAGCATTGAGTGCTCTCTAACCACTCAATTTAGCTAGATCCATCTGTGGTGGCCTACTGGAGAGGCACTCCCCATTGTACTTGTTTAAATGTTTATATAATCAACAGACATTCTTTGGTAAACAAGCTCCAAGAAGGAGCCTTGTTTGGATGCTGAAGTAGTAGAAAGGGAAGCGTGAGGAGGGAGGAGTGAGACACCTGTTGCAACACGGGCTGCCGTGTGTCGACATTTTGCTTTGATTTATGAAGGAAAACAGTCTCCAGCTCAATTTCGTTCACGCTCCTCCTGAGATTTGAGAGCTTTTCATCTTTCTTCTCTCGTTACCATTTCCTTTCCTTTCACATATGAAAGAATTGTACACCTTCAATGTGTCTGTTCACACTGCTGTTTTCCTCGCTCTGTCAACATTTTAACTGACATTCAGGCAGTTGTTGAGTATTGGATCGACAGATGAAAACGCTCAATCCGGCATGTCACGCTGACAACATCTGAACTTAACATCACCTTTTACACTGTGCAATCTCACAATAAGGAAACCCTTGCCATGGATTTCATAGCTATGGCTCAAATTGACTTCTTACTCTGTCAAGTTCAGTTGCAATTAAAAACACAAAGAGTAACTGATTTTACATTCTTCGCTGGTCTGCAAACAGCTGCTCAGCTGATCAGCTCCAGTGACTGTACATCAACCAGACCCTGGTGCGGCGGCAAATCGTCTGATATTATCCACAGCTTCTCAACGCGGTCTGTTCTTTTACGCTCAAATGAAGAGTGAGAGAAGTCAGAGTCGTCCAATAAACAATTTTAGGAGGAGAATTTCTTTGTGTGAAGACTGAAGAGAAGAGTTTTGCGGAGAGATTCGTTTCCTGTTGCCTGTGGGTCCAGCTGGGATCTTTCTGTTTTCTGACCACAGTAATTGGAAAATAGAGAGAATGTGCTCTGCTGTAAGAGAGACTCAGCATTATACTTGGGGTTTCAACTTTACTTTCTTTGTTTGGTAAGCTTGCTGTTCCAAAGATCGAGGATTAAGCAAACAAAGTACAGTATTTGTTAGTTTACTTGTACTGCAGTCAGCACCGTTTGTCGTGCTTCCCCTTCTTGTTGACTCGGCAGTTGCTGGATGAGATCTCTCTCTCTCTCGCTCTCTCACCGTGAGCTGAGCTCTTTTTTTTTTTTCAGTTCATGTTTGTTTGTTGTGTGATGGCTTTGTTGTGTGCCATTAAACATTGTTCCGTGGTTGAGATATCAGATTGCACCTGGAAAGATGTTGGATTCCGGTTCTGCTTGATTTTAAATAGATGTTACAATTCCAGTACCGGGAGACAGATGTGAACAAACACACACACACACACACACACACACACACAGGCATACTGAAGGAAAATGTAGCCTCCTTTTCTGTACCCGAGCTCATCTTTATCTGCGGAAATGCAATATTCAAATAGCCGCCACTTCCATAAGAGAGATGTCTCAATTGAGAACGTATCTAAATGCTAATTTCACCAAGGCATTTTGTGTCAACTATTAACTCACCAGGCCATTGTGTTAGGTATACATGGTGTACCAGATAAAGTGGCCGGAATGGTGCATTGCACAGTCATCTGCTTTAAGGTTTTAATGTAAAGTAACAGTATTTGACTCACTGTTGCCTTTTTTTCTCAAAGAGCTGCAGCTCACTGGATTTTTTTCTTTTTTTTTTCTTCCTCTGACCATTTCCTCATGAAGATGGTTAGAGATAATTGTGCATGAAAAATCCCAGCAGTTTCTGAAATCCTCAGACCAGCACATCTGGCACCAACACCCATGGCCACATTCAAAGTCAATTAAATCCACTTTCTTTCCCCCTATTCTGATGCTCGTTTTCAACTTCAGCGATTTGTTTTATGCCGAAGTTGAGTTGTGTTGCGGTACTGTGATTGGCTGATTAGATACTGTATATGTGTTAATAAGCAGATGAATATGTGTACCTGGTAAAGTGGCTGGTGAGTGTATGTTTATTCATACTGTCCCCCAACCATCATCTCAATCAGTAAATTAATTGCATAATTATCCAAGCTCTTGAGTACGGATTATTGAATTAAAGAAATGGCTTCAGAGGGAGAACAAATGTTTGAAATCCTTCTTACTCTTTCCACATCGTTGTAAGTGTGAACATTGTCTCGACTATTAGATTGATTTCTATGAGATTCTATATCCAGAAATTCACGGTCATGCAGCGGATGAATTACAATGACTTTGGTGACCTTCCAGCTTTAGTTATCATGCGAATAAGACTGACTTATAAGACTGAACTACCTGAGAAACCACTGGAAGGATTGTCATAGAAATAGACAAACTGTGATGAATTTAAGGAGCGATTTTTTTATCCTGGGCCACTACTAAGAATACTTATGCATTATTTATTAACTGCAAAAAAATTCCATTAACCTTCTGCTGTATTTGCTACAAATTATACACTTGGCATGTTCACATGGTAAAAGCATAATTTAGCACACAAAGTTTTCCTGTTGTTCCATGTGGTTTTGTGGTATCACACAAACATTGCTGTTATTCATCAGTTCATCAAGCCATTGTTTGTGTTACGATGAATAATTAATGGAGTCATTTTTTAAACAACACATTTTTGCTCATGATTTTGCATTCCATGTTGCATTAAACTGACTGAAGTTCACAGACCGAACGACTAATCAACAACTCGAGAAACAGATATACATCGATAAAGAAAACATTAATCCGTTGCAGTTTGAGCCGTATGAACCATGCAACTTTTCCCCCCTCTAAGATTTCTGCAGAACTTTCTAATCATAATTATGCATCATATTACAGAAAGCAAAGCTCGATTAAAATGAATGAACCTCAAAGCCTTGTGTCATCCTTGACAAGTGAAGCTCCGGCCAAAACGTCAGATGTTGTTTACCCAGGTTGGCCACATGAAGCCTGAGATTCTCTCTGTGTCTGAATCGAATATGAGATGTTGCCAGAGCTGGAAGCTACTGTCGTGAAGCGGCTCATGCGGGATGATGAACTGTCTGTGTTTGAGAGAGCAGTGTATAGTGTAGACAGGAGAAGAGACAGGTGTTTACAATAAAATGAAAATAAAGACAAAAACAACTATGTGAGCAGACTTTAGAAATCGGCCTCCTCTCCCTTGATCAAATCTATAAGCAGTCATTGCTTCCCTGCGTATAGTTTCTTCTGATGTTCACCACATTGTTAGGTAAACACTGCTGACCTTCCCGTGATGGAGGTGCTGGACTGGAATAGACTCTGCTTGAAAGATATGTTATTTGTTACAGTTATTATTATCACGACCTCCGGGTGACTCTTTCCACTCACATTTGTTTGTCAGATTACAGCTGAGTGATTTCACGTAATGGATGGGGAAAAAAATAATTTTGTGTTTCAGCATCCCGGCTTCAACTGAGTCCAGCATGTGGGCCTGGTGTCATTTTGAAATCAGTTTCACTGCTGTTGCGTATGAGCCTCTTTTTGATTTACACTTATTTGTCACACATGTGGTTTTCCCATGAAAACATCCTGACATAGAAATGAAAGAAAATGTGATTTCATTTTCTTATTGCTTTGATGTCCAGAGTAAAAATATTGCTTCTCTTCATTTTCTTGTGGACCTGATAATCAATGTTTCTTTCATTCACGAACGATTCACAGCCTGACCTGTACATTTTTTTGTTACCATATTCATTAAAAAAAAACAAAAAAAAACTTAATGACTGCTCACCATGATTCTCAAAAACCTGACCATGTACAATGAATTTATTATTGTAACAACGATGATTAAGGTCTGTTAGACCTGCTGGTACGAGTGGTTTCTTTTAGAACTCGTGGCAATCGAGAATTGTATATGTATGTACATGTTTTAGTGCTGTAGCTCTTTTCTCCACGTGGTGAAGGGTAGAACATAATTTCACTGAATGAAACCCTTTTTTATGCATTTTAAGACGCTAATAGAAACTGTGAAATACGGTGGTGTCGAGGTCTGTCAACACCTTGAACTGCAAACATTAGCAGTTTAAGGGAACAAACCTTTAAGAATGTATACATTATAGATGTAGAAATTTAAGATAAAATAATTATACTTAAAGGTCACATATTATGCAAAATCAACTTTTTAATCATTTTAATCCTTATATTTGGGACTCTGGAGGGCCTATCAGTTGACAAAGAGTGAAAAAAGATGACTCACTCGTGTTTTTGTGGTCCTCCTCAGTCTAAGTACAGGAGATAAAACAAGTGATGTTGACTTCCTCACTCACTGAGACGTCACAATGCGCTAAATTCCTGGAATTGTTGTCTCACGGATCTCTGCTTTGTCTGTTAAACACACAAGAGTGCTGGTGAGGGCAACGGTTTCTGAAAACCAGAAGTCCGCGAAAAGTTCTATTCTTGGCTCCACAGTGCAGCACAGAGTTCTACACAAACTTCCAGCGTCAGAGGATTTATCTGTCCAGTAGATACATGTTATATGAGGGCAATGTGCCTGCTAGAGCCTGCAAATGATAATTTTTCCAAATGCTAACTGCGGTTAGCTTCCTGTAGCCTCTGTGGCTGATGTCATTTCCTGTCCCTTAAGTTTTGTTTTACTTTTTTTTAAGGTGGACCTAA
Source organism: Microchirus variegatus (assembly GCF_963457635.1). Classification (NCBI taxonomy): domain Eukaryota; kingdom Metazoa; phylum Chordata; class Actinopteri; order Pleuronectiformes; family Soleidae; genus Microchirus; species Microchirus variegatus. The sequence goes on along the minus strand of NC_139809.1, from coordinate 394,951 downwards.
AGAGATAATACTAAACCGAGTGTTTAAGTATTAGGTATAAGTTATACTTTACTTTATAAAGTAAAGTATATATATATATATAGTCCTTATACTTATCAGTATAAGGACCAGGTCACAAGCAGGTATTTTGTCGCTGAACCTGGTCTTTGAACTCCCAGAGAGTGACCTCAACTATGACCTATTAGATCACACCATCTCTACTATTTCATCAATGATAATTAACCCTGAAAGTTTGTCTATATCTAGAATTTCATGAGCCCCTGACATTTCCTAACAGAGACATAGAGTCTGGGTCATGTCACCCGCTCAAACTTCTTTCTCTCTGACTCAGTCATCCTGTGGTTTGGCTGACATACCTCACCCTCCCTGCCTCACAGCAAACAGTGTTATCGCACAGAACAGCTCTCTGTTGCTCAGTGACTCTGACACAGATGAATAAAGGGACATAAGTGGATTCAAAAGATGATGCCTCAAACCAAGTTCATTCAACCTCCTCCAAAATTTGCAATGTCAACCCTTTTTGCGAACCGTGAAATGTCGACACTTGGGTGAATCGAATTGTACCAATATAGTTTCAAATCACCCACAACATCTGCCTTTTTTTAATGGGAAATTAGTATATGTTATTGAGAGTCATAAATATTTAAAGCAGTCCAAAGTATCAGGCATTTCATTTTCCAGAGGGGATTTGCCGACTGCCTAGAATAGAAAATGTGTTCTGACACAGGGATAATTGAATTGACTACCCTCACCACCCACTGCTATCCGCCTTCGCTTCACACCTCCTCTGCGTTGGTGCAACGGATAGTGATTTCTCTGCGCTTCAAAATATTTAAGATGGGAGTGTATTGATCATCTGTCTTGAAGGCACATCTTCACAGATCACCGTGTTTTCCAGGCAGCCGATATTTTTGCACCAGAAGGGACGCTCTTCACATGCAGCCTCTGGTTATCTCTTGCTGAGAGCAGGGGCTGCTAAGAGGCTTTACCTTATCATTGTTCTGAATATAAATCACCTGATATATACCCATCCTCTTGTGAATAAACAAAACAGGGAGATATCAGCTACCAGAGATCTGCTTCCCTTTTTCTTGCAGCCGCATCACTCAGGCCAGGACGAGCATAATGGAACATGATGACAGAAATGAAGTTTTAAGACAAAACGGTTCATTTGAGGCAGGTTCGGTTTCCTGTTTCCTGTACAGTGGTTGCTATCCCGCAGTGGAATATACCAAGGAAGGGAGCAGAGACACACTCATTAATTATTGATATCCATGCAGGCAGATAGCACTGTCGGTGCAAGTGAGATCAGCCAGAGAAGTAGTGGTAAATTCATTCCTCAGCTTCCTCTTTTGCAGGAACAGAGTGAGGTTATTAAAGATGACCTGATAATATCAAGATAAGACTAATCAGACATGACAATTTTGAAGCGTGTCTGTTTCAGGCATTACTTAGCAATCTATTTCACATAATTCAAATCAAAGATCTTTACACTCTGGCACACATTTTGTTAATGAGGTCTGGCCACATGAATCTGAGAGCATCTAAATGTGTCTGCGGTCATGTTTACTGACGATAAGTTTTCCTTTTTTTCACTATCAGCAAGGCAGTTAGAATGTAATTTAATAGCACGTATACCTTATGTACGCAGAAGACATTTGGAAGACAACTGAGTGCAAAGGTGCCATCCGTACCTTCCTTTTCTGGCCCTTTCAGCACTTTCTTGATTTGCATACAATGGATTGTAATCTTAATTTGTCAGAGAGCTGAGCAGCTGTGTAAACTCCCCTTTGGGCAGAATATGGAAACCATATGCAATGATGTGTCAAAGCAAGTTCCTCTTACAGCCCACTAATATGGACTTTGTGAATGCGTGTGTATGTGAGAGGCCATCTGTGTATTTTCATGCAGAACAGTACAACAGTTAAAACCCTTTTTTTCTCTCACGGTCCACTCTTACTGGACTAATACAGCAGTTTCAACACAACATGACCTGCACTATGTTCTCATCTAATTACGAGCAACTTATCTACTATGTACAGCTGATAATTACTGTGCCACAGACAAGAATGGAGTCTTGACAAGTTGACACACATTTGCACTGTATCTTCTTCAGTGTGTTTAGAAATGCTGACGAGACAGTAATGCTGTGTTTCACATGGTCCTAGCTCGCCTCGCCACGGTGTGGTTGGTTTTCCATTACTATAGTTCTTCCTCAATGTAGGTGGAGTCATCACAGCACGGCTGCATGAAACTGCCTGTGACTTCGTTTTACACGTGACACTCTTATGGTGACTATTGGTGTGTAAAGCAGTTGTTTTCAATGTAACTGAATCATTAGAATCAGTTCATTAAAAAGATTTGTTCAGTACTTCCTCCATGACTGGAGCACACTCCGTCTGACACATTCACTGGACTGAATTACAGCTGCAGGGTTTGTGATGTGGCTCGCCGCTGACAATCGCCGGCTTACAGCAGTGCTGTCACTAAACATACTAGACTACTTATGTTAAATTATGAGATTTTAGACATTTCTTTTGCTAAATGTTGGCGATAAAACCCACATTTTCAGGATTTTTAAGTCTTTCTTAACCTCTTCTTCACGGTTGCCCCCGGGATCGGGGTTATTATAGTTGTTATTACACACCACACAGGTGATTTACAGGTGAGTTATCATACTTTTATTTTTTTCAAAACAAGTTCTTTTTAGACCAATAGGGACATAAAAATAAAATAAAATGGGTAACCCTAACCCGAGAGAAAAAAATCCTTCAGTTATGCTGTGTTCCATGTACATTTACTCTGACACAGTGCCATCTAGAGTGAAACGTACACCTCTGGTGGAATCTCACAAGTGTTAACATTTATTTTGATACCAAGATAATTCACATAGCGCTTGTAACTGCAGAGGTTTACTCTATTTAGCGTGGGCATGTCATTTTCGAGCAGGGACTCCAAAAAGGGTTAGGGAAGAAGTGGTTAACTGATCTACAATTTGGCATTATTCGCTTCGATTCTTGTGTTGGACCTCTTGCCCATGCCTCCTCCCGTGACGGCACTCTGACCAATCAGTGCACGGCAGTCTGACATAGACATCACACATAGTATCAGCTCAGTTCGCTTGGAACCTTGCCGGAGCAAAAAAAAAAAGTATCAGGTACTATCGCTAATGGAAACGCAAAATAACTGTGCTGTGTCGAGGTGAGGCGAAATGAAGAACCCAGATGCAAAGAACTAAAAACCCAAGGTTAAAGAATAACAAAAAGTCTAATGACATTTGTCCAAATGAAAAAGTGTCTGGGTAAATCCTGGGTTCATGACAAAATGGATTTATCACTCCACTTGAGGGTGTTTTCAAATTAATTAGGTCTACCAAATGCATGTCACGGGAATTGGAAGCTTGTTGATTCTTCAGCTCTAATTTGAATTTTCATCCTTCATGAGTAGTTATGGCAATGAATTGTTATGTCCCGGAGAATGAATGTGGTTCTGATTATGGTGGACCTTCTTTGTATTTAAGCCCAGTTTTTCCTTTCTTTGGCTCTTGCTACAACAGCCTGCTTCATCTTCAGTCTCAATCCAACCTACAGAGTCACATATAGACTCTCAAAAACCGTTTGAAGCATTACTGTCTTAAAACATCTCAGCCTGGCACAATAACAACATAGTAGAGGTGTGGGCCCTTCACCAGAAAACCATTTGTTTTGAAGTCCAGTTTGTCTAATCGCAGCAGAAACAGGAGGTGTAGAGGAGAGTGATTATTAAAGTCGGTGATTCTTCATCTGGCCACCATGTAATGCTCACTGTTTGGCATGCAGGTGGACAGGCAAACTGTTCCAGAGCCCCAACCTCTCGCTATCCGGCACATTCCTAATGTGCACGCCGCTGCAACACAGGGGCAGAAATAAAACAAGAGCCGGTTCCTACAGTATCACTTAGCCTCAGTCAGTCCTCTCATAATCGAGATAAGGTACACTGCATGTTTTATTCATAACCATAAAGTTTTCTTACCACAAAGAGACTTAAAATAGTAACCAAAATGATTTCAAGCAGTCTGTTAATTAACTGGTAGATAAAGTGTGCGTCTGGCCCCAGAGCTGCTCCTGGCTCCAGCACTGCTTTTCCTACTCTGTCCCTGCTGTACGAAGACTGAAAAGCTCTAATAGGAAGACTCAATCAGGAGGAAAATTAAATGTGCAAAACAATGGCAAATTAAGTGTTTCGCTCCTTAAAAGACTATGCAATTCAAGATGAAGTAACAGTGTTGGCAACTAATGTGACAGTGTTATAGTGCCAAAGCAAATCTATATTGTTATCACCCGCATGTAGATTTGTTTTTAATTGCATTTTTAAAAGTCATTGTCATTTTCATTTCAAGTTTCTGTCTGCATTTAATGGCATTGTCGTCAAATTCCAAATGTGAAAAGGATACAGATTGGGATGAAGAAGCCGTAATTTTGATTTGTCACAGTTTCACCTTCCTCACAAGGAGAAACAAAAGTCATTCATCCCTCCAAATTGCCAGCTCACCTGCCTGTCGGGAAGATCAAGGGAAAGAAAGGGGAATGCACAGTAATGTGTAGGAGAGCTCCTCAGGTTTCAATTTATCCCCCATCTCTATACTAAGAGTCTTTATTTTTATCAAGGCCTTCATCTTCCCTCACTGAATCATAATTGCTTCTCCTCCTCCTCCTCCTCCTTTTCCTCTAAGCAGCCCATGTACAGCTCTGAACACCAACACCCAGCCTGCGGCTGGAGATGTCATCTCAAATTGGATTTGGCAAAAGGAGAATATCAGGGAATATATTGTTCAGGTGATAAAAAAAATACTGGAGGATATACATTTATGTGGGTTCACTTAAGGATAGGGTAATGTTAAAAGATATCTCTCTTTCTTTCTCTCTTTCTTTCTCTCTCTGTACACCCCTTCTCTTTGCGCTCTTTCCTTCCTCTGGGAAACTGACTCTGCACATTTTCAATCAGCCGGGACAAAGTTGTCTTCGTTAATTAAAATACATTAAGATGGCGTAGGAGGATTTTAAAAGAGAAATTATGCAAGAAACTTATACACAGGTCCCTACAGTGCAGACGTTTTTCCCGTCGCTCTGCTGAGCGTTTTCCACGTTGCATGCGGCTTTCACGAAAATTGAGAAGTATAAGTATGTCTAAGCTGGGTTTACAGCTGGCTGATTCTTAATGTCAATCCATAAAACATCACTTAAGACCCAGCAGCTCCTCACTCAGTCCACTTTATTATGTAGCTTACTCTGTGGGCATCTTTCAGCTTATATAGGCTGTGTGAGCTGCTCTTTTGTGAGGCCACCACTGATTACTGTGCATCTGAGTATGTCTAACTATTACTGTTCGTCATATTAATCAGTGATGTTTAGTTTGTGGACAGTGTGAGATTCTCCTGACTGAAACCTTGTCATTATTTAATAGAAGCTTCAAGGTGAACTGTGCACGCTGCAGCTTTTTCTCCGCCTTGACCTGAATCTGGAGCAATATTATGTGTGTGTTTTTTTCCATCTTATTCATGACTCCCCACTGTGAAGAGCCTCCTTTTGTCTCTCTTTTTTTAAGAAAAGAGCTTCTCTCTGCCTTGCTTTCGTATGTGTTTTAATTAAAAGAACAGCATGGATCAACAACCAACTAGACTCTAATGAAGATGAAGATGGAATGGGAAAATAAATAGACTAGACAGCTCTCATCAAACAAATGACTGAAATATAGGCATTTCTCTCTCTTTTGCTCACTCTCTCCCTCTGGAGGTCATTTTACTTTCTAATTTTCATCAATATTTCCTTATTTCCTTGTTGCTGACTTAATTACCTTCAGATAAATATTGGTTTTTCACCTGTTAAGAGGCATCACACGTAACAGTCATTTGGATAAAATAATGGGATTACCTTAGATTGTCTTTGTTTTTTTAAGTGTTTTGCTGTTTATAATCTATGAATTGTTCCACGACAAGAATCTGTTTTGGAAATCCAAACAGCTGCTTCTTCTCCTTATTTATGCAACTAATATGTCCTTGCACATGCACACGTGCTGTAAGTGCATGATGTGTATAACACCTGGGGACTATAAAAGTGTAGGGCACCGTACCAGCAGTGAAGTAGTACAGGATAAGGTGGCCATAGATTTGCAGCGTCATGGAAGATGAGAGAGTGAGTGAGAGAGGCTTAGATAGTTGAGGGAGAGCAAGGCTTTAATGTCAGCTAGCAAATATAGCTCGGGGGTTGAAGCAGCCCCGGCCACATGGGAGGGATATGGCAGTGTCAGGCCACTGTGTGCCAGGCCTGATGGATGAGGTGGAGCAACTCGTCAATCAAGAAGGCTCCCGTTTCCCCTAATAGATCAGGCCCCACGTTGGGAGAACCTACCCTCCATCACTGCTGCCACCACCTCTGCCTGATATCCACGGAGAGCCAGTTAACCTGCAGCGTAAATGAAGTGCAGGAACCCCAAACCTCTAAAAGCAAGTTGTTGTACAGGATCAATATTTACTGCCACATAGTTTTACCAATCACTTTTCAAAGGCCGATCTCTGACCAGTTCTGGTCGCATTATCAGCCGCAGAGCACAGGTCCATGTCACTGTAGCATTTGGCACTAAAGCAAAGGCCAGAGCAATTAACCTATTCCCAAAGGGTAATGAGTGTCTGTTTCTTAATGCAGATCAGCTGTCATTTGGTTAGTGTCTGTCCAGTGAATGACACTGGACTCCATATCAGAGGATAACGCTAGTTCTGCTTTCAAGGCAAATATCACGGCTTGCTTGAAGTCCAACACCACAGACTGACTCTTCTACATTTAATTATTTATAACACATTATCAGATTCACTCTTTCATTACCTCAAAGTGCTAGTAGGTATTTTCTAAACCTTTATAAAAAAAAAAGAGACCCTTTTTGTGGTCATATTAGATCAAAACTGTACATGCTGTCGCTGTAGCAAACATGACAAGGTGAAGGAACACTTTTTATTTCTTCAAAAACCGTGATTTATACTCAGTCAAGTGAGAGAGAAATGCATTAGAAAAAATGTCTGAATTGACACTTTGAAAGGACATTTCTTTGGTGTTGTGTACACCATTCATATTTTGTCTCGCTGTCTCTTGCAGTTTCATCTTTAACTATTGGACCAAAACATATTCTCCAGGTTGCTCTCTGGATTGTGTCAACTGACACATTGACCACCTCCTGTTTTTACTTCTCAGTAAAAGTAGATGTGTAAGTAAATGTCTTCCTCCTCAATAGTATCTACAAATGCAACAAGTGTTATCAGAGAAATTGGAAAAAGTTGCACAAAAATGGATAGGTTACACAATGACTAGAAGAGCACAAGTTGTTAAGCTACAATCATCTGTCACTCTTCTGACCTCAATTCAACATTACTGCTGGGTATAAACTCTTTTGAAGCTGTATTTTTTTTATTCTAAAAAAAGTTACTGTGGCAAAGACAACTAATTTATTGTCAGTTTTTCCTCAGCTTGATATCGTTCACAGTGTCTCGTGCATTGGTTCTCAAAGTGGTGGCCCTCAGTCCAACGTTGGGTTCCTAAATTGGCCCTCAGGTATGAAAACTTTGAGAACCCCTGGTCTAGTGGTTTCAATTTTTTTTTTTAATGTGGCCTCATGGTGAGACCCAGAAAGAGCTCAGTAACTGACAACTTACCCTCGAGTGCACCCCCCATACCTGGCAGAAGAAAGCTTTAGTACACAAAACAGCATCTTCTCCGAGCCAGATTGTATTGGGTCTCCAAGCAGCCACATCCTGCCTGGTTTGCCCAAGCTGCTGCATTAAACTCCATCATTTTCCCACACACACACACACGCACACAAACACACCAACATGCCACAATAATGCTCAGGACATGCAGTAATGGCACACATTAAGTCCTTCTCCCTGTGTAATCTATGGCCTCAGCACCTGCAGTACACAAACCCAGTTTAGTTCACATTTTCCAGTGCATTTTACTCTCCGTTCATTTTATATTATCCAGAACATGTGATAGGTTGGAGTTAACAAAAATAAATATTGTAACAAATCATCACAGCATTCCTTCATCCAATTGCACTGCGGGAATAAAGAGTTCACGTGTGTTTGTTCTACATACTTATATATACTTTAATACTTTAATATATTACGTGTTGTTCTATTAGATTCCTGTGATTTTTTTAGAAATATGTTATTATTGGATTTTTCTGGTGATTCAAATGCATTTTATTTTCCTTTTTTGCTCTGATTTCATTTTGTGTTTTTGGTGATTAAACAAACACTTAAAACTGTCCCGCATTGATCTCATTTAAAGATGATCCTATCTGACACCTCAGGGACAAGCAGAGATAAGGATGCAAGAATAATCACTTCATAATATTTCTACAACATGCTGTACTATAATTCTCCAGTACTGTTTGACTGCAGTGAGCCATTCAAACAACTATTTGAAAGCCTTTTTTTTTGAGTATATACAGTACTTCATGCTAGTTTACATGGGTTTGGCGACATGAATTGCATTGAAATAATTTGAAAGGCCTGCATCAACACAATAGCATGCTCTCTCAAGAGGTGACGCAGGGGATGCAGCCTAACCTTTCAAGAAGGATCATAATGGAGAGCTCTGCAAAATGAAGTGATTATTGCCATTGGTGTTGTAAGTCTGTGACTTGGGGAAAAGGAAAGCACAGTGCTGGGAAAAGAATATGAAACCACTCATCTTAATTAGGCATGATTTTTTTGTATAATTTAGCAAAGAGGTCAAGTGAGTCATTTCCCCTTGTGGTGCAGCCATTTGCCTCCTTTTTTTTGTATTTGTTTTTCGCTGATGATGTGAGCGAGTGTGGCAGAAAATGGGTGTCTCTTGGTAATTTTGTAAAATTAGAGTGTTGAGTTTCCGCAAGTGGCTATTTGGCGCTTATAGCTCTCGATTCTTGTAAAATGTGCATGTTTTATGCAGAACGTACAGTAAGTATTTGGATGCACATTGTCACCCTTTCAGTCACAGCAAACTGCACGCATTCTAATATCTTCAATTACCAAAGACCACTGAAACACTGGGTTATAAATGAGAAATGTGAGTTTCAGCTACAGTTTTAATTAGGTTGTTGTCTCCAGAACAGATATGCACGTTTAAATACCCGACATACAAAGACTCAACAGCCTTAAATGAATGAAAGACTGTGGCCAAATGTTTTCAAAAGCAAATCCACTTAGCACTTCTCTTCCTCTTCCTCATTGAGAATCATCTCTCCTTCTCATTTTTATTCATTCCGAACCCAGACCACGAGCCACATGTGAAACCTTCACAAACATGAAAGGCTTCCTTTTTGCGCTGCATTTTGGTTATAGAGAAATTCCATCATTTGCCCTCCAGTCCAGCTGGGCTCTTCAAGAGAGAGTCTAATCTACACACTGACCAGTCTGCTCAAAACCTTCAAAGATTGGAATAAAAAAAAAAAAATAGGTGAAACCAGGTTTACTTTTTGATATGTTTAGATGAAATTTAATAGGAAACCGCTGTCATTAAGACGCCTGTCTGTGTAGTCTTCTTTAAAGCGGACCTAGACCGGAAGTTCCAATTAACGCTGTTTTTTAGTGTATCTGCGTCATTACCTTGTTTACGAAGCCCTGAAGTTTCAAAACAAACAGTTCAGTCACTGCTGAGAACACTGTGTTTTATTGTAATCTCAGGCTCAGCGAGATCTCTGAAAAAACTTGTTCCGATTACGTAAACATCGGTTCTCCTGAACAGCAGATCGTCCTGCTCCGGGCACTAGTCCGGGCACATCCGGTTGCGTACATTTAACCACAGAAGAAGAATAACGTCCGTTGTGGAGGTGTTTCACGAGCGACAGTGTCTTCTGACTCTGGGTCTGACTCCAGGTCAAAGGTCGTCAAAGGGACTGCGGCGTGGAGTCGTGAAGAAGCTATTTTTAAACACTGTTAAAACAATGTTTTGATAATGAGGAGCAGTGCATCCACCGTTCCAGATGGGGGAGCTGTGCTTCTGAGAGCTGGTGTGCTGATTATGTCACTTCCGGGTATTGGCCAATCACAAGACCGTTGGGAAGGCTCTACGCTGGCTGGCCAATCACAACACAGTCTGTCTTCTGGGGGTGAGAGTTCTGTCTGTCTGACGAGAGCTTCAATAAGGACAGATTTCTATCGGCTCGTTTACAGCAACTAGGAGGTTTTTGACCATAAAAACAAGTTAATGTATGCAAGTAGACCTCCATAACTAACATATATGTGCAATCCCAAACCAGCTTTAATGACTGACTGCCTTGAAGGTCTCCAGCTACCTTAAGCTCTTGTATTTGTACTCAGGTAACAGGGATTACCACTGAAAGCCTGTTTACTAAGATTACTGAGAGCAGCATGGGTGACTGATTTCATTAATTAGCCCCTGACCTTTAGAGAGATACACCTCTGCCAGGCCTTATAGACACGGACAATTTAGTGTCACAGATAGATGATGTCTTTTTATCGCCTGGTGATTTTTGCTTTCCTGTGACTGTAGGGGGGAAAAGCTCACACCTTCACTCCTGTGGTCTGAAGACATCAGTGCATGTGATAATATCTCCCTTTCCGTCTGTTCCTATTTCCATTTTCTTTTATGAGTCATGCACGGAGGAAATTTCTTTCTCGCACATACACTTGAGTGTGAAGTGTGTGTCCAGAGTTCTGGAGCTCAGACTCCGGTTTCCATCAATCAGAGATTCCCCTTGAGAGGAATGAGATGAGACTGAAACAAAACAAAAACACTTAAATACAGCACTTATATCTGTAATTAACCTATGCCATGTAGTCACTTAGAATGATATTTCTCCACCTTCTTTCATTTGTGTGACTACATGCTATTTTTTCACAGCAAGACAGAAATTTGTCAAAAAAGAAAAATAGTTTATTTATCAGATGAAAGTGCTTTCTTCGTTCTCTTAATGCACCACTTTATTTTGCACTTTCAATACATTTTGCATACACTGTACATAAAGAGGTGATTCTCCAAGTTTACACTCTAAGTCACTAGTTTTAGCCTTAACCGAACAATTCACATCTTTGCTCTTTCTCCCAAAATAGTAAATGTATTAACCATTGAATATGTAAAAAATGTGCATTATATTTAAAAACTACTTAAAGGTGCATTATGTAATAAATCTAAAGCAACTGGCCATAAAATCCTCCTAATATGTCACAGAGACTCAGGAATAATGTTCATATAACAAACTGAACTCACCAACAACAACAGTACAGACAAAATATTCACATTAAATAATTAAATAAATACATTTAATTTAATGTAGTAACCGTTTTTGGCCACATTCTTATGGCACCTTTAAGTCCATGGAAATATGTATTTCTATTCAAGGTAACGTAGGACTATTGAACAAAATTGTTGGCAATACTAGTCAGCCAGTGTGTTTTATCACTAATTGATTTCACATACTTATTGCTATCTGCTGCACGTTCTGCCACTGAAGTAAATGTGCCACTGTGTAAAGCTTAAACACACAGATACCAAAAAAGACAACAAAACGACAATCCCATGATCCCTTGCAGCTTTCTGACATCATCAAACCAGGCTTGATGCTATTGTTTTGTGGCAGAAATGATGTACTCTGCATTTAACTGTACATATGTAGCTATAAGCTAATACCTATATGACCATATACCAGTATGCATATATTTGACGTTCCATTCTCAGTTGGAGTTGTGATCCAAATAACAATAACTTTGTTTGTTGATAACAGCTTGAATGATCATACTGAATGTCCTGTAATGAAAAGGAACCTCACAACGTGCACCATTACACCCCTAAAACCAACCCGGAATGCCATGTTGCCTTGCCCATAATATTTGTTTTGATTTTGTGCTATAGAAAAGTATGATTGCCTCTTTATCTCGACGCTCCTTCTGTGGATCCATAACATCTCATCTTCCTCCGTTTATTTTAGATTGCTTCGCTTATTCCCTCTGACCCATGGGACACAAACATTGTTCTGGTTTGTGTCATGGAAAAGCATCTGCTCCATTACACCATTGGCTGATTTTAGATTAAAGATCTTGCAGTAAATCACAGCAGACCTTGTGACAGAGCCCCAGCTTGGTCCCCTGGACCAGTTAGCTTGCCAGCGCTATCTATATATAACCACTGCAATTAGTTCACTGGCTGGTTGGACTTCAACTGACCTTACTATATTATATGGGACAGGGGGACTCGCTGTTTTACTGACCCAGCATGGAGACCTAATGGTCTTTGTCATGAGTGGTAAATAAGGTTCTCTGTGATGGTGGCAAATGTCTAAACACAGAACAGACATGAATTATGCTTATTGACTCCATTCTGTGCTCCTCACAATTGTGTATGACAACCAAAACTTGCGATTTTTATGAATGGTATTAGCCTTAACCGAACAATGGTAAAATAAATCAACATTGCCTCAATTTCAATATCTCAAAATCATTATTGTGGCCTTGGTCCTGCTCTTGTTACATGGCCTTTGCAGAGATCTGAGATGGATTCCGTGTTAAGATTCAGTTTCTGAATTCACTGCAATATCCAATATGGACAAAGAAGGGAAAAATTATTTATTTCCCCCTCTTTTTGTCCTTTGTCTATTGTTTTTATATTTTATACAATGTGGGTATACCATAATCCCAATAGCATATGCCTCCAGATGTCAGTAATGTTTGAGTCAGTATAACAATTCTGTCGTGCAGTTTCTATTGGCACTTTTCCACTATACAGTCCCAGCACGACTCAGCTGAGCACGACTCTACTCGATTTGGTTTTGTTTTCCATTACTCTAGTACCTCTTCAATAAGGGCAGAAGGGGTTGTGATTTGACTTGCTATCGCCAGCTTTCAGGGTCTTTAAGACTTTTCAGTTTAGTTTGGCAGTGTTAGGTTTGATTTCTGTGTCGGACGTCGCACTCATGACTCTTCCAGTGCTAACATTCACTGCCAATCAACCGACGCCAGTCTGTCGACATGACGTTTTAGTATCAGCTCAGCTCGCTTGGAACATCGCCAAACAGCACCTAAAAAAGTACCAGGTACCAGGTATTATCTCTAACGGAAAAGCAAAGTAGAGTCAAGCCGTGCTGAGCCAAGTCGTGGTGAAACTATGTATTGGAAATGGTCTCTATGGACTTTTCAAGTACAGTCAAATTTGCATAACTAACCCTAACCCATAATTGAGGCATCCACATTAGTTGATTATCACATACTGCACCAAATGATTACATTTTTGTTTGAAAAAATTTACAACTGTATTAATTAGTTTATCGGGAGTTCAGGATTTTCCTTAGAAAATGCTGTATCACTACACAATGCGGCTTTACCTTCAAAAGTCTACCAAACTCTGTGCTTTTATGCCTGTGATCATTTAGTTCGTCTTATTTTAGAACTCTGTGAATGTTTTTTTTTGGTTGCAAATAGAAAATAGAACATAGTTTCCCATACCATAGGATAAACTTCTGTTCTGAGCGGAATCCATCAGCTGTCAACTCCTTCATAAAACCCACAGCCTGCAGGTTCTCCTTCCCTCCCCATTTGCATTTCATTTCAAAAAATGGGTGTCACTGTAGAAGAAGAATTTAGCCTGACAGGAAGTTACACGGAAAGGTTTTTGCTTACTTGTCATTTCCTTTCCAGGGGCCTGACCTAGCTTAGCCTCCTGACACTGACCTGGATCACAAGCGTGCATGACAGGTCTCTAAATCAGCCAGAGGCCACCATATTCCCATGGGGACACCTTAACAAAAGCAACCAGAGAGGCATGAAACACACACACACACACACACACACACACACACACACACACACACACACACACACACACTCGTCACATACACCTCTCTATTCTTGGAAGCAGCAGAGACCAAATTGGATTTTTGCACATTCACATGCACATGTGTGTACATGAAGTACACCATAAACAGAAATTGAATCTGAAGATTAGCTTCCTTGTTACTACATGTGAGGTTGAAGTTAAACGTGACCTCTCCTGTAATATCTCCAGCACGAGCCATCACTGTCTGCAGCTTAACACCACAGTATACAGTAGAGAGGAGGGTGAGAGAACATAAGAAAATACCATACACACAAGGTCTGCTCTGCAGCACCGTGAACTGACATGGTTATTGGTTACAGTGATACTTCCTCGAAATGTTCAAATGTAATACCTATACTTTCTATAGGAGTCAAACAATTTCTCCCTCATACACGGGCAAGGGATGGGAAACTGATTGCTGGAGATACAATCGTGACAGGTGTTTGTAAAGGATATTATATCTGTGCATGTTACTCTTATCGTGTTTTAGGGATTCAGTAAATTTTGTCTGTTTAATCGCCTGGATGCCAGCAAGAGTTTACCAACGTGAAAAAAGATACTCAGCCTCAACATCAAATGCACCATCACCACATTTTGAAGCTGAGTAAACAAATCGTCTAATTTCCATCTAATCTCATGACATCATGCCTTCCCCCAAGGATCGAATAATAAAACATTCAACTCATAAATGTGGATTTCTCATGCTTTGCAGTCTTCACTGCTAGTACTGAAGAAGAGAATCTGTCTGACAAAGGGAGAATGCAGTTTCTTGGTCTTTACTGAAACTCTTCCATATTTAATGAATTTGATGTTAAAAAGGCTCTGTCCTACATCCGGCTTCTATGTCCCTGCTTGAGCTTTTTGGCTGCTGTGATTACAAATGGTTGCGCTTTAAAGTGGCTCTGTGGTCGTGCAACTTATTTTTGGCACAGCAATGTTTGTGTCCAGCTCCGATGACTATAAAAAAGAAATTGTAAAACTCTTTTAGCACATTTCATAGTTGAAGGCCCTTGATAAAAATATTACACTTTCAGAATGTGACCCATCTTTTAGGTCATAACCAAGCTACTAGCCAGTATCGTGGTGTTGAAATCACGTACAGAAATTACATACAATACTTTGTTGAAACCGATCCCCCTGTTAGGTTTGTCTTTGAACTTGTGTCTGATGACAAACTGGCCTCAACTCAACTGTTAGAGTTCTTCAAGTGATGACTGGGGGTCACTGGGAATGTGAAATACATGTAACATGGCAACAGCACAGACACACACGTCCCTGTGTGTTATTCACCAGTGACCGTTGCTCTAAGACAGCAAGGGAAGCTCAGCGTTCTCGAAAATGCCCTCAAACATACAATGCAATTCACAAAAATGCAATTAGAACGTGTCACTGGTTCAGAATCACGGATAACGGATCTCCTTACGTGATTTGAAGTGATGAGGTCTTTGTGCGCTTAGCAGTAATGGTCATGTTTCTGTGCAGAAATATGGAATAATGTAGTTTATCGGCCAATGCAGATTACTAAAAGTGCAAAAGTCTGTCAAAAAATATCAGCCATACCAATATATAGACCTATCTTTATCATAGTGCCACTGTAGTTTTTTTTTTTAAATTCTTTGAGGACAATGATATTGCCGAAGCTTAAATTCTCATTAATCATATTTAAAAATGTTGCCAGTAATAAAATATTTGTTATAGAAAAAAAATATATATATATATATATCATTTAAATTATAAAAAGGTTCAAGTGAAACTTCAGAGATGAATGGGACAACTGCAAAAAAAAAGAAATTAGGACTTAACACTGTAAAAGAAGATGAGTTAAGTAGTCATTAAAATGAATGACTGTAATACTTTTCATGCACATATTAAATGTCTCTGCTGGGCATTTTAGAGCCATCAATGGATAAGTATTATAAAATGTACACACTTGTAGGGTGTGCGGGTCAGCTGAATGTGTGTGTGTGTGTGTACAACAGAGCAAATGAAACCCCCCCAGGTGACCCAAAAGCTTCTCAAGTTGCTCAATTTTGAAACAGGCCCCCATTTTTCTCATGTTTATTGGGCAACAGCGTGCACTTTATAATCTTAAAAGGGTTAGTGTGAGCTCATGGCAACTTCTTGGAGTACAGATTATTTGTTTTCTGACAGACTTTAATGTCGATGTAATGAGTATTGATTATTCCAGCCCTGTTCTCTGAGCCATGCATTGATCCCTATGTTCTTCTGACAGGACATCATCCATACTAGTTATACCGTGCCTTCAAAACACGAACGCTGTTTCCACCAAGAAGTTAGGCTGTTCATCCTTATATTATTGATGCTTTCAACCTTTGTACTTTTAATGTCCTTGTATAATTCCTGACCCTGGCATTTCCTCAGAGCAAGATGTAGAGTTGTGGTAGTTGATGACTTAACAGTGGAGGTCACTGATGGAGTCGTATTACAGCATCTTCAATGTAGGTGAATGAAGCCTCATTTATCCTCCCACTCCATGATATCTTCCTCCCTGATGTGGGTGGGTTACAGTGAACACTATGGCTATATCACAGCATTAATACAGGAATGGATGTCCTCCCATTATTTAGTCTCTCTTCTGTGCAGGCCGGTGTGCTGAGATGAAAGGCTGATAGGGATGCAGAGGTTGGCTGACCAGAAAAGAGTAGTTACACAGTCCATTTCCCTTCTGTGCTAATTAGTATGTCAACTGTAAAGACACTTGCAATGAGCCATTTAGGGCAAAATGGGAGAGGAGAGGAACACGGTCAGAGCCAGTGAAGGAGGCTTTTCTGTGTCATCAAACTGCCACTAATGGATGACCTTTTTCATCGGGGGGGGGTAATATTTCAGTTCTCCTCAGACCTACGTGGTTTGCAATAGCGATGTGTGTTGCCTGTGTTGCCTGTGTTGTCTGTCTGTGTGGAGTGGCAACTGACAGGGAGATTTCGCTTCTCTTAAATTCTGACTGAAGGTCACTTCTTTTGGGAGCTCTCCCTGAAAAACTTTCATGTCCTCAATGAGCCAGAGATGCACAATGCCTTCTAATTCTCCCCACGTCATCCCACTGGATATGAATGAATATGAAAGAGACAGCGGGATTCTGTTGGAGAGGAGGGATACAAAGGCAGATAGCCTCCTCAACAACCACATGAAATGCTCTTTTTTTTTTAAGAATTGGGCTTTATTCAGCAATAACTGGGGTACGTTGTTTGGAATCCTTTTTCTTGCATCAATAGCGTCCTTTCTTTCCATTGTTTACCTCTCTGTCTTGTGTAAAAAAGGTTTTATGAAAATGATGGATGCGCTATTTGGCCTATAGACAAGACTCCAGCTGCCATGCTAAATATGAAATAGAATTACTTTCCCCCTGTTCGCCTCTGGATGAGGAGCAGATGCAGACAGAGTTCCACCCCACAGAGGCACTGCATCTGTGAGAATACAGATTGGCTTTCTACAATGCAAGGTCTTGTTTTCCCTCCAAGTTCTCTCGCACTCTAAGTTTATTGTCAGTCAGTTAAGGCACACATTCAAAGAATCAGGTGGATTTCCCAAGATTTGTGCTGCTTCTAACCTCTAGAAAGATATTGTCCTTATTCCAGCTGAAATGTTGCCAAAGCTTTTTTCTAGTATAATACAGCATCAATTATGGCATAAATTACAGGATTTTCTGCAACATGCTTAGTTAAAAAATGGGAAGGAAAAATGTCTACCACCTAGAGCAGGAAATAATCAAGAGGGGGACAAACAGCCTGTAAGAGGAGCTGTAAATGGACTAATAGGAAAATAATGTAATGTAATGAAATGCATTATAAGGCTTTCATTACTTGATAGCAAATGGTATAACATTAACAAACCTCTTCCTGTACAAAATCTTCACTTACCACACTTCTGAAAGTGTGGTGAGCAAGTTACGATAATGAAGAGAAAGGGGTTATTAAAAATCCTTTTATAAATGCAGTGAAGATGTTGTATACCCCGTGGCATTACATGCAGAAGAACTATTGATTATATGTCTTTCAGTGAAAATATCCTCAGTTCTTTTCCAGCATCCACCTGCTGCTGCAGTTTCCACTTAAGTGGATGTGCATATTTTGTGCCTTCATCTTCCTTTTTGTCCCTCCAGGGACGCCTAATGCCACGAATTACATAACAAGAATGTTGCCATTCACAGTATCACAATACACATATGCTCTGATGTTCCCTATGTTACTCGTATTCATTTATTGAAAATTTGTTCCACTCCTCTACAAACCATCTCAGTGCACAAACATGAATACACACAGAATGTTTTTTTTTTTGCACAGCTACAGATTTAGGCTTCACTTTATCCCCTCTTATTTGTTTTGGGTTCAAGCCACCACACCCCGTGGCAAATGAATCCCCTCCTGTTCATTAGGAGTCAGAGTAATAAGCCTTTATCACATTGTGGTAAAGTGCCACAGGCTATATGCTTGCCCCAGTGGCTCTAATGGATGTTGTGTTCCAGTCGTAGCAGCAACAGGTCAGACCTTAGTGAGCTGTGCAGGACTCAAACCGTCCCTGCAGCAAGGCCACGCGCCCACTTCATGCGGTTTCCAAGTGAAATGAGATGATAAATCATCTGATACATATACCACTGCATGCACACACACAGGAACATTACACATGCACATGTCGGGACTCTGTGTTTCCCTGATTGGAACTCAACAGGCTCTGTTTGCAGAAGGTAAGACAGACTGAAACGTAGCAATAGGCTTTTGTTCAAGAGCTCTGTTAATTTCCAGGGAGAATTCCCAATGTTCCTTTTCGCCTCAATTTAGACCAATAATTGTGAGACACATGAAATACACGTGTAATGACATGTTCTTGTTCTTCTGGCAAATTCAAACATATAACCAGCCAAGGTCACCCCCATTTCAGCCGGCACAGTCCCTGTGCCCGTTAGTAAGAACAAATGATGCTGTGGTTGTTGATGTTGTCACTAATGTTTGTGTTTTCGAAGAGAGTGGGTGTATTAAGCATATGGACAGCTCTGTTGGGGGAACTCTCAAGAGCAGATGCCCCCATACACCACCATTTAGCTGTTGCCTTTCACAGTGACCTGGAGTCTTTGGCTCATTTTGATACAACAAGGCATGAAAAGGGGGCAGAGAAAATGTGCTGAGTCTGACACTCTCTCTTTTACTTACAGCTCACTAGCAGCCACGTTGTGCATTAGGGATTTCCCATTTCTTTGAGCCCTTTGGTTGCCACCTGCTCTAGGTACTGTGTGGGGAGCAGGTTGAGTGTCCAACCTGTCTAATATACAAGTCTCCTGCCATCCATAACCTCTGCTGAGGCAGCATAGTCATTAAGCCCTTCAACCGAAACTCAATGGGAGATTGCCCAACCGTCTGCCTGCCTCTAAGGACTTTCAGCATGGCTGCACTGGCGGACCAGAGTGAGATATTTATACCAGCCAAATGTTTGTTTGCCTCCACAGGCTTTGTAGCCAAACGTGTCCTCATAAAAGCCTCCACATAAATAGATATTTGATTTTTGCCTCTAAGATATCCTCATAAGCACCTCAGATGTTTACAGCAAGCGGCAGTATTCACATTTAATTAGCACCTTGTGTGAGAACCATCTCTCTTTGTCATCGGCTGTTCGTAAATGTATATCTCAATGTCGTCATTGGGGCATCACTAGCATTACTGCTGTCCTTCATCTCTTTAAAGAACTGAGCGCGCTGGGTTTCAGAGCATCACTTCTAAACTGACTAGAATGAGATGGCACTGAGTCACAGCAGCTGCCATCTTTGCAGCAGCACCACATCCATAACACGAAGAAGTAAATCTTTTCTCTCCTGTGACGTTGTTTATTGGAATTTGGACCGGGGCTTTGTCCTCTGGCTCTCTGCTTTAGTACTCTGTGCTTCCCTTGCAGAACCCATTTTACACCTCTCACTCCATCCGCACTCTCTGTCTCCCTGACTGACTGTGGCAAGAAGAGCTGACTGCCTTTCAGCTCCAATCATGGGACGACTTTCTCCTTCTCAGTGCTCTCATACTTGCTCTCAATGCATAATTGAAGTGCCTCTGGGTTGGTGAGCTAATGGGAGAATCTTGCTGGAATGGTAAAGAACTCAGCAGAATCAGTCAGGGATGCTTGTTTCCAGCAAGTGTCATGGTTTGGTTCAGTGCGGTTCGATGCATATGTGGCCCATCACGGCTAAAGGGTGCACAAGTCGGTCCAGCGCAAAACGAGTAAAAAAAATAATAATAATATTTTTTTTCCAAAGTGAGGGATTTTCTTTTCTTTTTTTTTTTATTGTGCACGTTGAAGTTTCGAAAACCCCACTCCATGCTTTATTTATTGTGGGTCTTAAAACCATGTATTTGAATTAGTGTTGTTTGAACGCTGTGAATCGATTCCTAGTTAGGGTGTGGTGAAACACACGGCTATTTAACATGCACGTAGCAGCAGCTGCTGCTGCTTTTTGAGTTTGAGTTTCCATTAGTAATAATACCAAAATAACCAGCCCTAACCGCTCCATCAGCTGACTGTTTCTCCGGTACCCTTCACTTGGGGTACCGGAGAAACGGTACGGTACGTGTGGAGCTAGACCCATGACAGTCAGCTGATTGGGCGACAAAAAAGCAACCAATGTTTTTTCCAGTGGCCGCAGTCTATTCTCATACAAAGCTTGACTTTGTCTTGTTGAGACAAACAGCCATAAACAGAGCAGGAAAAAGAGAGCTGCTGGATGTCATCCGTTGTTGTCTGTTGCTTTCGATGTCGCTATCCGCTGTCTGCGAAAAAGGTGAAACATCAAGCTACGTTTCTCACTTACACAGCCATCAAGCACATAGTACACCCACTTACCACGTAAAGGTACTCTTCTTGGTCGAACCGCAAGCTTGACCAAGGTATAATAAAAAAAAAATTCTTACATTGTGCTAACTATTTGTGTGTGTGTGTGTCTTGTTCTCTAAAGGGTAGAGGCTGTTTTCAGGTGTCAAAGTGTGTGGACGTGTCAGCGGAGTCAACAGAATAGCTCTGGACAGGCAAAGAAAGGCTTTTAGCAATCTCTGCCTAAATTGATTTTAAGTCACTTTGTGGTGAATAGGCCTCTCGGCTCTTCTCGTTAGACCTCGTGTCATTGACAGGTGCATCACTGAAGACCCTTAAATAGGGAAATCTAAGGCTCCTACCTCGGATGCTCTGTTCAGATCCAGTGTTAACATCTGTCCCTGATGGTTTGATCACAAGTGGGTAGCTTTAAGTGCAGGTGTCAACCGTGAACACAACTAAGCCACACTGAGGATATGCTCTTAGTGATCTGATTAGTGCTGTCACAGAATAGATTTTTATCTTACCACAAAAACTTAGTTAAGTAAAGCTACCGCTGCCACAACTGTCATGCACTAAGCTGCACTT
Source organism: Microchirus variegatus (assembly GCF_963457635.1). Taxonomy (NCBI): domain Eukaryota; kingdom Metazoa; phylum Chordata; class Actinopteri; order Pleuronectiformes; family Soleidae; genus Microchirus; species Microchirus variegatus. The sequence continues at coordinate 373,715 of NC_139809.1, read as the reverse complement.
AAATTCCTGACGTGCCGTTGCTTGGTCACTGCTTGTTTTCCTTGGCTATTGCAGCATAAATGACACATATGTAAAACCCAGATAGAAAGTAAATTAAATGATTAGCTGTTCTGGCCGCATACCATTTATCGACTTCCTTCATGAAGGGAACAATATCCTTGTTTTTCATACATTGATTTATTTGCTGCTGCCAGCACTGAATGTTGTTTTTTTCTCTCTTTATTTGGTAACAATTTCAAATGAGTAAAATTTGACCCTTTACAAACAGAAATGTGTGTCCATGTTGATTTGCATATTGATCTGAGAATGAGGACTCACTGGAGCTGCAGAACTGACGTGAGCTGGTTCGTCTGACACAGATGTGAGTGTTTGAAAGTGCACAACAAGCACCACAGACTTGGGCTGCTTGGTATGAAGGTGCACAATCTCAGAAGCACAAAAATGAAAAGGCAAAGTGTTTTTACGTGCAGATCGATGCTGAAAGTCAGCTAAGATGTGTAGAGAAAAAAGAGATGGGTTGTTTACAAATTACACATTCAAAGAAAGCTGCAAGGCTGTGTGATCGGTCTTTCAGGCAGTGCCATTTTCTCGGTAATCTTTCACACCGTGTGAGTCTGTCAGGGCTTCACTCGGTGAGTGAAACTTTAACGAGGCAGATATAGCTTTTTAATCTTACACTCCACATCTGTCTCAGCCCTTTGAATTCATGCAGTGTTTATTCTGAGCCTGAAAGCTCAGTTTCCCTGAGCCACAATTGCAGACTCCGTGAATAATTTACTTGTTATACAACTGGCATTGGCTGTATGCTATCCACTGGGGAATATAGCATGGCCTTAGGAGGCCTGGGGAGACATGGGTAGGGGGTTTCATGAGGTTCATAATGGAAGGGTTGAAGATTAGTTTTCTGCCAAATGGGTATTTTAATGGCACGATTACCAAGTCTGTTTCTCATCTTCAATATGTTTTTGAAAGCAATCGTTATTGTCCCAAGTGTTGGCTAAATTGTTATTTTAAATTTTTGTTTACTGTCAACAGGAATTTTCTAACTGGTTTATTACCCCGTAAGCTTAAAATGCCTGTAAAAATTCTAGATTTTGTGGCGCTGTGAAATGAAATACTACATAAAACCTCCTTGAAGCACAACTGCAGCTTCCAACGGTAATTGGCAACCACACAAGCATCATTTATCCAGATGCTTAGTACGTTACAAATACCTGTTTCTATTTATTTATTATAGAGATGTTTACTTGAGGAATGAAAATTATATAAAATCAAATATACCGTTGTTGTTCTGTGGCACTGGAGAGAAATGGAGAATTTACTTTTAAAATGACTCTCTTTTTTATGATGTGCCTCAAACAGAACCTTTTGGCCAGGCAGAACATGTCTTCATTTCAGTGTTTTTGTTTTTACTCGCAATTTGATATTACATCTTGATTTGTTACGCTTATTTTTCTGTGGTTCTGTTTGCCTCCGTTTGGCAGGCCATTTAGTATTTATCGTAATCTGAATCACAGACTTGTAGGATCACATGCTGAGAAATGAAAATCTTCTTTTGTCTGAGGTGACTATCCTCTGTCTTCATTTCAGAAAAAAATCAATGCTCTATATGGCAAAGGATTGTGTTGTTGTTTTTGTTTGTTTTTGTTATAATAAGAATGAAGATTGAGTTGGACTAAAGGGCAGAGGAGATTATTTAGTGATAATGCTGAGCCAAAACTACACAAACTGTTTCTCTGGAGTATTGAACCCTTGGCACGGCAGCAGCCACAGAGCGCAGCAGTAATTTGACGAAGGCTGTCATTTTTTACAACAGGACACATCACCACTCTCCGACCCTTTTTCTTTCCGAGAGGTTTCAAGCTTGGTCCTATGTCAGGTTGTTCTGTGTCACTGAACCTGTTACTGCAGAAAGTGATAATTCTCTGAGTCAGCTACTCTCTTGGACGAAGGGTCAGCCTCCATTTTCTTCATCTTCTCCCCTTCCCTCTAACTTTCTCTCGCACACATCACATTTGTGTGTCCAATCTCTCTCTTGTCTTTCCTTCTTTCACACACCTCTGTGGTTAACCTCCCTCAATTGTCCCTGCAGTTCAGAAAGGATCCACACAGTTGCTTCACAGAGCATCATTGTAATTATTTCCACCCTGAGATTGTTACAAGACCCAAAAAGCAGGGTCCCATTCATCAAGCTTGATAGAGCCACCATCTCATGTCCTGCAATTTCTTCCAACCAGAAAGTTAATGTTGCTCTCCTCTGCTGGCCACCTTTCTGTCTTCTCTCACAAATGACATTTAGACACTAGACTCCTTTCCACCTTGCCATGGAGATGCTCTCACAATGTTACCTAACGTGCAGGAAAAGGTCACGTTATTTCAGCCTGCTCTCACTTCTTATTTGCCCGGCATCCCACAGTCTTGTCAGAGGTGCTGTTAACTTTCTAAACTCAGTTCAGAGTTATAAGCAAAAAGCAAATGTGTTTTTTTTTCATCATCTCCACTGAAAGATATGTTCTTATCAGCCTCAAATATAAAGTGACAAATTGGCAGAGGTGTCACTGCACCATCAACATTCAAATATATTTTCCAGTAATATGAATGTCAGATTTGGTGAAGCTTGTTAACGGCTGTGGGTCCTGGCGACAAGCATGTGTCATCCTCTGCTGCGTCAGCTGCCCGGCAAGGTTTCAAACAAGGATCCAGAGGATAGTAGTGATAATATAGTAATAGCTCAAACAGCCATATACTGGCTCTCTCTTTGGATAATTGGTGTAAAATCACACTATGTCCAGTTGTACAGAAAGAGATTTTTTTTTTTTAATCAGTTCAATTGATCAACAGATCAATTGATCTTGTGTGTGGTCCATGTGGTAAGATTTGTCCGATCACATAATATGTCATTTGAGCGATACTCTTTGATCAGAAACAGCCTCACATGAGTCAGTGTCCTGACTGAAGGTCGAGGCACAGAAATGCAAATAACAGGAATCAGCATTAGGCGATGATGAGCTGATTATTATTTTCTGAAAAGAAAAAGATGCACTGAATAGGTTCAGGATCTTTAGGATTTCTTTCAGAAAGTTTGATCATTTAAAGAAGGTTATTAATGCATGCTTTTGGTGGGTTTGCTTCATCCTTATGGTATTTTGACCAAAGCATGTCACAGACATGTTCATTAGGACACCAGGGAACTAGGTTAACAGAGAAATAGGGTATAATATGGGACCTTTAAAAGTAAAATTTACTTTTAAGCATGCATCCTCTACGCTCTGCTTGATGTCATAACCACTGTCTTAATGTTATAAACCTTCTCTACGACTGTTTCCAAGCCTCATCAGCGTTTGCGGTTCCCTGGATCCTTTTCTGCAGATGGGATATCAAAACACGGCCGTCTCAGAAGATAAAGAGCTCAGCAGCTGGACTTAGGGTCAAGCTCAGTGGCACATGCCAATGTCAGATAAGAAACGAGATCAGAGCTTACAATGAAGGAATTTACTCTGCCACAGACGCTGAGGTCTGATTAAAGTGCATTGTAGCAGAAGCCGTGGCATTAGCAGCAGTAGTAGCAGTAGTAGTGTTAGTAGTGTTAGTAGTAATAGAGGCAGGACAGAGATTAGACCATGCTCCAGATTGAGTGTGGGCTGGGTGGTTTCACAGTCACTTAAGGGAGAGACGCAGTTGGACGAGCTCCCTTCACTGGACATTAAACACAATTAAGTGAAGGCACTGCATCCCTCTCTGCCTACACTTGGAAATCCCCCCCCCCCGTACTAGCTATAAATCTACCTGTGCCTCCCAAATTTATAAGTCCTCCTCTGCTTCCTTGAACTCCTCCTCATGCTCTATATAACCTGGCCTTCTGAATAGTGCCAGCTGTGATTCTATATATTAGCCGCTCTGCATGGGGACGTGACCTTTACCAGCATTTTCAATTGACGCTTTCCTTTTCCCGTTTCTAATCAGGGAAGCATAAATGGCTAGTCAGTGCTTTCAAACCAATACAGTTTGCTTCTGAATTATTTAGATGATAGATGATTGTAAATCTTTTGGGCACTCTCTCTTTCTCTGAGTGGCCTAAGACCTATTTATTCTGGGTTTTAAAACTTATTTTGTTTTATGAGTTTATTTATTTAAAACAAGTGTCCTTTCAAAAGCTGACGTGCTGCATGTGCACACTCTCCTCGTGTTTGACCTTGACTGCAGCACAAACTCTTTGGCAGAACTCTCACAGAATCACACCACGGAATCTGAGCAGTCTTTCATCAACTGCCATTCGTTCACACATTCGTCTCGTTTCTTTCGCTCTGTATCCTCACTTTTATTTACTTCTAGCCACATCCGAGCCTTCACGAGAGCTTAGTGTATCGTTTATCTGCCTGGTGGTGCTGCTATGTATACGTACTGGAGCACATCTCATACATGGAGGTCAGCCCACAAAAATCCAACCTCAAAGGCCACAGGTTAATGTGGGTGAGATGATGTGACATATGGGGGGGGGGGTTTGCTTCAACTGAGTTTGCATGTCCACAGATCCCGGTGGACTCATTAGACCTGAGGCATCTCTCACAACCTCTTGAGGGTTGCAGTAAAACCCCCAAAGTTACAGTTACACATCACCTGACATAAATAAGAGCTTCCTTGCAATACAGTAGCCTTGTAGTGAGGCTGTTTGCCTGTGGTGCAACATAGCAGGAAAAGTGATAAGTCGAACTGTAACTAGACTTGTCTGTAGGGTTCTCAGTCATCCAGGTCACTGTATCATCAAGAGTTCAAATATAGGAACATTTAAGCACATTTTTACAGATTTATTACAAATTGTTATACTTAATACTTTCTTTTCATCTCAAGTAAATCAATGGCATGTGTATTCATCGTTTTATTGTGGTGTGTGTTGTTTGCTTGCACAGGTGCATATTTCTGACTGGCAATAATGTTTTCTGGAGCAGCAAAAAGTGCAAAGATGAGAAGCAAAGGAGGGGGAATTGTGGACAACAGGAAGCGCATTGATACAATGATTTAACATGGTGCCTTTCCATATTCTGCTTCATTTAGTTTTGGGGTTTTTTTCATGGCAGAATTGCCTTTACTATTTCATTCTATTTGGTGGAGCCAAAAATGCCGGCACTTTGCTCAGAGACCTATATTTCACTAAGTGGTGGGCATGTTGTATGGCTCTTATCTTTGATGGATGGACTAACACATCAGCGAGTGGACACTCGACTCCACCAATCACAGCCATAAACGCTTTATTGCATTTAAGGATGTACATTGCAGACCTCACACACACACACACATCACTAGGGACCTGGCAGGGAGTGTGGGAGGAATCAGGGAATTGCTCTCTTTGGTTAATTCCGACTAAACTACATGAGGTTTTGGAAAGTTTTCATTATAGGAAATGGCAGTAATTACATCTGTTTGTTCTGGGTTTACCGTAATCAGCTCAAACGAGCCAAACCATAACGGCCCAAGTCCAATTTTTGCTCTAATCTCCTGTAGAGCAGTGATTGGCTTATCATAGTTGTAATTGGTGTGAGCCCCTTGTTTGGTGATGCATCGCTGCATGGGTAAATCCCCAAGGCAGCCAGAAGGGAATTGAACCTGTTGCTGTGTGATTTCTGAGCTAGGATTTGGGTTGTTTTAGACCTTTACTCCATGCATTACTATACCAATGAGGAGGTTTGTCATTATGAACCTAATCTGTGAACGGAACGCTGCAATGATTCTGGTCGTTAAAAGCTAACCCTGAAACTATGGTGTCTTATCTGTTTTCTCACCTTGTTCTCTCTGTCATCTTTTGTCTTGCAGTTATGTGGCTGTGGGCTGCTCGGTGTGGGCATCTGGCTCTCTGTGTCTCAAGGCAGCTTCGCCACCTTCTCACCCTCATTCCCCCAACTGTCAGCTGCCAACATGGTAATCGCCATCGGAGCCATTGTCATGGTAACGGGCTTTCTTGGTTGCCTGGGTGCCATCAAGGAGAACAAGTGCCTGCTTCTCAGTGTGAGTAGAATCTACATGCCATGGGACACACAAGGGCAACTGGACACTGGAACTCCTCTCTTAAAATGTCTCTCCTCTTTGGGTTTATGCTTTCTAATTCAAATATTGACAGAATTGTCTTTTGGAGATAGCATCTTGCATGTGGTTTGTTACAGACCAGTGAAAGCTCAGCAGCGTATTTCCAGTAAAAACCTCGGTGGAGGTAGACTGACAGGAGGAGATCAGTCTGCATTACATTAAACCTCAGGGGCTCACAAAGTAAAATTAAAGCTGAGCGGAGAGATTCTCCCTCTCTACAAATTAACGCCACATGCATTCATGTCATTTTCATGGCTTTGGTCTCAGCCCAGTCAAAGAACAAGCAGTCAGGAGCCCTTTGTTTTGCCAACATGGTTAAATGACTGTATGTGCACAGCACACTAAATGACCTTGATGTTTTTTATGCTGTGATCTGTCTTAACATTGCACTGTTTGCCCAGAGTTGTACAAGTATTTTATCTTAAGCACAAGTTAATTACAAAACGTCAAACAGTGAAATGAGGTTTGAATGAACCCACTGCAGGAAAAAAAAAAAAAAACTATAAATGAGGAGAGTAGTTGGGGCTCTGGGTACTTAACATCACAAACAGCTCAAATCCTTGAAGCTCTTACATCAGTCAAAAGCCAAACCAAATACTCAATGTTTGGCATGGATTCTTTCACCTGCCTGTCAACTGTGAAGCAGAGACAGAGATGAGCAGCGTGTGTGTGTGTGTGTGTGTGGGGGGGGTTAGACAGAGGATGAGAATAAAAAAAACAGAGAATTAATGGAGAACCTAGAAGTCCTAATGTCTCTCATTAAGTCTCTTGCGAATTCTTTGTGTGGCTGCGTTTTATATTTGGCGAGAATTCTTCTGTTAAATGTGAATGACTGACAGGCTTGTTCAAGCACACCCAGGAAAACAGCTGAGAGGTGTGTTTGTGTGTGGGTGGGGGGGGGGGGATGCAGGACCTGGAAAGATTAGAATGAGTTTAGATCGACTAAAGCAATCAGATCTTAGCTTTTACCTCGACATGTTGCCTCTGAATTTCCTCTGTGGACTAGCAGTATGCCAAGACATCCTCGGGAGTACGTTTTTTTGGTTTATTTTTGCTGCCAAAATTGTTTCCTGAGATAAATGTGTTAAAATTAAAAAAAAGAGAGAGAAAGCACTGTACTATCTCTATAAGTGTTTTGTGGAGGTGTGTTAGCTACCAAATAAGAGCAAACCATTCACGCATCATTTCCTATTTTGGTGACTGAAGTTAGAAAAATTAACAAAATTAATGTCAGGGGACAAACGTGGAGCAACGAAGGGCATAGATGTCACACACATATGCTTCATCCTTTATTGTTTCCTTCATATCAGGGATGACACGATACCACTTTTTCATGTCAGATACCAACAGATACCACAAACTTGAGCATCTACCGATACCATTATCAGACCCATACAGTCATTGTGGACCTTTTCAATTGTAACGCTGTTAAAAACACATTTGTGATAGCCATTTTAACCTATATCAAAGACTTAATCATCCAACTGTGATTTTACAAAGACGAGTGAATGACTTAGCTTAACAGTTTCCATATTTACCTGACACCTACTGAAGAATCTCTCAACTCTCATCGTAATACTTTAGAAGAGATTCCACAAAATGCTCAATTATCCTTTTAACCTAAAATGACAGATAGGGAGAAGGGGATGATTCTCTCACATTAAGCATCATGAAAAGAAAAGCGTCATGAATATATATTTTTTTTACTGCCATGTAATGTTTGTTCCTCACACTCAGTAGAGCTCAGGGACACAAACAATGAAGCCAATGTAATTGTCCTGACATGGTGGATTTACTGTATTGCACGAACAACTGTTAAAACTGCCCTCTCTCTCTCTCTCTCTCTCTCTCTCTCTCTCTCTCTCTCTCTCTCTCTGACAGTTCTTCATTGTCCTGCTGATAATTCTTCTAGCAGAGCTGATATTGCTCATCCTCTTTTTTGTCTACTCAGATAAGGTAAGTTCGTTTTGTTTTGATGTTGGGCATGGATGTGAAAGATTATGTCTCTTCACTATTTCAGTCAACTTACTTTGCATATAGTGTACCTGTAGTGTCATCACTTTGAAAACCCAAACCTTGGAAAGTTAATGTCTTGGAGCTAGCTCTCTCAAACACACACACACACACAAAGCAACAAAAAGGTGTTGGCGTGATAAACATGTGTTCCTCTTCCGTCCAGCCCTCAGAGATTAGCCTCTTTACATTTGGTGATTTCTCAGACAGAAGGCTGAATGTCTTCATTCCCGCTTTAACCCTTGAGTCAAAGGTTAGGCCTTAAAGCCAAGTCCAGGCTCTACCAGTTGGCTCCCTGTAATTGGTCCCAAACACATTTCCCATGACCCCAGAGTGAGCCGAGTCGGGTGCGTGTCTGTTGGGTGACAGCACATGAACATATGTTTGTCTATGCTAAATCAAGTCGCCCCACAAATGTTTCATCCTGCAGTTGACAAATGGTGGGATGAGTAATGAAGTCTTCTATCTGTTTTCAAGGACACAGTCTGATGGATCAGTCTATTTCTGTATCCAAAGTCTCTGTGCGGCCCAGCCCATGGGATGTCAGCTAATTCTCCCTCTTGGTACTGAGGTTGTTGCTCAAACCTTCTTCAGATAAAGGAATTCATTTAGCAGCCAATCCATTCTCAGATTTAGATCAGGAGTAGCAGGCACAGCCTGTCAGGAGTAAATATGTCTGTTGCCTTATCGCAGAAATATTACTGGCTTAACTTTGAAGAAAAAAATAAAAGAATTAACCGAAGAAAAAAAAAAACTCCAAATGCTTTTCCCTCCTCTGCAATTTAAGTAGAGAGACTCTTGACTTCACAGCAGTGCCCTCACATCACCTGTGAAGGAGGGAAAAGATAACCAAGGAGGGCTTCCTATGTAATGAATGAGATATAAAATGAGTCTGCATTAGTGAACGGGAACAGGATATAAACTGTAGACAACTGCTTCATTCTCTTCATTTATCGTAGCAACTATATTTTATTTTGTTTACCCGGACTTAGATCTAATGGAATATGAATCCATGATAATGCTGCTTATTACCAGATAAATTTCTCTTCTTTGGTCTTCAAATGTCCTTTGAAAGAAAGTTATTCGAGTTGGGATTTTCAGACCTTTTCCAAATATGATGTTCTGTAAATATGAGGGAATGCGGTGGTGTTATCACAGTTGGCATTTTAGGTTCAAGAACATTCGGATTCAGTGGCGGTTGCTGGTCTTTGAAACAGGGGAAGCTCATTTCTGACTCAGTTACTTATATATATATTCTGCAAACTAGGAACAAGAACAAGGAAATCTGCTAATTATGTAAAACTGAAATGCTAGCTTCTGCATGGAGTTTGCATGTTCTCCCTGTGTGTGTGTGTGTGTGGGGGGGGGGGGGGGGGGTTAGGGGTTTCTCCGGCTTCCTCCCACAGTCCAAAAACATGCAGATTTGGGGATTAATTGAATTGGTCACTCTAAATTGACTGTAGATGTGAAAGTGAGTGAATGGTTGTTTGTCTCTATATGTTGCCCTGTGATGGACTGGCGAACTGTCCAGGTTGTACCTCACCTATTGTCCTATGTCAGCTGAGATAGACACAGCACCCCCCACGACCCTCCTATGGAGGATCAAGCGGTAGATAATGGATGGATGTCCAGTCACCGTCAAGCTATTCTGTGCCGTCCCATAGAGAACAGTTGAAGCGTTCTCGTGCACGTTTAGTATTGAAATGTAAATACAACACAGTACATATTTGACAATATTTTAGAGGAAGCTGAGCTTCCCCTGCTGTCTTAGAGCAATCATCAAGTCAGTGTCCATCACACAAGGCCTTCAGATATTGCTTAATGTTTTCCCTTCGCTTCCCTTGCTTCTCCCCAGTGAGATCTTGTGTGCTGTGCGCAGATCTCCTCTTCCTCTGTTACAGGCTGTGATCAGAGGAATTGCTAATTCACATCTCCTATTTGATCTCCTAATCACAAGGCATTTATTAACAAGTCTGGAAGACATACAGTAGTCGGCAGCTTTTTAAGTGTGAATCAACAGAGGCCTGCAAAACAGAAATTTTTACACTTTTTTACTTTCAAATGGATCATCAAATAGTCACGAGTGGCACCGATGCAAACTGTGATGCTTTCAGGTGACAAGCTGTTGATAAGAGGCGAGGATGGAACAAGTGTCTGGTTTTTGTAACAGGAACTTATTTTGTCACTGCTTGCATTTTCTCTCTCCTTATTTCCAGCTGTTGAATCCCTCTTAAGAGGTGCAGCACTTTCTTGTTAATAGAGAATTTCTTTCTTGCCCATTTCACCCCAGCGGTTTTCCTGCAGGTATGGCTTATGTGTAGGCACTCCCTCTTTGGCTCCGCAGCCCGGTGGTGTTAAGCTCTCTGATTAAATGCCAGGTAGAGGCCGTAGTATAACAAAGGTTGGCCCTGCAGTTAGCAACCAGCTGACTACAGCAGATGGCTGGCCCACAAACCAGATTAACGCCATCCGTCTTTAACGCCGTGACCTCATTGTGCCTCCATCGACCCAACACGCCAAGCCGTGCACCACTGAAAGTTTATTAGCTCAGATTGAGGAAGCAGAAACGGAAAATAATAGTGCAGAAAAATAATGCATGTGAATGGGACTGTATATCTGGATGACTGGGTAGGAGGTGGAGGTGTGATGGGGGGGGGGGGAGCTGATGGTCAAATTGGGAGAAAAGTGCAGGTGAGAAATCAAAGCTAGCAAAAATACCATGAATGTGTTATATTGGGGAAGGTGTTAGTGTAGTGTGAGCAATCAAGGCAATTCCTACAAGTGGGTTTCCATTTGAGCTTAAAAATGCTATCAAAGTATCACCTTTAAGTTTTTATGCTTGAGGCAGATAAAAGTTGGTGTATCTATAGTGGGTTCATGCGAATTAGTGCAATGCAAATTGATTAAGCAAATAACAGAGGATGCTTAGGCTGCATTTACGCCACATGGTGCAAGTGACTAAATTGTGACATGACAGTTCAGTTTCAAGACTCATTCATATGTGGCAGCGAATCAGATATGAATCAGACTTGTGCATTTGCATCTGCCATCTGTAAGCAGACGGATCAGATTTGTCAACGTGACTCAAAATACTGTTTTCAAAATAACACCAATTTAACTCCCATTTCACCAATTCCAGTTGGGCTTCAAGACCTGCAGAGCAAATGCAGACTTAGAAACCCGTTTCTCCCACTTCTGCATTTTGTGGTGCAGGAAAAAGGTTAAAGCAAGACTGAAATGCAATCAAAATATGAATATATTATATCCCAATATTTGCCTCACAGCAGATAAATGTGTATTTTCTTTTGCGAAAATGTGAAAATTCTGCTTAGATTTGTGATATGCTTCACCGGCTTTCTTCCACAGTCCAAAAATATGCAATGTGGGGATTAGATAAATTTGACACTCTAAATTGAACGTAGGTGTGATGGTGAGAGTGAATGGTTGTTTGTCTATTTGTGTCTCTGTGATGGACTGGTGGATTGTTCAAGGTGTACCCCGCCGATCGCCCCTATGTCAACTGAGATTGGCACAGCACCCCCCATGACCCTCCTGTGGCGGATTAAGTGGTAGAAGATGGATGGATGGATGGATGGATGTGAAAACTCTGCTTAAATGTGTGATATGTTTTAATGGACAATATAACGGAGTCACATATCAGTCTCATAACAAACTAGGATAGAGTAGTAAAGCCCGATGGGCGGCATAGCATTTTGTTTGCAGATTTGTGTTCAACCCCTGGTCACGCTTTATCTCTCCAGACCAATTACAGAGTTGTAGTTTGGGGTTTTCCCCTCGCTCAGTCGAGCGCCTTGGCCTCAGGCTGCCTAGCACGGGCTTACAGAGCAACTGAGGGAATTGAGTATCCTGTTTAATGATGTGTTTTTGGGGACCTCTGGCTCCGATGCTGTTCCTCTCCACATCATTTATTACACTTCAAGGGCAGTTAGCAAACACACGGGGTGCTGTGTAATGAGAGCAACAGTAAAAACTGAAAAATGTTTCACACTCTGGGTCATTAGAGTGAAAGGATATGATGATTAAAGCTCTGAAAGTATCCATATGACCCAACAATCATTGTGTAGCTGATAATAAGGGCACACTAACCACTTCTATAATAGGCTCAAAAGAGTAAATGTGACACATTGTCTATTTTGTTACAAGTAAACACTTCCTCAGTTGACTAGGGACAAGCCATCAGTACATCTGATCTGACAATATAGGAAAAAAAGGTTTCATTTAAACAAATAGTGAAACAAGTATTTTGTTCTGGATAGTACAGCTGTTTCCGACACTGGGTTTGGTTGCTCTGGGAGTAGTTGAAAAACCATGTCTAGACAAAAATGTAGCAGTTGTACAGCTGGATATGTTCCACAAAATACAATTGATATTCACTGGATTCCAGCCACCATTTCCACAACAACAACAACAACAGAAACAGGAACACCCTCCCCCAGCTACTGGGCTTTCTGTGTGTTGCCGTCTCTGCAGCCTGAACATACTGGGTTTTTTACCTTATCTGTGACAATAAATACACACAGCAACAATGTATTCAAAGTAGAAAAACTAGCTTTTGTCACCTTGGACATTTTAGTACTCATTCACCTTTTGGAACTATATGGCTATAGTAAGTAGTTTCAAAACAAGGTAACAGTGTTTTGCAAGATCAGGCAATTCAAATACAAATACTATATAAAACTATATAATCAGATAATAATGATACAATAAATGCCTCCTCTTTAACAGGTGATCATGTTGTTTTCACTAAGTATGACAACGGATCCATCAAAGAAAAAGTGAAAATTCAGATGTGTTTTTGTTGATATCTGTGTGAAACATTAGTCTTCTGCTGGGTTGATTGTTTGTTCCTCTTTTGTAGTGATGTGTTTACTGCAACAGATGCATCATTTGTTTTCCTTTCTAATGAAAGACTGTTATTCAGGTGGAGTTCAACTCTAACATTCAAGATTCAAGAGATTCAAAGATTCAAGATTCAATGTGTTTATTGTCATATGCACAGTAAAGAAACACGTTTCCTTGTACAATGAAATTCTTACTTTGCTGTCCACTCAAAAATACCAGCATAAAGTAGAAATAAATGTTTTAAAAAGTATAATATACATAAGAAAAAAATAGTAAATAAATATTACCAAAAAACTAAAATAATATATATATGCATGAAATAAGTATAAACATGTGCATGAGTAAGAAGAACTGTACATAAAGTGCACACTGGTTGTGCAAGATGTTGTGCAACAGATTTAAAGTGACATGTGTCAGGTTTAAAGTGACAATTGTAGTCGTGATGGCAGTGGGTTAGAACGAGTTCTTTAGACGGGTTGTCCTGCATTTGGCACTCCTGTACCTCCGTCTTGAGGGCAGGAGTGTAAACAGTCCATGTTGTGGGTGGGTGCTGTCCTTTATGATGGTGGCAGCTCTCCTGTGGACTCTGTGGTGGTAGATGCTGTGCAGAGAGGGCAGTGGAGACCTGGTGATCCTCTCAGCTGTCTTTACCACTCTCTGCAGGCGTTTGCGGTCCATGGCCGTAGTGCTGCCGTACCACGCGGTGATGCAGTTGGTCAGACTTCTCTCCACGACACAGCTGTAGAAGTTGCTGAGGATCTTTGTCGACATGCCAAACTTCCTCAGCCTCCTCAGAAAATACAGCCGTTGCTGTGCTTTCTTGACCAGCTGTGTTGTGTTGGTGGTCCACGTGAAGTCCTCAGTGATGTGGACCCCGAGGTACTTAAAGCTGCTCACCCACTCCACTTCAAGATCCCGGATAAACAGTGGTTGGTGAGGTCTCTTCTCCTTCCTCATGTCCACTATCATCTCCTTCGTCTTGTCTGTGTTTAGGGTGAGGTTGTTGTCCTCGCACCAAGAAACCAGACTGGCCACCTCCATCCTGTAGGCCGCTTCGTCCGCCGCAGTGATGCATCCTATCACTGCAGTGTCGTCAGCAAACTTCAGGATGGTGTTGTCTTTGTGGGAGGCGACACAGTCATGTGTGAACAGGGTGTAGAGGATGGGGCTGAGGACACATCCTTGTGGAGTGCCAATGTTTGTTATGATGCTGGCTGATGTCCTATTGCCGATCCTGACAGTCTGGGGTCTGCCAGTCAGAAAGTCAAGGAGCCAGTCGCAGAGGGTGGGGTGGATACCAAGTGTGGACAGCTTGTGGGTGAGTTTGTAGGGGATGACCGTGTTGAAGGCGGAGCTGTAGTCTACAAAGAGTATCCTGATGTAGGACTCTTTGTTTTCCAAGTGGGACAGGGAATGGTGGAGGTTGGTTGCCAGGTCTTCTGGCAGGTTGTCTGCCAGAAGACCTGATGAAGACTTGATGAAGTACATTTTATGTATATATAAAAGACATACCAAAGCATTGTTTGACGGTGAGGAAAACCGCATTAGAATTTTAATTGTGGCTTAAAAGCCATTTATTGGTGGGAACAAAACAGTCTCACCCCTTGTTTTCTAAGCTGCAAGGCACAGACAATCTATTTGAATTGTTTGGAGATTCTATTTGTTCAAACTGCATTTTGGGTAAAAGTAAAAGTGAAAATAACTTGCACCCAGTGCACAAATTGCTCTTCTACAAAATCATCAGACCACCCACTGTAAATAAGCAATTTTTTCTGGTTAAATTAGTGATTCGAAATCCTTCACAGCATTCCCCAAACGGCCGTCTGTAATAATAATAACTTTTTTATTTTTATTACACCTTTCAAAACAGCCATTACGAAGCACTTCGCAAAGCAGGGCAGATAAAAACGAGACAAACACAACATTAGAGACAACCAGTGAAATAATTTTAAAATCAAAGAAAGTAATATAATGCAACAGTTAAAATCAGACAGCCAATAAAAATTATACAGCATACATTAACTTCAAGGTTATAAGTTGTAGTAATGGCTCAAAACAATAAAATACACGATAAAATAAAAGCCTTTTGGTAAATGTGAATCTCGAGTGTTGATTTAAAAAGAGGCAGCAATGTTGTTTTTTTCTTTTTTCTGTTACTGTGAGAATATGATTTTCCTTGACAGAATTAGTCACAGCTGTGACTTTGCTGACTTAACAAGAAAACTGGAACACACACACACACACACGCACACACAAAACACAGACAAAAAAAGATCAGCTCTGTCTCTGTCACACATTTGGAAACGGAGGCTGTCAGCTTCGCTCAGCTGTGGTTATGCTTCCTTGAAATGAGTAAGCAGAGTCTCTCAGTGCCTTCACAGTGACAGGCCCCAGCGATCCTGGTCTCCAAGGTGTTTCCATGTCAACAGATCCTGGGCCAAATTCTGACAGCAACGTGTCCTTGCGATGGGAATTTTTATTATCACATCACACTGATCCAAGCGAAGTGAATACAGAAATATCCCCCGAGTAGATTTCCTTAGTAAATCTGAAAAGTGGGAGTATAAAAAAACTGAAATCTGACTAAAAATAGCTGTGATGTTTCACTATTCTTATACCACACCACTGTTTCCCAGTATTGCCTGCTTGTTTTGTATTTTAAGTAAAGGTGTTGGACTAACTTTAGCTTTGATGACACTGTGCTTTCACCGTGACTTTGCTTATGTAACATTTATTCTGGACTGTGATGGCCAATCCATGTATGAAAATTATGCTCCCCAATCCATTCTATCTCAGTTTGAGCCTTATAAATCCTGGCGTTGTTGTCCATGCCTGAAAAAAAACCTGGTCCTTCAATATATTTAGCTTGTTGACCTGTTTTTTTTGGGCACATACTGAAAACAAGGGTCTTTCTGCATCGAGTTTGCATGTTGTTCTCCCCGTGTGTGTGGGTTTTCACCAGGTTATCCGGTTATCACAGTCCAAAAACAACATGTAATATGGGGATTGGGTAAATTGGACACTCTAAATCAGGGGTCTCAAACTGGCGGCCCCCCAATCGATTACATGCGGCCCCCCACTTAATATCATGTGATAATGAAAACATGGCCCACGACCTCACTGTCTTTTAAACACAGTATGTAGCTATACATACTGATATAATATAATATATGTTTGCTAGCAATGTTTTTATAACAGTAATAATAAGACATTTGGTCATTATTATCCCATTATTAAATGTATCATATACAACATTCAATTACATATATAAATACACTTGTTAGGGCCCGAGCCACGAATGGCAGTGGCCGAAACAGCTCTTGGTACAAATTTTAATTACAGTTGTCCACACTATTATTTGTGTAATTTAAAATAAATGTCTGTTTTTGATATTAACACATTAATTTTGCATCATAAATAGTATTATTAAGTATACGTGTGATATCATGATGCAGTATTGTGAACAGATGTTTTTTTCCCCACTTTTTGTTCCCTCTTGACCACAATATATGCACATTGGCCCCCAGGTCATTTGAGTTTGAGACCCCTGCTCTAAATTGACCATAGGTGTGTGAGTGTGGGTGTTTGTTGGTCTATGTATGTGGCCCTGTGATGGACTGGCAAAATGTCCAGGGTGTACCCCGCCTATCGCCCTATGTCAGGCATTGGCACAGCAACCCCCATGACCCTCATGTGGAGGATAAAGTGGTAGAAGATGAATGGATGGATGGATATTCCTGAACTTAGACATGACCAACATGAAGCAACCCAACATCACAACACCGACCGCACAGGCTTGTACAGTTGGCACAAAGAGAACTTTCTGTGGCCAGGCGGTGTATTGTTAATGATCGAAGTGATCAGACAGTTCACTCTATTCTCTGCTACTGTCAGAATCACTGTGCCCACAGTTTGGATAAATAGCCCACTTTGTCCTCCACGTTTTCCACATGTACAGCACACACTATCTCGCTGTACTCCCTTCAGCGTTTTTCTCCCTTTTTGAGCTCAAACCCTTTAGCTTTTCTGTGATGAATGTGCTTTCCTGAATTGCTGAACGTGGACTTGGTCAGCCCAGAGGAAACCGCTGGCTTATTTATGTAACAGCAAGTGTGAGCTATGTCTGAGGGCTTTGTCAATGCTCCCCCTCATGAAATATTGCACCAATGCCACAGTGGAAACAGAGAAAACAGGGGCAAGGTGCTGCCGCAGTATGGCATAGTATAGGCGTTTTATTTCTACAATTTCCACTACCAGCAATGCAATGTGAGGTTCAAGTCAAGAAGCTTGTTTTCCTTATTAGTAAATATAGGCTAATGCAACAAAGGCTGTGTTTGAATCTGCTCCTTTAGCAACAAAAAACTGGGTCAGAGTGTTGCAAGATCAAGTCCCTGTTTATTTTGAAGTCGTTTGTCTGCCTCTTGTTAGCAGTAAAAACTCGATCATTAAGTTTCAATTCAGGCTGTAACAAAGACTTCCACACATGAAATGCACGACATGCAGAGGCTTATTGGAGATGGAGGAGACAGTTTTTATTGTAGGAGGAAGACCCCTGTTCTCTAGTGACTGTGCTCCAGTCATTACTGACTTCTCCGGAGCGAGGAGTCAGTAATGAGCGAGCAGCATCACATGGAGATGGAGAGGAGAGGGTAGAAGATAAAAACAACGTACGAGGCAGAGATTGATGATGCTGCTTTGTCTCATTTTCCTGCACGAGCACTGATATGGTGGGTCCCGCAGCCCGAGGTGCAACGCACAGATCTGCTTCCCTGCATCAGCAAAGTTAGTGTGAGGAAAAAGAAATTATACTGATCTCATTTTCAAAGATTTTAGAGGATGCTCCAAATCGGTTTTGCCTGATTAATAAAAGACTTAATTGCCAAGGAAACTTTAATTACTCAGTTTGACTTTTCTGTGTAATTCTGCAAATAGATTGCCTTGCAGCTTAGAAAACAAGGGGTGAGACTGTTTTGTTCCCACCAATAAATGGCTTTTAAGCCACAATTAAAATTCTAATGCGGTTTTCCTCACCGTCAAACAATGCTTTGCTATGTCTTTTATATATACGTAAAATGTACTTCATCAAGTTGCATAAAACAGTGCTAATAGTGGTTTCCCTTCTTCCCTATAGTTATGTTTCTGCTTCTGTTATTTCATTAACTGTGGGACTCACAGGCAGAACAATGTCTTTCTTTCTTTACTTCATTCCTTTTACCCTGAGAAAAAGAAGAGGAGAGATGTTGTTTTGTCAGGCAGTCACAGACAGGACGATGCTTCTCTTACTGGCTGTAGATTTGTTTTATTCCGGGGCACAATTTGAGCCCTTCATCCTTAACTATAGAAGCATGTATGTTCCATTTGTTGTAATATAAGATGTATGTCCTGTGATGTTATATAGGCTGGTTCTGACAGTGCATGTCATTTTTTCTCCAGTCGTAATTACCCATCATAACTAAAGCATCCCTCAAACTGCACTGGCAAATTACACATCTCCACAGGCGACCGCAAAAGATCTAAAGCTCTGACTTTATAGCTCAGCACTTCAAGTGATATATTAATCTTCACTGGACAAAACACAACAGTGCGGACATTTTGGGGATTTAGTCAGGAGGAAAGTGATTTGCGACCTCTGTTAAAGGGCGTGTTGAAGCTTTTGTCTGTGTGTGTGTTTGGCAAAGCAATAACACGAGACATGTGTCAGATGTGCACTTATCATGGCGTCGTCCATGTCGCTGTAGAAGAGGTAACGCAATTTGGGATGACAAGTGAAAAGGTTGCTTTGTGACCTGTGTCGTTACTGTTGTTTTCCAGTGTTCTTTTTTTCAGTTTACACTTGTGCACTCTTTATTATTATTTATTTAAATGTTCATTTAACAGGGACGATACATACAACACAGAAAATGGGAAAATGTGATGCATATAAGACATCTAGCTTTAATTTGCAGTCTTTGTCCCTGGTCAGGCTTTTGAATAGAATAAAATATTATGAATACAATAAATACAATTATACAAAGGCAGTGGATAATACAGTGAATAGGTACAAATAAACACAGCTGCAGTTATACATTTCAGATTAAAACACAAATTAAATGTAGCATGAAACACAGAATAAAGTACTGTATGGACAATGACTTGAGAGAAGTTAAAGGTGCCATATGTAAGAATGTGGCCAAAAACTGTTACTACATTCAAATTCAAAACACAGATGTCTTTTAGGTTTCGTTTTTTGACGTAACTGGCAACCCGTAGTTGCTCAGCAGCTGAGACTCTACTGACTGCAATGATTGGTAGAAGGCGGTAGGTGGCGCCACATGCCAAAACATGATTTCAAAATATAAACATGATTTGTAGTCCACAAAAAATTGTTTTAATGCAAATATTGCAAATATGTCTGTACTGTTGTTGTTGGTGAGTTCAGTTTGTTATATGAACATTATTCCTGAGTCATAATGTGACATATTAGGAGGATTTTATGGCCAGTTGCTTTAGATGTATTACATAATGCACCTTTAATGTTCACATTTCTGCTGCTGCTTGAGCCACAGTTTAACTTTATTGTGATTCTTCAGGTCAATGCACAAAATAGACAAGCAATCGATCATAAACACAACCCTTAAAAAGTCTATCCCTACGTGTTACCACAATTTTAAACCGCAATTAGCTAAACACAAAGACTGCAGTCATATTGTCCTATTTATTTGTTCTATGTTTAATACTAATCTAAAAATTGCTCTACATTCTATCACACTTGCATTAGAGCATGGGAGTTAATATATTTGATGGTATCTCATGTGGTCATGCTCCATCCTCTTTTAGTTATGCAACACAGTAGATGTTGTCCAGAAGCTTGGTTTAAATTGTTTTATCACTAATTTAATCACAATTTGTGTTAGAAAAATCACAATTCCATGTTTCACCCAAATCGTAGAGACCTACATCTTGCACAATTTTCGGGCTGGAGCTCCCGACCCAGAACACTTTCAATGTCAACTGAAAAAGGAGGACAGTAGTATTTTCTATCTATCTATCTATCTATCTATCTATCTATCTGTGTTGCATCTTGTACACTTTCATTGAACCTCAGTATAATGATAAAGTCTTTCACAATTTCCGTCTGTATATATGTATAAAGAAGACGCTGGTGCTTTGAAAAGATCAAAATCAAAATAATGTTAATGCACCCTTCGATGTTCTCAAGCTTCAGATGTCTTCTCTCAGTGTAGACACCATAATTTACCTTCCTAAACCGTGGCTCTGTTGCTGTTTTCTGTCTCATCTCCAGGTGAGTGAGAATGCCAAGCAGGATCTGAAAGATGGGCTCGCTCTCTACAACTCAGACAACAACATAGGCCTGAGAAATGCCTGGAACATCATCCAGGCGGAGGTAGGAAGCACCTCAAATCATGAATTGTGTCACATATTAGTTATTGTTATTGTAAATTGTTAAAAGTACATATATTGCCTAATTGTAATATGTATTATACTAAAGCATTAACTCTTGTGTCACAGTGGAAGTGCTGTGGTGTGATAGCATACACCGACTGGCATGAGGCCCTGAAGGAAAAAGTAGTTCCTGACCGCTGCTGTCAGGAACATTACCAGAACTGTGGACGCAACTCCACCAACATGTTCTGGAACAGGGTGAGTTCACCTTCAATATAATTCAAATACATACCTGTCTTTATTGGTTTGTTGTTGTTGTTATTGTCGTATGTACAGTACACAACCACGGAATGTTTGTTGAATTGGTCACACATTCCAGGACACAAAGCTTCTCTTTCTGTTAAGTTAAACAACTTAAAAGAGAAAGAACATTCGCCAACAGAGTAGAAACAGAACGACTGCACACACACACACACACAAGCTGACTGTAAGGAAACTCAAAACCACTACAGGGAGATGCAGAGAATAATCACAAGTATGAAAAACCCCTACAAGGACAACTACCCATCCATCCATCTTTCTTCCATCGCTTATCCGAGGTCGGGTCCCGGGGGTAGCAGCTTGAGCAGAGAAGCCCAGACTTCCCTCTCCTCAGCCACTCTGTCCGTCCAGCTCTTCCGGGGGAATCCAAAGGAGTTCCCTGGCCAACCGAGAGACAGAGTCTCTGCAGCGAGTCCTGGGTCTTCCCCAGGGCCTCCTCACAGTGGGATGTGCCTGGAACACCTCACCAGGGAGGCCTCCAGGAGGCATCCTAACCAGGTGCCCGAGCCACCTCATCTGACTTTTCTCAATGCGGAGGAGCAGCAGTTCTACTCTGAGCCTCTCCCAGATTACCAAGAGCCCAGAGAGGGAGAGGGACGCAAAGCTAATGCAAGGAGAAACAAAATGGCCACACAAACAACTACAAAGAAATATGAAACGCACATTCCAAAAATGACCAGGCCATTTGGAGATACTTTACATCATACTCAGTCTTGATGTCATGATCATATAGCACAGGAACCCTTTGTATTATAAGGCTTTCATGGCTGTAAAGATGTGGGAATTTTCTTCCAAGTCCATTATCTTCCTCTTTCATGTCACATTTGGAAATCCTATAATATGTGTTGAAATGCTAATTATGCTAATTATGTTTCTCCAAGCTGGTATCACAGTAGAACATAGCGCTTAAGGCTTTAGTTCATCTGTGGAGAAGCTGCTTTTCACACATCCCCATCTGTAGTTGGATATCATTTTGGAATAAGACGGAAAGTTTAAAGCTACTCTGTCTTTTTTTTTTTTTTTTTCAAAGCCCTTGCTGTGCATTACAATATTCGCCAGTATCCCCCAATTACAAGCTTACTCTGCTGTTGGTCCGGCATGTGGTTTGTTAGCAAGTCCAAAGTACAGGATTAAAAGCTGTAATATAATGAGTTTGAAAATGAGAATAGACCATTAGTGAAGTGCCCCACAGGGAAGACGCAACACAAGGAGCTTGTGTGTAATCCTGCCCAGAGGAGACTGCTACACACTAAGCAACGGAGTTGAAATGTAAAAGTTGCTTTAGCACCTACACATTAGAGGAGGCACCGCTTTGCAGCTGAAACCCGCCATTAAAACCCCGCACACCACCTCTCTGCCAGTGGGCGACCTCTGAATGAACCCTGGTGGGAATACATTTAAGGGAAAGTGCTCACATCTGCGTCTATATGGTCTGCATATAAAAGTCATCGCTCATGGGTAATTCACTTCCTTAATACCTCACCTGGAAATTCATTCATGCAAAGTGTATCTCACATGTAAAATAAATGCATTTTTCTACTGGGAAAACATGTGAACTGAAACTGTTGACAGTATAAGTGATATGACTCCTCAACCGCACAGAAAAATGCACATTTTTTTAGCAGCATCGGTTTACTAAAAAAGAAAACTATTCTCCTCATTTCCAGGGTTGCTTTGAGAAGGTGGAAGAATGGCTGGATGAAAACAAGCACATGCTGGGAACTATAGGCATGGTCATCTTGGTCGTGCAGGTAGGATGTTTTCTCTTTCTTCCTCCAGCTTTCTCACACTTATCTTCCCTTTTGTATTTTTTGTGTGTGCTTCCTTTGTGTTGAGTCTGAGTGCATTTTGTTGTTTGTGTCTGGCAACATACAGTTAATTTACGTGCATCCAGTGGCCTCTGTGCCACCATTGTCTGCTGAGAAACTTATGAGGCCGGTGCTTAGTGGGCGTTCAGGGAACCCACACATCTTGAAATATTTAAGTCACTGTCTCCTGAACTATGATCCCGTCTGGGAGAATCAAAGTCACCTGGCTTTGTTCCAAGCTGACGATAGTCATGTACAAGGAGCCATTAGAAGAGAGGGAGCAGAGATACTGAATATGGAGGAGCCGGTATTGATTCACAGATCAAAGTCTTTGTTGTGTCAGATATTCCTCTGGTTGTTATTGTTTCTCTTTTTGTCCTAAACTTTGCTTTACATTAACCTCTCTTCATAGATTTAGTGTCTCACTTCATCCCTTTTTTTTTGCAGTTTTGAGACGTACAAGTGTCTTCAGAGTGAAAAACACAAAATGCAATTTTTCTTCTCTTTGGGTTTGAACTAAATGTTGCTGTTAGACTGTGTTTGTAGTCTCCAGAGAGACTGTAAACATCCACATATGTTTGCTGTAGGTAACTAACAAGATGTGCATTATTATATTATTATATTATGATTATGTAATATGAGCATTATTGGAATTGAAAATGGAAAAACACTCACAATAAGTCGATTGTGGTGAATTCACATTATCAGCATGATCGTGAAAGGGAAACTTAGTGAATATTTCATGAGAGTGGTACAGTCCAGTCGTTTCCAGTCATTCAGGGCCTCAGAATCGACAACAGTCTGATTCAAGATTCTCGTTTTTTAACTTGAAAATGTAAACTCAGAAATATTTCTCTGAGTAAAATGTTTTTTGTTACACTAATAGAATTGGTTTAATGTTTATGTGTGTGTGAAATGCAAAGGCACAAATTAAAATGATCCACTTATGCTTTGTCTAAAATCCTTTTCACACTCAGTCTAAAAACCTTTAATAGTAATCGCTCCATGATCTCCACCAACATGTGCTGCGCTGCATCACCAGTGAGTAATTAAACGTAAGCACCTACCAAACATTTATGTCGACACCTCACTATCCCATGCTTATAATTCATCCAGCCACCTCCTGTGGTACAAAGTGCGCAAAATCTATCCGACAGATCTACTGTCATAGTAACTTCTGCCTGATGTTCATAAAACCTGAAGTTCAAACACTTAAATTCCAGCCACTTGTAAATATTTCCGTTCACACTCTGTCTCATCCGCCGCACAACACGTCTGCGTATCGACGTTTCATGCTTTCACCATTCCCTCTTGGTTTATTTGCCTTAGACTGTCTGTGACGAACATGACAAGTCGTCAGTTTGCCAATCAGTGAACCCCACGGTTTATTCACAATGAGGTGACCTCTCCATAAATCTCTTGAGGTTTTTAAGACCCTGCACATTTTTATGTCCTTGGGGGAAGATGATTGGGTGTTAGTTAAAATTCACAGCCACACTAAGGGGAAGTAAGTGTTGTGCAGGATCTTGACTAACTTCTGATTTTTTTTTAGGCTCTTCCTATGCTTTTCATTTAAAATGCTGACTCTTCTTCCTGTCTGATCCTTTTCTGATCATTTTGATGTTTAAACAAACACACATTTGCATGAAATCAGAAAAGAAAATGTGTTTGTCCAACTAAAACCAGAGCAGAGTGGAGCTGCAAAACATATTTGACCCATAAAATCAAAATGACACCATCTTGTATATCAAGTTGTATATATAGATATATGTATACATGTGTGTATAAAACAACTAGAAAAGCACTCGGAGAGCACAGAGCTCCGCCAAGGCAGCTCAGGCCGAGTCCTGAAAATTTCATCCAAATCCGTCCGTGACTTTTCGAGTTATGTTGCTAACTGACAGACTAACAAAGAAACAAACTCTGGCAAAAACATAACCTCTTTGGCGAAGGTAACTATAATTTGTTGCATTTCTGAAATTTAAGAACTGAAAAAAAAAAAAAAATCCATTTATTTTTAAATTGCTGTTTTTGCAATTACAGGAGAAAAAAGTGAAGTGAAATAAAATGCAGAACTATGTAGACCTATTTGAGTCCTTTCATCGTTTGTGGAAAATGAATGCAATAAATTATAATGCACTTTGAAATAAGTAAAACTATATTTGGATATACTCTATGACATGTTAGGGACATAGAGACAAACAACATTCGCTCTCACTCTCACCCCGACGGTCAGTTTAGAGCGTCCAATTTACCTAATCCCCATATTGCATGTTGGGGAGAACAAGCAAACTCCACACAGAAAGACCCTTGTTCCAACCGGGGCTTTGAACCCGGGTCTTCTTGCTGCAAAGGCAAGAGTCGGAATGACTTTCCATAGAACAAAAACAACTTTTGTTCAGGTTTGGGGAGGTTTTCAATATCACATTTGACATGGACATAGGATGTGATGTGTGTAATTTAGTTACCAAATATTAAAACACTGTCATTTATCGCATTGATCTTTAAATAAGAGGTCTTACAGCTGAGATTGACACTGCGCCCCCTCCATGACCCTCGTGTGGAGGATAAAGCAGTAGAAGATGGATGGATGTTTTTTGGTTGTTTGCAAAGCTGCTGGGAGCCACTAGAGGGGCTGGAGAGCTGCAGGTTGCAGACCCCTGGACTAACACAACCGGCGTTGAACTCAACTCAACCTCACCTGGTAGCTGCACCTCAGTTCCCACCTCTGGCTTAAGTCCAGAGATAACGGAAAAAACACATTACTCAGAAGAAGAAAATAACAGAGTCAAAAACATGGTGAAATCCTGACTGGTACAATGACGAAGAGACCGATTTTATGCTCCATCAGCAACCATAGCTCAACTTAACGGTGCATGGAAACATACTGACTGACGAATGTCAGCCCTGAATAAAGACCAAAACAGTCTTGAAAACTGCGACTTCAGCTTAGTTTTAATGATCTCTCTCTCTCTCTCTCTCGCTCTCGTGTGTGTGTGTGTGTACATACACAGAGAGACATCCAGGTGGCGATGACAGGTTCAGAAACAGACCCTGAGCTGTCAGATTAGCAGACTAATAGACACAGTGAGGATCATGACATCATGAAAAGCCACACACACACACACAAGTCTGCAATATTACACAAACTCCAGACGCACAGATGAACTGGCTTATAAAAAAAAAAAAACCTTGGGTTTAGATGTATAAATGATTTAGTTGTGCTGAAAATATGACATTTTGGTAAAAGCCTATGCATGTATGCCTTCCTCAACCGAGGGTTTAGAAATCTCAGCATATCATCTGACACAGGTGAGGATGATTGAGCTTTAAAGAGTCCTGCAGGAGCGACTGTCAAACCATTTCAGTCAAACTGGATGAAGGAGTG
Source organism: Microchirus variegatus (assembly GCF_963457635.1). Classification (NCBI taxonomy): domain Eukaryota; kingdom Metazoa; phylum Chordata; class Actinopteri; order Pleuronectiformes; family Soleidae; genus Microchirus; species Microchirus variegatus. Next base: position 347,861 of record NC_139809.1, on the reverse strand, counting down.
TCAAAGCAGCACAGATGCACCTCAGGTTAATAATTGTTTTTGGTTTTGAAACAGTTCCTTTTTATTATTATTGTTGTTCCTCATTCCCTCTTAGCTGGATGATTACAAAATAAAGCACTTCATGTTTTGATTGACAGCAGCTTAAGGTGGGTTTTTTTTCCTTCCAGAAGCAGAATAAATTAGGTTCAAGGTGAAAGTAAAGCAAAGCTAATCACATTCCACAGGAGTCCTGAGTGGAGCCTGTTTTCAGGAAGTTCACTAGAAGAATAGCTTTTTTATTACCGTGCAATTTCCTACACGATCCAGACGTTAACAGATAATGGTTTTTGGATCAGCATCGTGGCTGCGTTTGATGTATCAGCGGTAATGGAATGAAACTTCAAAGAGATGCCTGGCAACTTTGATTCAATGGCATCTCAGCTTGCTTCATTGACTTAATGCTTGCACACAACAAACACACTTTCCATCACAAAGATTCCCGAGCTCTCGTCTCAAGGCCATCTGAGGAAAAAAGAGGGAACGGAAAATTATGCTCGTGCTCCACTGCAGGAATTATCATGCATCAAAACACAAACTAGCTCAAGGCTTTGACATCAAAAAGATCACATGGAGACACACACACACACACACACACACACACACACACACACACATACTGTACGTCACAAACAAAAACATATAATACATACAAATTCACTCACTCCCTCTCTCTCCTCCACAGCTCCTGGGCATGGCCTTCTCCATGACACTGTTCCACCACATCCACAGAACAGGGAAGAAGTACGACGCTTAGCCATGGGAAGGGCACTCAGCGGAGAGGAGCCCCACTGCCTGATGGGATAAGACTCTGATTGAAACCCCCTGCTTGCCTATTCACCCACTTGTGAGCATCCATTGGCCCCTGAGTCACATCTTAGACCTTCTGTACAGATTCCAGCTGTGTCCTTCTCTTCCCTGCTCTTTCCTCTCACCATTCATTTTGCCAAAGAGTAACAACACAACTGGACAACAAGGGACGTCTACTTTTGGCAACAAAGAGAATCCCATTGCTTTTTCACTCCTCTTGAGAACCTTTTTGTCTTTTTTTGGTGTGTTTTTTTTCAGCTTGAACTAACAGTTTGCTGGAAGGAACAACTGACCTTAAGACAATGAAGACTTAACTAAAGCCCTCACTCCTTAGGCAAAGCATATGAAACTGATCACACCCTCCACCAACTATGGAGATGTTTTGTTCCTCCCTCTTTTCATTTGTAAATGAAAAAAAAAAAAGTTCCAACATGGCATGCTAGTTTTCTACTTCACAGATTTACCTTTGTCATTGAAATGTCGACATTTTTTGTCAAATTATTATTTAGTTTTTCTTGTAAGTGAGTCTTCAGCGCTCCTGTGGGATGTAAGTGTTGAACAGATGAGCGTATGTGTGTGTGTGGGGTTGTTATTTGAGGTGGCATTGCTGCAGAGAGGGCACCGACATGTTCGTGTGGTGTCTAATGTAATCCATGTTTCATATTTTCATTCATTTAGCTGAAGAGATTTGGTTAAAGAGAGCATGAGGAATCATGAGTGGAATTATGTTCATAGAAAATGCTGCAATATCCTCTGAATAATAAACTGTAAACGTAGCCAGGACACACACACACACACACACACACACACACACACACACACACACAGAGCAGCAGTGTTCCCATTCCCTGTGAGACAATACAAATTGTGTAAAATTGCCATTTATTGGCGCTCCACCAGAACTGTCAAGTGAAGAGGTCTAGTAGGTGATGAAGTTTCCATTTTTAGAATCCAGATCAAAATGTCCGTATGTGTGCAGCTTTGTGAGTGTGTGTTTTATCACACTGTCTTCGCTGTGACAACAAAATAGGACATATAAATCCTATAGAAGCCAAGGCACAAGGGGCAAAAACTGAGCTTGTCGAGCTGCCGCCATCAACTGTGCAAGTGGAGGCGGCCGCAGCATTTCTCTTCTCTGTTCTTGTGATCTCGTACATCTGCACTGCCCTCCTCATTCTTTCCCCTCCAGCTGTCAGCCCCCCCCCCCCCCCCCCCCACTTTTCTCTTCTGTCCCATTTCTTTGCCTCACACGTTCACACAGTGTCTCTGCTGACATTCCTGCTCATCGCGCAAGATTTTCGATTTCTCCCAATTATTTGCAATCCTCCTTATTTTCCTGCTGCCAACAGAGGGGGTGCTGGTGGGAGGGAGCGTGGGCCGATCAAAGCTGAGACAGATAGGTATCGCAACAGGCCCTGTAGTTATATGTCTGTTTAAGTCTCTTTACCACCACTTCTCTGCAGGAGGTCTGTGCATCAGCCCTCCTCCGTGAAACTGGAAACACTGTAAATTACTGTGGCCTCTAGCAGAGAAAATGTCCTTCGCTGTTTGCTGCGCGCTTCAAAATGTCCGTGTTATGAGACAAGGAGAGGTGTGGACGACTGTGTCGTCGTTGTTGAAGGGTAATCGTTTTGTTTGATTGTGTTCGCTTCAAAGTAAAAAAAGACGTCGCCGACCGCATTCAGAGTGAGATGATCAGATGTGTGGCAAACACTTGAGATAAGTAATTACCTGTGATAACACCGTGTAAGTGTGTGTGTGCGTGTGCACAGCTACATCAAAAACAGCAGGTTGAAGTTGAACTACAGAGGCGATATATAAACTCTGCTCATTTTCAGCAATAATGTTTCTGTCCTTTGTTTTCTCGTCCAGCTAACTCTAACTTTGTTTATTTTTTTCTGGAACACCTGTACGAACATGCAAAGGCCGCATTGCCTGGATTCATTCATCGTGCATCATGACGACATTTATGTTCACATCAGCCGTTTTCTTTATGATTTCCGTGTTTAATTAACCTTGACTTATCTCTGCACAACACGACTGTGTCATTTTCAGTCCACACAGATGCAGTGGCAGGTGTTAGCAAACACCTCACATATTTCACATCCATGAAGAAATTTGATTTTGTTGGGGGTTTTTTTAAAGCCCTTTATGGGCCTGCACAGGTGTTTCCCACTACTTTGACTGATTAAACCTCGAGTCAGGTTGAAGTTATTTGGCGCCGCTCTCTGCCTGGAATCATGAAAATGACGAAACTCTATGGACTAATAACGGTGATAAAGTGAACGGCTCGGTCTTAACAGATGCAAAACTAAACCGCGGGGACGTCAGGGAGCTGCAAAACAAATAACCGTAACAGCCTTGTAAAGGGATCTGAAAGATCATGTATACAAGATGCTATTTGTGTTACGTCGGTTATAGCAGCCGGTGCAACAGCATCAATCTCATCCACACGCTGCCATTTTTCTGTTGATATGGCTGTGGCTAAAATCTGCTCCGTCTTCACCAACTTACAAAATCTGCTGACTTTGCATTTGTAAAAGAAATGAGCTGAGATTCCTAGACATTAATCCTAAGAACACAGTGGAGTATTTTGGCTGTGTTTTTCCATTAGAGGGTATAAGAATATGTGCAATATAGAGTGTCTTATATCCTTTTTTTCCAGCACAACCTATGGGCAATTTTTTTTAAACAAACTATATAAGCACACCTGAGCAAAAAATAACTCAAAATGTTTAAAATTGGAATTTGTATTTTGTGACTTCTGCACAATTATTGCTACTTTATATCACTACTAGGAATCATAACTTTGACTCAACAACACCAAAAACATTTTTTAATTTTTTAACCTGCATAAAGTGACCTATACTCCCAGGATGCGTGATGGAGTTAATGAATCCTCTTTTTCTGCATTAGTGCCCAGCTGAGAGGACATTTCTTTGGTTGTTTTGTGTCTCCAAGAGGGGAAACGGCTTTGATGACCATTTTCAGTAGGTGTAACGAAAAAAAAACTGCCTTGGAGTTGCCAAATCAAAATGTCTAGAATCTGGTGTCCTGCCATGTCAGAAATGCCAAAACTGCCAAAAAACTACACCATGATGTGTGAGGAAAATCTCAGCAGCGTTACAATGGTGGTCATTTGTTTTCCTGCTGTCAATAAATAAGTGAACTCATTGGGACCAGAGGCTGCATTCTCATTTTGATCACTTTGTTGTTTTAAAGGAAACATTCAAACACTTCAGACATTGTGCTTTGCTGCAAACTGTGCTGTTTGCCCCCAGATTATTTACCTGAGGTCAGTCTTAGTTTTTCTTTTCTTTTTCTTTTTTTTTAAAATCTGAGACACGGTTAAAAACAAGCAGGTGGTTCATGGGGCTTCATGCATCAGGAAGCAACACATTTGGGCCGTGATGCGCAGCGACCCTGCTGACTGTGAGTCAACACCTTCCCCCATATGCTTTGACTCTTCTTGTCGCGTCCACGGGGGGAAGAACACGACTGCTGCTGATGTACAGTGAAGGCACGAGCAGTCACGTCTCCCCTGGGACGACTTCCTCCGCAAACAGGGCCCACACATCCCTTATTTACCGCCTCACTCGCTGCAGTGAGACACAAGGCGCTACATACACACAGTAGCTGAGCAGCAGTGACACTGTAGAAATACAGCTGTGCACGTCAGAGGGTAAATTCTGCACTTGTGAGAGGTTAAGAGAGGAATAGAGCTCATGTATCGGTAAATCAGGCTTTGAGGCAAGAGCTTTCGAGGAAAAAACATAAGATAAATATTTTTTCGTGGAGCTGCTTTATCTTGCATCAGTTCGAAAAAGTGTCAAACAGGCGTCTGTCTCTCAGCCTGACGTCACGGTTCGCAGACCCAGACTCGTGACCCTTTGACCCTTTGACCCTTTGACCCCGACTGAGCTGACATTCTGACGTTCTGACGTGCCACTTTAACAGAAGCTGTCTAATGATGTTATTTTTGTATTTTGGTTGTCACCGTTTCCCTGTTTGTTTTTATTATGTTATGATGTTGTTTTCCTTGTTATAGAATGTGTGTTTTTTTTCTTTTCATTATTGTTATTATTATTATATTCATGACAGAGGCACATTGTTGCACATTGTGAGAATATTAAGCGTTCTTCTTCTTTTTTTGTAGAGTATTAGTCTTCACGATGTCCCTCTACAAGGTGCAAAACCACCTTTCTGTCTTAACACTGCCACAGGCGGTTGAAGCAATTAAGTCAGAATTGATAGAGATAGAAAAATTTGGCATTTATCATCGGCTGAAGCCCACAAAAGATGTACTGCACGCCTGTCAGCGTGCCTCTCTGTATTAAGATCAAGTTTAATTAAATTAGAATGTGCTGCTATAATTTGCAGTATGTCTTTTAAAACTGCCAGTGTAAGACCCATTATGTATTTCTAGAGCATGTACTATTAAAATGACTGTGCAGCACAGAGCAAATGTTACCGCAGTATATCGGTGCTGTATGTCAGCCCCCGGGTGTAAATATGCACATTTTTTTTTTTTTACAATTGACGTAACTTACTTTACCTCTGCCATGTCTAGTCATATTCACATAGACTAGCGTGTGTTTGCCATTTTCTCATTTTAACGCCTCACTTACAGACATATTTTCCGTCTATATCTCGTCCATCTTTTCATGTTTGACAGGTTTTAAAGTACAGGACGGTGTAAATTTGATGTAAAACTGTTTTTGTCGGTATGGTTTCCATATTTTTTTTTTGACTACATTTCACATCTTGTAGTAAGACACATTTTTCCTTATGTTTTGTCTTTGGAAGGAGTATTTCTAATACTCGGAAGCACTCGCAGTAAGCCACAGGGATGGTGAAGGAAGAATGCACATGCAGTAATTGGTTTGTGTCTGCTGTGAAGAGTTTTACAGACATAGAAAGAGCTTCTTCTTCTTCTTCTTCTCCTTTTTGCCACATTCGACATATTATTTTTGTAATCTTCTTATAATCCTTCCCACATGCTGAAACTGAGTATCTGAGCAGTGGAAATGTATGCTCAAGAAAATGGTGTGTTTGATGTTGTGTTTGCTGGGTAACAACTATGATGATACCTGCCAACCTTGTCCTGTGGAGTTTTCTGCTACATGTGAAAGCACTCTGAATATCTATACTAGGTGGTGCACTTCTTTATCTTTATTCTCAAAAATCAACTATTTTTTAAATAAAGCAAAGTGTGTCTCAAAAATCCCCACGACACCGAACACTCATTGCCTTTCATATTTAATGACTCGAGCCTTCAGGTGTGTTTCTCTTTCTCTTTTTTTTCACTTAAAAAAACTTACATGTAGGCGACGTTTGAACAATTATCTCATGCTGAAGCTTTTGGAGTTGTGAGACATGAATTGGTGTGAACAGCAGAGTGAAGCTTTGTCACAACAGATCCCTCAGTGTATCCTAAAAGAGAGAGAGTGACATCACTGCCTTCAAATGGCTCTTTTTAAAGAAAACCTGCAGGAGTGTTTTTTTTTTTTCTAATGGAAGCCAAGAGTTCCAGAGGAGGTTTTTCTTTTTATTTATTTATTTTTTTACAAAAAGGAAAATGAAAAGTGGGAACCGTCTACAATTTTGTCTCTTATTTTTTACAGCACGGAGAGAGTGAGTAGCACAGGGTTTTTATGTGAGGCTCTGTTCCCTCCTTTTATTTCACCTATGTTGTTAGGAGGCCGTATGTGACAGTGAGTGAGATTTTATTATGCCATTCCATCCTGGCTCTTTGTTTTACACCTCTGTTCCTTCTATGCAAAAATATGACATATTTTAGCCATTGTACAGATTATTTTGTATAAGTAACATGTATTGAAATAAAGTGAACAGAATCAACCATGGATAATTTTTTTTTTAATGGTAGTTATTAAGGAATTTGACGTTTCCTTTTTATTTTGCCTTTTGTTATGATGAGAATGCTTCGTTTGTTGTAACACAATTATTCCCCTTGTTGACTTGCAGAGGAGGTGATTGTTGTGTGTGTGATTGTTTGTGTTGTGTTTCCATAGTGAATCTTAATAGCACTGTAGAAAGACAATGGGCGGATTGTCGAGCTGTGTTTACATAAAATATATCCTTTTTTTTTTTACTGCACTTAGAGTATATTTGAATGTCCTGACTGAAGTAAATATCAGTTTCAATATGATAGATTTAAGGATTTTTGCAGGAACAGGAGTTTGACCTTTTGGGAAATGAAATTAGAATGACTTATTTTTGCACGCACACAGCAATTAGTAATAGTGAATTTGACCTTTAACCCCTCATTTTTACACAGTAGTAGTTAACACACACAAGCCAGGCACAGGAGCAGTGCCTTGCTCAGGGGCAAGCCAGCCCTTGACCCATACTGGGAATGAGAACAGTGACAGTGGGTTATGGAATATACATAACCACATATAAACACAGTGTAATAGTTAAATAACTATAATAATCACAGTATAATTTCCCCCTACAGTACAATTTTTATTTATATTACAATAACAAAGTTGTACTATTAGGAGAATAAAATCATCATTTTATGAGAATAAAGTTGTTGTTTTTTTATCATTATCTAATGTATTATTATTATTAAAATGATTCTTTCTTCCAAACAAACGTTTCAAAGTCCTGATTCTAAAGATAATGTGGTGCTGATGTGCCAAAAAAAAGTATTTGTGAAGCCAAACGGATGGTTGAATAATAATTACGACTTTACTCTCATAATATTACGGCTTCATTCCGTTAAGATTTTAAAAGAAAAGCCTTAAATTTGGCCCTAAGACTCTATATAAAATAAGCATGAAAGTTGTTTCAAGCTCCTTTTAGAGTCCTTTGTTAAAACACAAAATGTTGTTAAACTAAACCTTTAAACAACACGACAGAGAGTGTTGAATGAGGAGGGAAAACATTTCATGTTCATGTATCAACACACCGAGTAGCTGAGGGAACCTACGCTCATCTATCACTCCACAGGAGACACTTGATGTATTGACAAAAATGGGATTAAGTATTTGAAACAGAATCCTCGCTGCCAAGGACAGCTCAGATTATATTTCACGTCATTTTTATTGACAAGAGTTTGAGATCAGAGGAAGTGGTGATGGTTTTTTTTACATCACACCAATACTCCTGTGTTGTTGTTTTTCAGATTAAGCCTTTCTGGTCATTCTGAGGGATAACAAATGTCCCAGTTTTGTCGTCTTAATCTCGTCTTGTCCTTCTTGATTCAACTGAATGTTCGAGTATAAAATGGCCTCAGCACAGGACACACAACATCACAACACACTGGTGTCTCATAACTATGTTAGATGTTCTTCTATCCATAAATTTCATTGTCCAGACTTTGTCAACAGCCGCTCTCTGTTTTATCCTCTGCAGGAAATCATCTGACAATAAATGACATTAGATGATGCGGCGGAAATGCTTTTAGGCCTTTGATACAGGATCTAGGAACTTTTGAAGTAATAGAGAGCAGCAGGTTGACAATACTTCAGTCCTCGTAAACCATTCAGTTGCAGTCAGCCAGAGATATTTTTTGTGTAATCTGACTCACTGAGCTACATAGACAGTTCTGGGGCCTACCAGTGTGACAGGACAGCATCACGTCACCATGCCCCCTTTTTAGACAGCCCTTCACTCCTGCAAATACCAAAAGACCCCCCCTCCCTCCAAACAGACTCACGGACATATGTGTGGGGTGTGGCTGGGTATGAGGACTGTTTTGAAGTATCACGTTCTCTAGATCTGGATATGGGAGAGTAAAAAACCTACAAACTATGGATAGGCAACAGAACCTGAACCGGACGGAGACCTTCTCCTTCGTCAACCCCTGGATCCGATATTTTCTCTTCTTCTTCAGCTTCCTTTTCTGGGTGAGTAGAGCATTGCACCGGTAAATGATAGTTCATGCCCAGTAGCACCGGTCAGTATACTGACAAAAACACAGCTGTTCTGCATGCTCTCCACACAGAGTAGTCCTCATATATCACAGGGTACACGGGCTACCAGCTAACACAGAGTTTAGTTCTTCCAAATTCAAATTAGTTCGAAGGAGAAGCAAAGCCACAAAAGACAAAAGTAAAAAAAGCTTATGAATAAAAAATAAGGAAATAATTCAAACAGTATCCAGAGCTGCATGCAGCAGGGCCACCCAGCCTCCACCCAGCCTCCACCCAGCCTCCCTGCTGCTCCCCGTTTTTAAATTTACTGCAGTTATATATTATGGACACCGACCCATGCATCACCGTAGCAAATGTTGAGCGGTGCACTCAGCTCACTTCTGTCTCACAGTGAACAATAAAACACAGAGTAATTCCACGAGCCTGCTGCTATCTGAAGGTCTCGATATATTTCCTGTCAAGTGGTGTTGTTTGAAAGCAGTTGTTGTCTGCATTGTTTTACAACATAACAACACAAATAATGAGTCCATAACATGAACAGCAGTGATTCCCCGACACAGGGGTACTTTTATTCCAGGAAGTACTTTTGCTGTTGTGTGAAACAGTTGTTTAGTCGCTAAGACAATGGGCCCGTTACACAGCAGCCATGTTGACAGCAGGAAAATCCCAGGTGTAAAGAATCCCATAATAATAATGGCTGAGTTCCATTTAGCTTCAGCTTCCTCCCCAGCTTCAGCGTCACACTTTCCTGATTCACTCTGACAGAAAACTCTTCTACTTTTCCTGCTAAAACAAAATAGAGCGTGTCGTCTTTCAACAAGAAGGTTGTGGGTTAGATTCCCGGCTCCGCGAGTTTACATGTCGGTGTGTCCTTGGGCAAGACTCTTGTGTGAATGTGTGGGTGAAATGGTTGTGAATGTCTGAATGGTGAAATTGTTACTAGAGTGAATACAAAGCAGTATAGGTGCACCCATGGGAATAATACACAACTCCTTATATGGGCATCCTTGGATTGTCTGTTATAGGTCACATATTCAGGCTTTAAAAATATTGTTTTTTTTCAACTTCTTATGTTTTGTGGAGTCAAATTAAAGATTCATTTTCTATCACATTTTTAGTCGTGATATAAAGGAGCAATAATTGCATGAATGCAAATTGCAAAAAGTCACACAATTAGACCATTTTTATGTGTGTTCATAAAAACGAGCAGAGTGAACTTTGAGCTCTGATGCGTTTGCAAATTTCACTAATTCAATCCGATTTAAAAAAAAATTGAGGACTTTTTGTTCAGGTGTGTTTATAGAGTTGGTGAATATGAAAAAAAATCTTCTTTATCAGATTGCCTATAGGTTGTGCTGAAAAAAAGGATATTAGACACTATATTGTACAAACCTATAGCCTCTGTTTATATGTTTTAACAAGGGAAAAACAGTCTTAAATGCTCTGTGTTGACGTTAAATGCTAAGCAGTAGTTACTAAGTGTTACTAAGTCACTAAGTTACATCCATCCATTATCTACATCCATTTTAAAATAATTTTATATGAAGACTTTTGATTGTGACCACACTGTGTTGCACAGAGACAGTAGATACCAAGGTTTACACAAGCTCTACTACTGTTGATATTGTAGTTGTGATGACACAAGTGGGAAAAGAGATATAAAAGTATATGAGATATTTTGATGCAGCAATTCAACCATCCATTGAGCCCTTTGCCCCTCATCAGTTGTTACTTTCATTCTCACACACACACAAACACACAAAGACACAACTCTGACTCTCACTTCACTGACTCTCAAAAAAAGTTCATACATCTTCATCATTTCCCTTTTCACCCAGTCCTACACAAACACTTGGGCAGGCGCGGCATCCACACGGCTCGGTCTGTGTTGACTTTGTTTTGCTCAGACGTGAAAACACTGCAGCTAATCCATCAGGCCTTTGTCTCCACGGCTCAGTGCAGCTGGCACTCACCTCTGCTCACAACCCACCAGGAGGAGCCTGATTCATTCCTTTGAAAAGCCTATAAACATAGTTGGAATGCATTCACTGTCAGTGTGCACATGTGTGTTCTATTGGAATTACATGAACGTGCAAGTGGCAAACTTGCAAATTCACACACACACAAAAATATCCTTTAAAAAGAGGCCTTTCTGCTCTAAAAACCTGAATAAATCTTAATCTCACTGCAGAACGACAGTGGGTGGATTGTCACTGTGTTATCCAGCTTACATGTCATTTATCCTTCTCTAACAACTGCACTTTTGCGCAAGTTAACTGCTTATTAATGCATTAACTTATATGTTATATATATGTTATATATATAAGTAATACATAATGATTGTTAATATATTATTAAACAGTTAATTAATGCTTAATAATGTACTAACTAACGTTAATTAAGGGACGTATGTTGCAATGAAACTACTTCTAAAATTACAATTAATCCAAAAATGTACTCACGTATTTGTAACGGTAGCACGTTACTACCCACCTCTGCTCAGGAACAGCCATATGTGCTGTTATGTTAGCCTTATATAACCATAGTGTAATAATTTAATAACAATAATAATCACAGAGTAATTTCCCTCAACTGAAAGATAGATTTGATAAACATATACAATAGTAAAGTGTAAGAAAAAAACCCTTTAATGAGAGACCTTTCTGCTTCAAAAACCTCCTGTAACATAGACACACAAAATGTGCTTCACCAACATCTTTTGCTTTTACAGCTATTGACGGAGTGTCGATTCAAAACTGCGTGAGAGGAAAAAAAGAAAGTTTTACTGCAATAATTTACTTTTTCGAGAACACAGACAAACTTTCTCAGTTAAGACATAAAACAACAAACACCTCTTCTATTGCAAATTTTGTACAGTGGATCATTATGACCTCCACAAATCTGATGCAGGCTTTTCAGGCGGAAACAAAACAACTCTAGGCTGAACAAAAGGTGTATGCACAGACACACACACACACACAATTAATCAGAAGAATGTTTGAGGCTGAAAATAAAAGCCAAGCCAGGCCAAATTGTTATTCACGGTGGTAAAAACAATCAAGGAGAGGAGGGAAATTAGTGTTGACTATGATATAATCAACGGGAAACTCTAATTCCACCCATTTTCTATCCTCCTCGCTGCTCAAGTGAACTCGCAACACAACAGTCAACAGCTTCACAACACGTCCTCGAGCGATATCATTACTTACAGCAAACACTCGGCCGTCTGTTGTCACCGCTTTGAGACCTCATTACAGGAGGAGCTTTGCTTCCCTTCATCCACTTCATGCAGCGTGGGCTGATGTTGCCGGCAACTTTTGAACTCTGTTCAACATTGTACACAGGAGAAACTTTTCTTCTTTTATTGGAAAAGAAACAAGAGTAGGTCTCGGACAGTCCAACACCCTGAACTCCTCACACACACACACACACACACACACACACACACACACACACACACACACACACACACACACATCACCTCTAGCTTCTCCATGATTCTTCCTGTGTCTCACCGTCTCTGTTTGACACTGATGAGAAAAAAAAAATAATTATCTCTTCAATGGTGAAAGTACAAAGCGCTATTCAGTCATGCTCAGGTGGATAATCATCCTGATTTTCTCATCAAGGCTGCATTTTACTCAACAGGGACATTAATACAGATGATAGTGGGCAAAAAAAAAATCTGGAGATTTTTTGCTTTGAAAACAGCATCCAAATTCAGATGATTAACGCTGAGATCCAGCTGAGTGTGATCATATTTCTCTCAGCGACACCCATCTGTCTGTTTATCATAAACAACATAAACTGGTGCAGTTGCCATGGCTACAGGTGCTCTGCATATTTAGCACCTGAGAAAACACACCTGTCCTGGTAGACAATGCAAATAATAAAAACACAGCCAAGCAATATTTTCAAGTTTAGTTTCCTCACGGAGAAATTAAGAATTACACATAAATAACCTGCGCTTTTCTTGACGAGAGCTGGACGAGAAATCTCTCTGTCCTGGAGCCAAGAGACAATTAGTTTAGCATAGCATTAGGATACAAGGGGAACAGCTGTATTTAATAAAAAAAAGGAGAGGAAAAAGAAAAGTATTTTTGGAGCAAGTCTAGCTTAATCTCCTGGCTGCTTTCCTCTAATTTAATATATGATAATATTATTATTAACCCTTAGAACACAGAGCATTTCAGCTGCTTTTTTCCATTACTATGTTAAAACATACAGTATATACAGAGGCTATAAATATATATAATTTAATATATAACCTTAGTAATCCGATGAAAATAAATAATAATAATTTCATCAACTATAGAAACACACCTGAGGATAAAGTTCACTTTATGCTCGTTTTTATGAACAAAAAGCAAAGAAAAACAATCTATTTTGTGACTTTATATCACAACTAGAAATGCAATAGAAAATAAAATTAATCATAACTTTGACTCAACTCACACATTGTTTTAAAGCCTGAATATGTGACCTATAAACACACCCTCACAAGATGTCCATGATAAGGAGTTGTGTATTATTCCCATGGCAATTGACCATGGGTGCACCTGGGAGATTGCATGTTCTCCTTGTATGTGTGTGTGTGTGTTCTCCAGGTTCTCCAGTTTCCTCCCACAGTCCAAAAACATGCAGATTTGGAGATTAGGTAAATTGGACACTCTAAATTGACCATAGGTGTGAATATGAGAGTGGATGGTTGTTTGTCTCTATGTGTCCCTGTGATGGACGTATGTCAGCTCAGATTGGCACCAGCGCCCTCCTGTGACCCTCAAGTGCAGGATTAATAAAAGTGAAAAAGTGAGTGAGTGAGGAATTAGCTCAATGTGCTTTATGAACAACATTATTAAAACTTCTCTCTCTTCCACAGGTTTTCTCATTGCTGATCGTTGCAATCGGAGTTTACGCAAAAGTCCAGAAAGCTACAGGTGAATGAATACATGCCACACTATATAACATTCAGGTACATCACACACTCACCAGGTTACTGTGCAACAACTTACATATGCAAAAACAATTTGTGGGACACTAAAATTATAGACTACTATTATCCAGTATTTGAATTATGGGCAGTTTTTCCTTTTTTAATTGTTAGTTACATACAGTGTCAGATGCAGCTTTATTCACAATGATGTTTTTTTGTGTCTGCACCTGTTGAGCCACCATAAAGCAACAGCTTGCAACGAGTCAACATGCGTTATAATCATTGCTTTCACATTTAATTTGTAAAATACAGCAGGACGTGGTGAACAAAAGGGATTAGTTTTGACACTTCCCACTGGATCTGCCTCTGTACAGGGTAGAATTCACCAACAGGTAATTGTAGAAGAGGAGGATGAAAAATAGGACAACAATGTGTTAATTTAAATAAAGGTTAGACATTAAGGGGGTAAGAGATGTGAGGTTTACAAAAGGATTTAAAAGGCAGGAATAGGCAGACATGTAAACAGAGGCTTGTTTTCCTGTCTTTCTGCAGACACAGTGCGAGACACGTTCCTCATCGATCCAGCTGTCATCCTAATTGTGGTGGGGGTGGTCATGTTCTTCATTACGTTCTGCGGTTGCATCGGGGCCCTCCGAGAGAACATTCACCTCCTCAAGACAGTAATAGACATAACAGACTCTTCCCTAATACTGGGGCTGTGTTTTGCTTCCAATGTGGTAGATTAGATTACATTTAATCCAAAGCCAAGTAACAACAAATCAGTCACTTACAATTCTGTCTCACATGTGCTGTCTGTGTCCACAGTTCTCCATCAGCCTGACGCTGGTCTTCCTGACACAACTAGCCATCGCAATACTGGGCTTCTTCTACTCTGATCAGGTATCTACCTCTTTGCTGTCAAGTCGACGCAGTAGCTCAGGTATTGTCCAATCTAAAGTCATTATAAGGTCACATTTTGGCCTCAAATTCTCCTCCATAGCAGCAATGACAACAAAATTGACCATTAATGCCCATGAGCTCCATTCTCTGCCAGCTGTAGAACATTGTGTTCATTTGTACAATGTTAAATGGATAACACCAAGGTTGACAGGTCAGCTGAACCCACATATGAACCCACTGACTACACAGAGGGAATGAGAATGCATTTTCATCACATATACAACACTAGCGCTTAAGCAGAACTTAGTGTTGTTTATAAATCCTCCAGATGCTGTATAGAAGAAAAGAGAGCATATATTTGAATTCTCTCTTTAAAAAGGGCAGTATGCACATTTATGGACATAGGTATGTGATACATATGTAAAAGTGCAGCTAGTTTACACTGGTATAGTTCCTTTGGCAGATCATATGTGTGTAAGGTTTTGCATGCAGTAGCAGATCTGACAAGTAAAATGTCACAAAAACAAAATCCATTGAGAGAAAACTAAGGCATTCTATCTTCAGTTAAAATTATATTATGAATTTATAAAGCCGTGGTAATATCATCCAAAGTGATATGATCAATTATTAATATCTTAATTCTAAGATGTTTAGGGCAGAGTATAACGACCTGTCCTGCTGTACTTACTCAAACTGTGTTTTCCTCTAATGGTGCAAAGCGATTTTTATTCTTGATTTTCTGAATGTTTGTAGTCAATATACGACAGAATGAGCCTATCATTTCCAGTCAATATAAAATTAAGAATGATGTTTATTGATGTACACCAATACGCTGTAGTATATTTGTGAAACAATACAAATAAACTAGAAAAACACATTTTTTATCTACTTACAAGCGTCTGATGCTTATTTTTATATCTGATTTGAAATGGAAGTTTCCTGAATAAGTAGCATCTCTATCCTTCTGAGCCCCATAAATGACCCCAATGTCTGATTAAGTTCCTTCAGGGAAAGCAAGGGTTCCCCCTGTGTGAGCATCCACTTATCTCTTACAGTAGCGCTCCATGAGGGTCCATGGAGAATAAAAACACAACAGCCCGTGGAGGCAGCATTCCCTGACACTGGTGTCTCGTGGTGATGCGTCTGGTGCCTGATGATACCTCTCCTCTCCCTCGTGTTCTCTTTCAGCACTTGGACTGCATGCTGCTAAACAGAGACATTTAACAACCCTCCCAGCATCCTTCCTCACTAAATGATTCAAATGCTTCGGCACTTCAAAGTGGAACCAAATGTTCCATTTCAACGGATCCCTTGAAGCAGGCGAAGCTAATGATGTTAGGAGGTGTGGCGATGGGCTGAGGCCCAGGAGCATGTACTGAAACATGAGCGAGAGGTGTGGTGAGGGCGAGCGCGGTGAGAATCCTCGCGGAATTGGGGCTATTTTGAAACAGCTCGCCGTATTTATCAACATAACCTGTTCTAGCGCTCTTAACACGAGCTACAACACGGACAATTCGCAAAAGCCTCCAGCAAACCAGGAACAGAAGTTAATTTCAAGCGTGATGAAATTTTAAAGTTCAGCAGCTTATTAGCATACAGTTCTCCGATTGGCATATATTACATCTGAAGTCATTGTGAGACCATGGACCTCCCTGTTCTCAGGATTTTTAATGGATGGAAATTTGCATTGAAAATCTTTTCATAACTGTTTATATTGTATTTGAGGATTAAACAGTGAAAATATTTACAATCCAGAGTTTCCTAGGCGCCTATAAAGCAATTTTATAGAACAAATATTAAAAAGCCAACACAATAAAGTAGCACAGATTTAACGTGTGTGTTAATAATTTAATAAGAAGTAGGGCTTTCAGAATATTCAGTAAAATCAATGCACGAGATTTGACACAAGTGTATATGCACATCAGTGGAGAGAACAGTTTTCACTCTGCATGTCCTCATTTATTCCATTTACTCGCCCTTTTTCCTCTCACATTTTCCATAATTTCTAACATATAATGTTCTGTGAACAGGAGAAACGCTTGCTTTTGCTTTACACACACTTTTCCCTGTGTGCTGATTCATTCACTGCCAACGCGAACACAAGCCATTTCAAAAACATAATGCCCCGACAGTGTTGCAGACATTTGCAGCCTCTGGTGTTTCTCTTAATAGCCTGTGCTTTACGTTCATTTATGGTTAACAGATTGCGTTAAATTTGACTTTTTTCCTCTTTTCCTAGTGATTCTAAATAGTGTTGGACCAACACTGAGTCTAAGTATCAGATCAACTCATCCATAACCATAGCTGAAATTGGGTTGAATTGATCTTGAGGAGTAAATGGCTTCATTATTTTTGTTATTCTGTGGCCATCGCACTGCAGCATCTGCCGACTTGTTGAAACACCGCCCACATGGCGCCCATAGAAAGTGAATGAGAGAGGATGTATGTTCAGCTCATACATTTTAATCACAGTATAATTATCCAACGTAGAAAAAAAAAAAACTAAGCTATTATAGTCTATGAAGGTTTTTATAATTCACCCCAGATACATATCCTGAGAAATTGATTGAACCACAGGTCCAGGTCTGGTTATAGACACATTTAAAGGTAGGGTTGGAGATCCTGAAAAACTGATTGAGCAGGCTATATTTTGAATTCAAAAGTCCAAGCCCCGTTCTTCAGCCTTCCCTCTGAAGCTACGCCTCCACAACAGCTGTAGTAAGCAGTTTAGTAACAGTCTGGGAAATCAGATTTAGGATACTTTGCGATGATGAAAAACAAAAAATACAAAAATAAAAAGATCACAAAGACATAAAACTAACGGTCCAGTAGAAACAGGGCCACCATGGCATCACTTTGCAAACCTTTCTGGTCTTTCAGTCGTTGCTACCATTCAAACGCAGCACTGATGTTCACTCCTGGTCTTGGATCGCTCAGCATCAGCCTTTTTCTTGGCTGTCCAAAAAAATTATTTCGTTTGCGACCGACATCAGTTGTTGGCAGCTTTTCTGCCATAACGTTGCTGCAACTGTCTCGTTTGGTTAAGCAAGATACCATGAGCTCTGGTGTTGTCTTCTGAGCATGCATGATTACGTGGGGTACGTGCATAGAGGGAAGGGGGAGCAGATGGCAGTTTGATTGATGCATCACAATCCAATTAACTTGTTCGGGCCGTTCACTATGATTGGATGGAGTTTTTACAGGCCTGTCTGTTCCACTGTTGACTGACATTTTTCATATTTGTGACAATGCAGTAAAAATGCTCCAGAAATTGATCTCCCACTCTACCTTTAAAGACTTCTTCGCCAATTACATGATCAGAACTTTTTTTTTTTAAAGCAAATCTAACCCTGTAGCCTCTCTCCTAGACGCGGGATGCTTTGGGAAAGTTTGCGAAGAAAGCCATCGTGCACTACAGAGACGACCTGGACCTGCAGAACCTGATGGATTACATCCAGAAAGAGGTACAGAGGGCAATTTCACCCTAGAATGAATGTGCTTGTGTGTGTAACTGTCCACACCACGTCTTCAAAAGTGATTGCAGCACAGGGTTTATTTATGTGAGCTTTAAGCCAAAAAAAAAAACAGCCAGTGACCCGAGTTGTTTGTCTGATGTTTATTTTGGCCTTGGTGAGTTTTATCCATGTGACAGTCTACACATAAACACATAGTTCCTGTATCTGTGAGATTCTCCATGTGATGTTCCTCTTCCATCTGCATACATTGGCGAAATTCTGAGCCTGGGTTTTCCCATGTGAGAAGCACAGTCTGGCAGGATGTACAGTCCAGTGCAAGACTGTGTGTCTAAATATATCTTGCTGTATCTCTCTTCTTCTCAACCCTTCATGCAGTTCAAGTGTTGTGGGTGGAACAACTACACAGACTGGTCTTGGAACCTGTACTTTAATTGCACTCATACAAACCCCAGCCATGAGCGCTGCTCTGTTCCATATTCGTGCTGCACTCCTGTTCCTGGAGAGGTGTGTTGTTTTCTTTCTTCATTTTTTTTTTTTTACTTAAAAAACCTGAACAGCTGCGATCAAATCATGTTAACGTGAAACAAATGATTAATCAGTTTAAGCTGCACACGAGGCTTGTGTTTGGTTTAACTCCAATTAACAACATTTGTTAGATATGCAAAGAGGTTTCTGATGTGATGTATGAGAGCTAATTGTAAGTGCTCCATGCAAAAAATCTACAGATGTATCCATCAGTTGATGAAACTAGGGCTGTTTGTGATGCAAACTGCTTCAGGCTGGAGTTATGAACCTGAAGGAAATGTTTCATATTCATTGCCTACACACAAGACTAAAAAGTTGCATGGTTTTAACATAAAGACTCTCCTGGTCCCAGACCTATTTTCCAACTCAGCCAGTGTGATGGAGACGTCCGGAGACGTTTTCAAGAAATTTCATTCAGTTCTTCTAGTTGCCGGGTTCGCTGGGGCTATGGCTAGCGCAAGTCAATGGTACCTGCTAGCATGGCATTAGAAACACTCATACCGACTCCACAGTGCACCCAAGGCAAATCAATTGTAACGGCAGACTATCGATGTACATATCTGTGTTGATAGAATATTATTTCAAAAACAAAACTAACGTCGCATCGCATGCATTTTTGAGGGACTACTTTCTCAGCACTATACTGCCGGAAGTATGACGCGCTGCTGCTGCTGCTGCTGAGACATAAATCCTTCAAATTGCAAGGTTGGTTTTATTTCAAACATTCTATACCGTATCACGACTTACCTCACTCACTTGTGTCTGGAGATGATACCAATACAGCTCAATATGTGTAAGTCAACCATTTCTTGAATCACTAAATTTACGATGAAACCTACAGAACCAACACTTCAGACAAAAGTATTACTTTTTGTCATATTTTGGACGACATACTAACCTATTACTTTTTTTTTTTTTTTTAAAGGTTTGAAGACATACTTACCTATGACTTTTTTATTCAATTTTGGATGTCATACTAACCTATTACTTTTTTTTTTTCAAATTTAGAACGACATACTATAGTATTACTTTTTTTGTCAAATTTTTGACGACATACTATTGTATGACTTTTTTGACAAATTATGGACAACATACTATAAAATGACTTATTTGTCAAATTTTGGCAGGCATACTATCGTATGACTTTTTGGTAAACTTTTGCACAACATACTATAGTATGACTTTTTTGTCAAATTTTGGACGACATACTATAGTATGACTTTTCAGTCAAGTTTTGGACGACATACTATAGTATGACTTTTTTGTCAAATTGACGATATAGTGTAGTATGACATTGAGGTCGACGAAATAGTACAGTATGACGTTTTGGTCACATTTTGGGCTTAAAAAAAAATTCCGATTTTGGACGACAGTATAGTATGTCGTTTTTGTCAAATTTTGAGGTTGACGACATAGTACAGTATAACGTTTTGGTCACATTTTGTGGTTAAAATTTTTTTTTTTTTTTAAATTTCCAATTTTGGACGATCTAGTATAGGATGTCGTTTTTGTCAAATTTTGGACCAACATTTTATTTTCAAAAAAATGGTCAGATTTTGGACAAAACAGTGTAGTATGACATTGAGGTCGACGACATAGTATAGTATGACATTTTGGTCAAAACTTGTTCTAATCTATTTTTCAAAAAATTGTCACATTTTGGATGACATAGTATAGTATGACGTACTACATAATATAGTATGACGTTTTTGTCAAGTTTGGGACCAAAAACATGTTACCTCAAATGGTAGAGCACCCAACCTGCAAGTTGGGACTGTAGTCCTTGCTACACGTGACCCTGGTTCAAATCCCACATCAGGCGGTCTGTCCTAATGTCATTCCCCACCTCTCTGCCTCCTGTCTCTCTCCACTATACTATCCCTTAAAAATGGTCACGTTTTGGATGACATAGTATAGTATGACGTACTACATAGTATAGTATGATGTTTTTGTCTAGTTTTGGACCAAAAACATGTTTTTCAAAAAAATTGTCAGATGTTTGACGACATAGTATAGTATGTCGTTTTTGTCAAATTTTGGACCAAATTTTTTTTTTTTAAAAAAGGCCACTTTTTGGAAGCCATAGTATAGTATGACATACTAAATAGTATAGTATGACGTTTTTGTCAAGTTTTGGACCAAAAACGTTTTTCAAAAAAATTGTCCGATTTTGGACGACATAGTATAGTATGTCTTTTTGTCAAATTTTGGACCAAATTTTTTTCTCAGAAAATTGTCACATTTTGGACGACATAGTATAGTATGACGTACTACATAGTATAGTATGACGTTTTTGTCAAGTTTTGGACAGAAAACATGTTTTTCAAAAAAATTGTCCGATTTTGGACGACATAGTATAGTATGTCGTTTTTGTCAAATTTTGGACCAAATTTTTTTCTTCAAAAAATGGTCACATTTTGGACGACATAGTATAGTATGACGTACTACATAGTATAGTATGACGTTTTTGTCAAGTTTTGGACCAAATTTTTTTTTCAAAAAATGGCCACTTTTTGGACGACATAGTATAGTATGATGTACTACATAGTATAGTATGACGTTTTTGTCAAGTTTTGGACCAAAAAAACGTTTTTCAAAAAAATTGTCCGATTTTGGACGACATAGTATAGTATGTCGTTTTTGTCAAATTTTGGACCAAATTTTTTTTTCAAAAAATGGTCACATTTTGGACGACATAGTATAGTATGACGTACTACATAGTTTAGTATGACGTTTTTGTCAAGTTTTGGACCAAAAAAACGTTTTTCAAAAAAATTGTCCGATTTTGGACGACATAGTATAGTATGTCGTTTTTGTCAAATTTTGGACCAAATTTTTTTTCCAAAAAATTGTCACATTTTGGACGACATAGTATAGTATGACGTACTACATAGTATAGTATGACGTTTTCGTCAAGTTTAGGACCAAAAACATGTTTTCAAAAAAAATTTCCGATTTTGGACGACATAGTATAGTATGTTGTTTTTGTCAAATTTTGGACCAAATTTTTTTCTTCAAAAAATTGTCACATTTTGGACGACATAGTATAGTATGACGTACTACATAGTATAGTATGACGTTTTTGTCAAGTTTAGGACCAAAAACATGTTTTTCAAAAAATTGTCCGATTTTGGACGACATAGTATAGTATGTCGTTTTTGTCAAATTTTTGACCAAATTTTTTTTTCAAAAAATTGTCACATTTTGGACGACATAGTATAGTATGACGTACTGCATAGTATAGTATGACGTTTTTGTCAAGTTTAGGACCAAAAACATGTTTTCAAAAAAAATTTCCGATTTTGGACGACATAGTATAGTATGTCGTTTTTGTCAAATTTTGGACCAAATTTTTTTCTTCAAAAAATTGTCACATTTTGGACGACATAGTATAGTATGACGTACTACATAGTATAGTATGATGTTTTTGTCTAGTTTTGGACCAAAAACATGTTTTTCAAAGAATTTGTCAGATTTTGGACGACATAGTATAGTATGTCGTTTTTGTCAAATTTTGGACCAAATGTTTTTTTTCAAAAAATGGCCACTTTTTGGACGACATAGTATAGTATGATGTACTACATAGTATAGTATGACGTTTTTGTCAAGTTTTGGACCAAAAAATCGTTTTTCAAAAAAATTGTCCGATTTTGGACGACATAGTATAGTATGTCGTTTTTGTCAAATTTTGGACCAAATTTTTTTAAAAAAAAATGGTCACATTTTGGACGACATAGTATAGTATGACGTACTACATAGTTTAGTATGACGTTTTTGTCAAGTTTAGGACCAAAAACATGATTTTCAAAAAAATTGTCCGATTTTGGACGACATAGTATAGTATGTCGTTTTTGTCAAATTTTGGACCAAATTTTTTTCTTCAAAAAATTGTCACATTTTGGGCGACATAGTATAGTATGACGTACTACATAGTATGGTATGATGTTTTTGTCTAGTTTTGGACCAAAAAATCGTTTTTCAAAAAAATTGTCCGATTTTGGACGACATAGTATAGTATGTCGTTTTTGTCAAATTTTGGACCAAATTTTTTTTTCAAAAAATTGTCACATTTTGGACGACATAGTATAGTATGACGTACTACATAGTTTAGTATGACGTTTTTGTCAAGTTTAGGACCAAAAACATGATTTTCAAAAAAATTGTCCGATTTTGGACGACATAGTATAGTATGTCGTTTTTGTCAAATTTTGGACCAAATTTTTTTCTTCAAAAAATTGTCACATTTTGGACGACATAGTATAGTATGACGTACTACATAGTATGGTATGATGTTTTTGTCTAGTTTTGGACCAAAAACATGTTTTTCAAAGAATTTGTCAGATTTTGGACGACATAGTATAGTATGTCGTTTTTGTCAAATTTTGGACCAAATGTTTTTTTTCAAAAAATGGCCACTTTTTGGACGACATAGTATAGTATGATGTACTACATAGTATAGTATGACGTTTTTGTCAAGTTTTGGACCAAAAAATCGTTTTTCAAAAAAATTGTCCGATTTTGGACGACATAGTATAGTATGTCGTTTTTGTCAAATTTTGGACCAAATTTTTTTTTTAAAAAATGGTCACATTTTGGACGACATAGTATAGTATGACGTACTACATAGTTTAGTATGACGTTTTTGTCAAGTTTAGGACCAAAAACATGATTTTCAAAAAAATTGTCCGATTTTGGACGACATAGTATAGTATGTCGTTTTTGTCAAATTTTGGACCAAATTTTTTTCTCAAAAATTGTCACATTTTGGACGACATAGTATAGTATGACGTACTACATAGTATAGTATGACGTTTTTGTCAAGTTTAGGACCAAAAACATGTTTTCAAAAAAAAATTCCGATTTTGGACGACATAGTATAGTATGTCGTTTTTGTCAAATTTTGGACCAAATTTTTTTCTTCAAAAAATTGTCACATTTTGGACGACATAGTATAGTATGACGTACTACATAGTATAGTATGATGTTTTTGTCTAGTTTTGGACCAAAAACATGTTTTTCAAAGAATTTGTCAGATTTTGGACGACATAGTATAGTATGTCGTTTTTGTCAAATTTTGGACCAAATGTTTTTTTTTCAAAAAATGGCCACTTTTTGGACGACATAGTATAGTATGATGTACTACATAGTATAGTATGACGTTTTTGTCAAGTTTTGGACCAAAAAAACGTTTTTCAAAAAAATTGTCAGATTTTGGACGACATAGTATAGTATGTCGTTTTTGTCAAATTTTGGACCAAATTTTTTTTTCAAAAAATTGTCACATTTTGGACGACATAGTATAGTATGACGTACTACATAGTATAGTATGACGTTTTTGTCAAGTTTAGGACCAAAAACATGTTTTCAAAAAAAATTTCCGATTTTGGACGACATAGTATAGTATGTCGTTTTTGTCAAATTTTGGACCAAATTTTTTTCTTCAAAAAATTGTCACATTTTGGACGACATAGTATAGTATGACGTTCTACATAGTATAGTATGATGTTTTTGTCTAGTTTTGGACCAAAAACATGTTTTTCAAAGAATTTGTCAGATTTTGGACGACATAGTATAGTATGTCGTTTTTGTCAAATTTTGGACCAAATGTTTTTTTTCAAAAAATGGCCACTTTTTGGACGACATAGTATAGTATGATGTACTACATAGTATAGTATGACGTTTTTGTCAAGTTTAGGACCAAAAACATGATTTTCAAAAAAATTGTCCGATTTTGGACGACATAGTATAGTATGTCGTTTTTGTCAAATTTTGGACCAAATTTTTTTTTCAAAAAATTGTCACATTTTGGACGACATAGTATAGTATGACGTACTGCATAGTATAGTATGACGTTTTTGTCAAGTTTAGGACCAAAAACATGTTTTTCAAAAAATTGTCCGATTTTGGACGACATAGTATAGTATGTCGTTTTTGTCAAATTTTGGACCAAATTTTTTTCTTCAAAAAATTGTCACATTTTGGACGACATAGTATAGTATGACGTACTACATAGTATAGTATGATGTTTTTGTCTAGTTTTGGACCAAAAACATGTTTTTCAAAGAATTTGTCAGATTTTGGACGACATAGTATAGTATGTCGTTTTTGTCAAATTTTGGACCAAATGTTTTTTTTTCAAAAAATGGCCACTTTTTGGACGACATAGTATAGTATGATGTACTACATAGTATAGTATGACGTTTTTGTCAAGTTTTGGACCAAAAAAACGTTTTTCAAAAAAATTGTCAGATTTTGGACGACATAGTATAGTATGTCGTTTTTGTCAAATTTTGGACCAAATTTTTTTTTCAAAAAATTGTCACATTTTGGACGACATAGTATAGTATGACGTACTACATAGTATAGTATGACGTTTTTGTCAAGTTTAGGACCAAAAACATGTTTTCAAAAAAAATTTCCGATTTTGGACGACATAGTATAGTATGTCGTTTTTGTCAAATTTTGGACCAAATTTTTTTCTTCAAAAAATTGTCACATTTTGGACGACATAGTATAGTATGACGTTCTACATAGTATAGTATGATGTTTTTGTCTAGTTTTGGACCAAAAACATGTTTTTCAAAGAATTTGTCAGATTTTGGACGACATAGTATAGTATGTCGTTTTTGTCAAATTTTGGACCAAATGTTTTTTTTCAAAAAATGGCCACTTTTTGGACGACATAGTATAGTATGATGTACTACATAGTATAGTATGACGTTTTTGTCAAGTTTTGGACCAAAAAATCGTTTTTCAAAAAAATTGTCCGATTTTGGACGACATAGTATAGTATGTCGTTTTTGTCAAATTTTGGACCAAATTTTTTTTTTTAAAAATGGTCACATTTTGGACGACATAGTATAGTATGACGTACTACATAGTTTAGTATGACGTTTTTGTCAAGTTTAGGACCAAAAACATGATTTTCAAAAAAATTGTCCGATTTTGGACGACATAGTATAGTATGTCGTTTTTGTCAAATTTT